>NW_006786377.1:1343588-1358022 GCF_000442215.2 Lipotes vexillifer
TGAACTGCCACAACCTCGTCCCCTGCCCGATGGCCCTGCTGGCCCATCCACAGCCCTGCCTTTAGTTGTCCTTGGCCTCAGATTCTGGAGACCCGCCACAGCTGTGGGCTGCCTGCACCCTCACGAGGAGCAACAACTGCTGCTGCTCCCAGGCTCCTCCAGGGCCAAGTCCCCTTGAGAAAACCAAAAAATCTGATCTCTTTTTCTATGAGTTTGTTCATTTGTTTTTGAAGTATCATTGACCTACAGCATTGTTAGTTCCTGATATACAACATAGTGATTCCATATTTCTATACGTTTCAGAATGATCACAATGATAAGTCTAGTTACTGACACCATAAAAAGACATTACCCAGTTACTGACTATATTCCTCACACTGTACATTTCATACCTATGACTCATTTATTTTGTAACTGGAAGTTTGTAGCTCTTAATCACCCTCACCTATTTTTCTCCTGCCAACAACCCCCTTGCCTCTGGCAACTACCTGTTTTTTCTCTATATCTAGGAGTCTGTTTCTGTTTTGTTACGTTTGTTCATTTGTTTTGTTTTTTTAGATTCCACTTACAAGTGAAATCATACTGTATCTGTCTTTCTCTGTCCGACTTATTTCACTCATCATAATACCCTCTAGGTCCACCCATCATGTTGTCCTAAATGGCAAGATTTCACTCTTTTTTTTTTTTGTGGTACGTGGGCCTCTCACTGTTGTGGCCTCTCCCGTTGCGGAGCACAGGCTCCGGATGCGCAGGCTCAGCGGCCATGGCTCACGGGCCCAGCCGCCCTGCGACATGTGGGATCTTCCCGGACCGGGGCACAAACCCATGTCCCCTGCATCGGCAGGCGGACTCTCAACCATTGCGCCACCAGGGAAGCCCAAGATTTCACTCTTTTTATGGCTGAGTAATATTCCATTGTATACCACATCTTCTTTATCCATTCATCTATTGCTGGGCACAAAATATAACAATTCTAAAATCTGTATGGAAACACAAAAGACCCCAAATAGCCCAAACAGTCCTGAGAAAGAACAACAAAGCTGAAGGCATCATACTCCCTGATTTCAAACTATACTATGAAACTACAGTAATCAAAACAGTATGGTACTGGCACAAAAACAGACAAATAGATTAATAGAAGAGAATAGAGAGCCCATAAATGAACCCACATGTATATGGGCAGTTAATCTACGATAAAAGAGGTGAGGATATACAATGTGGAAAAGTCAGCCACTTCAGTAAATGGTGTTGAGAAAACTGGACAGCTACATGCAAAAAAAATCAAACTGGGCTTCTTTCTCATATCATACACAGAAATAAATCCAAAATGGATTAAAGACTTAAATATAAGACTTGAAACCATAAAACTTCTGGAAGAAAACATAGGCAATATGCTCTTTGACATCAGTCTTAGTAATTTTTTTTTTTTTTTTTTGGATATGTCTCCTCAAGCAAGGGAAGCAAAAGCAAAAGTAAACAAATAGGACTACATCAAACTAAAAAGCTTTTGTACAGCAAAGGAAGCTAACAACACAGTGAAAAGGCTGCCTACTGAATGGGAGAAGATATTTGCAAATCTGATAGTGAGTTAATGTCCAAATTATACAAAGAACTCATGCAACTCAATATCAAAAAAACAAACAAAATGCTATTGAAGAATGAGCAGAGGATTTGAATAGATACTTTCCCAGGAAAGACATACAGGTGGCCAACAGGCACATGAAAAGATGCTCAACATTGCTGATCATTGGGGAAATGCAAATCAAAACCACAGTGAGATATCACCTCACACCTGTCAGAATGGCTATTATCATTTCTGTATAGTTTTAAAATGTGAGAATTCCTTAAATTTTCATCTCATGCCAAATAGTTATGCCTTTTTTCATCAAAATTATCCTCATAATCCTTTTCTCCTGAGTGTTGCAGTTGTTTGTAGGGACATAAAATCAGCATGTTGTATAGCAAACATGGTCATCCTTATATGAATGAAAATATGAAAGTAGATGGTGGATAAGGATTAAACATGTATTGGTACTTATGAACTAGTAAAGTGACACAAGTTATTCACACACACACGATGTTAAAGAATGGATTATTTTTCCCCAATACAGGAAATGGTCAGTAAAAATTATGCCAAAAATATCTGTGCTCTCTTAGATTTCATAAAGTTCAAGGAGAAACGTTTGATCCCATTTAAGTCCTAAGAGAAAGGGAATGAATCTCATTACGTGGCGTTAAAAGGTCTGCAAAAATAAAGGGGGAGGAGAAAAAAAACAGAAAATAAAACGATGAGATCTGTTCCACTCTTAAGTTAACTACCAAGGGCATTGCCAGGCATGTGCATTTTCCCTGAGTTTCTAGAGACTTTAGACCAGGCAATACTCTGACAGCCAGAATTTAGGGCTTAAACCTAGTTTGAGGAGGGTTTCTAGAAGGGAGTAGCCACAGAAGCCAAGTACCTCTTTCTCTCTCCTTTTCTCCATCTTCCTCTCCCCTCACTCAGTCAGGACATTCCACTCTTTGAGCATCTCAGATTCAGCATGCATATCTGTAGAATATCTAAATGTGATTCACAGGGCCATTTAATTCTTCCAAGTACCGTGCAAAAGAAAGGGCTTATCATAATTTTATCTTAATAAAAAATAGATAGCTGAGGTCTTAAAAAGTGCCCAATAGATTTTTGTCTAGTGCTTGAAACTGCAAATTCTCAAGCCATCGGAACAAACCACATTATCTTTATTTTCCATTAACTCAGGCTCCAGTGAATTACCCTCATTTCTAACTCTTCCTTTTGGCCTCCAGCACCATGACCTGAATCCTGCCAAGTAATCAGATTGATGTTGTGAATATGTATATATATGACAAGAGAGGCATTTTAGATGAAAGGTTTTCTATTAAAACATTGTTTCAAAAAATAAATGTGATGCTGTCACAATAGTAAAGGCGCTCTCTAGTTGATCATTTGCTATATGTAAACAGTACTTCATACAAAATGGGAAAGCAAAACTTGTCCAATAATTACTAGGACTTTTCTTATTCTGGTGTAATTTTTGATAAATAAAGTGTTTTGATAAATAAAGTGGTTTACACAATATTTACATTATGTACAATTGGATAGAACTTGTAGAAAAATAAAGATCATTCTCTAGTATTCATGTTTAATTAATTAATTAATATTTATTTATTTTCAGCTGCACTGGGTCTTTGTTGCTGCCTGCGGGCTTTCTCTAGTTGCGGCGAGCAGGGGCTACTCTTTGTTGCCGTGCGCAGGCCTCTCATTGCAGTGGCTTCTCTTGTTGCGGAGCATGGGCTCTAGGCGCGTGGGCTTCAGTAGTTGTGGCATGTGGGCTCGGTAGTTGTGGTGCACGGGCTTAGTTGCTCCGTGGCCTGTGGGATCTTCCCGGACCAGGGCTCGAGCCTGTGTACCCTGCATTGACAGGAAGATTCTTAACAACTGAGCCACCATGGAAGCCCTAGTATTCACTTTTGCTAGCTCTTTGCAGGAAAGGTGGCCAGAGGCTTATTTTCTTCCTCTTTTACTGGTTGAGGTAGTAAGTCAAGAATTTATTACATGCTAGGTTCTATAATTCAGAGTGTTGAAAATACAATAGCTGCATATTATTAATTACATAAACATTTTTATTTTAAAGAAAAATATTTTCTCCAATTTCTATTTAGTCTGCTAATAGCCATCAGACTACATCTCTTTACTTTGTGTAGGAAGATACTGGTGAAAAAATTTTCAGAAGCAACTCATATTTCCTATAAAAAGAGAAATTTTTGCCTCATGTCCTTATCTGTGTACATCTCTCCAAGATTCCAAAAGGTATTTGCAAATGAGCATCACATATCTCTGTTGAGATATCTACATGTTTACTACCAACTAGTGCTAAGCACTGTGCCTAGTATTATGTATTTAAAGATATATTCAACTTCCTTGTCCTCCAAAAGTCCCATGATCTGAATTCCTGGGCATACAACATTATAAATAACTATAATGCAGTGCGGTCATTATAATCGGAACAAATGCACTTAAGACAAAATAAGTAATTTAATTCTAGTTGGAAAACTGGAAAAGATTACGAAAGAGCTCAGTCATAAAAACTGACCAGGAATTTGCTAAATGGGAAAAGAGGAAAGTGAGACTATTCTAGGCATCTCTCTTCTTGAAATAAAAACTACCTATTCTTTTTTTCCCATACACAGACTAGGAACTCATTCCTTCAACAAGTTTTTAATGAGTTCCTACTGTGAACAAGACATTCAGAAGCAAGATGCTTCTATGTGTTGTGCTGTAGTCTGTGATTGCCTGGAACCTGGAGAACATTTTTCTTTACCCATCATATATATGTACTACATTTTAAAAACCATTAATACGGGCATAGGGACTGCAAAGGTAATTTTTTTTTTTTTTTTTTTACAAAACTTCATTCAGTCAGTCAGTCAGCAATGTATGTTGAGTGCCTGCCATGTGCTCAACAATGTTTAGGAAAGAACACTTACCTGCAAGGAAGGATTCAAGAGTCACATCTAGGGCTTCCCTGGTGGTGCAGTGGTTGAGAGTCCGCCTGCCGATATAGGGGACATGGGTTCGTGCCCCGGTCCGGGAAGATCCCACATGCCGCAGAGCGGCTGGGCCCGTGAGCCATGGCCTCTGAGCCTGTGCGTCCGGAGCCTGTGCTCCGCAACGGGAGAGGCCACAGCAGTGAGAGGCCCGCGTACCGCAAAAAAAACCAAAAAGAGTCATATCTATCCAGACAAAATTTTGTAAAGAACGGAGGAGTCAGGATTGAGTTTGGTGAATGGCTACAGTTAGGAAGAAAGGAGAGAGAGAGAAGGAGAAGAAACCTGTGAACCAGGCAGGCTGATCGAAGAAGTTCGGGGAGGAACAGCTCAAGGAGAAGTTGGTAGCAACAGTGTCCAGTGCAGAGGGGCTGATGGGCTACTGACTTGTTCAGCGGTCGGAGCTGACCTAGAGGCCACTTCTAGGAGCGGCTAGAGGGGCAGGGAGCACGTGAAGCACAAGTAGGGATGCAAGAGGACACACATGAGGGGCAGAACGGGGTCGAGAGAGAATGTTCTGCTAAGTGCTAGAGACCTGTGTACGTTTAAAGTCAGAATGGATGGATGGATGCAATTTATCGCTTTTTTTTTTTTTTTTGGTGTCCAATTTCTTGGTCTCTTTATTATTTCATGAAAATTCCCTGCTTTGTTTAATTTTTAAAATATATTTTCAGGTTAACACAATACATGAAAAATTTCATTTGTATTTGTTCACAGAATACAACACACATTTATTAACTTTTCCCCTCATTATTCCACTGTATTTGTATTATGAGGATACAAATGGACATTTTGAAAGAGATCACATTTTTAATGATTATGTACAGCTAATACAATAATTTCGATTCTTATCACATCAAATACTTTGCATTGTAAAGGCTCATTTTATTCTGAATAATTTTATTTATATGCTTAGAATATAAAGTCACTATTACGTTTTTGCTGTATAAATAGTAAGCGTGAATAGTGGAATTTAAAAGAGAAAGCTTGAAAATGAAAACTTATTTTTGAACATGTATTTTGCAGCATGAGAACAAAATGTATTCAGCTGTTCATTTTATAAAGAGAAAAAAAATGCATTCCCAATTAGAATTCTACCATTCAGAGACAGTAATTCATGCAGTCATAAGAGAAATATAAATGTGCCATATCAGTGGGTAGAGAAAGTCACATTTCAGTAATACATTTGGTGATTAAATGTCTCTACAAAGAACTTTCTTTCTTTCTTTCTTTCTTTCTTTCCTTCCTTCCTTCTTTCCTTCTTTCTTTCCTTCCTTCCTTCTTTCTTTCTTTCTTTCTTTCTTTTTCTTTCTTTCTTTCTTTCTTTCCTTCCTTCCTTGTTTCTTTTCTTTCTTTCTTTCTTTCTTTCTTTCTTTCTTTCTCTCTCTCTCTCTCTCTTTCTTTCATTCCTTCCTCCCTCCCTCCCTCCCTCCCTCCCTCCCTTCCTTCCTTCCTTCCTTTTTCTTTCTTGATAGAAAGAAAGACAATTGAAAGTCAAGTAGACAGCATTAGACCTTTAACATGTTCAGTGAGAATTAGAAAACTATAGAGCTTGATCCAGGTTATAAATTTTTTTTTTTTGGCGGTGCGCCGGCCTCTCACTGTTGTGGCCTCTCCCGTTGTGGAGCACAGGCTCTGGACACGCAGGCTCAGCAGCCATGGCTCACGGGCCTAGCCGCTCCGCGGCATGTGGGATCTTCCCAGACTGGGGCACGAACCCGCGTCCCCTGCATCGACAGGCGGACTCTCAACCACTGCGCCACCAGCGAAGCCCTATAAATTTTTTAAAATTCATATTCTGTGAGAAATCTGAGGGCACCTAATTACTGTTGACCATCAACTTTGACATCATCGCTTTTTTACTTTCTTCTGAGTCAAGAGATACCTAATTTCAAGATTTCATGAACTCTAGTATACTAAGTATTTTCATAATCTTCATAAAAAAACAAAAGACGCTCCATGAGTTGAAAATGGGCTTTGACTATTTCTCCAGTAGTGGTGATAGATTTGCCTTGATCAGTCTGTACTCTTGTGCTTTTGATCCTTTGGGTTCAGTGCCACGCTGTGAGAGAGGTTTGCTGGATTTGCCAGCTTGTGCAACAGAACGGACGTGGCCAGCTAACCCACAGGAGGTTCAGCCTGTCCCTCTGGCTGTGCTAACAGTGGTCCCACAGCAGGTCACTGAGTTAACGAGGTTACCCTGGAGAGAATGTTCAAGGAAATTTGGCACCTACCTCAGCCCAGTAA
Organism: Lipotes vexillifer; assembly: GCF_000442215.2. NCBI lineage: Eukaryota > Metazoa > Chordata > Mammalia > Artiodactyla > Lipotidae > Lipotes > Lipotes vexillifer. The sequence continues at coordinate 1,350,399 of NW_006786377.1, forward strand.
CGTGCTCACTCAGGGTGAAGGTATGGAGGTTGGTCCAGTTTATCTGGGGTACCACCTGTTCCCTGTTTACATCCTGCTTTAACCTCTCTCTTATCTTTTATGTTTATAGTATCCTCTTTTCCTTCCCTTATCCCATACCATCCCACTCTTGTCAAAACTCCCTTTCTAGAAAGACACTGGTGTCTATGTTAAAGCCCAAGCATGAGGTTCTTGAATGTTAAGTTTACCTCCAAAGGGTCGTTTTTCTCTTTGCAGCCATCAAAAGGTAATTGCCAGCCATATCCCAAATAAAGGATTTTGGCATTTAAACATTTTCCTTCAAATTTTGCCACAATGAGTAACAAATGTCTGACAGAGAGTAAGAGAAGCATTTGTTGCATTTATTCATTTTTTTATTTTATAGCGGAAACCCCCAATGGTGGTAGATGATCTTTTTGAAGACATGAAAGATGGTGTGAAGCTGCTCGCTCTGCTGGAGGTCCTGTCTGGGCAGAAACTGGTAAGGATGTTTTCTGTGAGCAGACTTGTCAAACTGTTCCCATTTGGAATTTGGGGGCTATGGAGTTGGGAGTATAAGGGGTGCTACCCACGTGAGAGAAAGTTTTTCTGTTTTGCGGTTGGTAATACACAGGAAGCACTAGGCCATCGGTCACTTCTGGGAACAAGGAATAAATTCCCTTTCTCATTCCTGCACACCTGTAGTAGATTTAAAACATTATGTATAGTGGTAGTAATCCTAGAAGTAAGAGTAAAGAACTTCATCAATAATCAATCCTGGTTAACTACTGCATCTGTACGGCATCCAGGAAGATTTGTTGGAAATTAACACCTAATGCACTTCAAGTGCTTACTTTCCATTTGGAAAGGATTGTTGGTCCATATCTGTGTATTTATATAGTTGTTGAAAATTAAGCCTTGAAATCAGTGTGGCATTTTTCATCCACTTATGGACATTCTCTGTCATCAGTCATTTGTAATAGGAACAGCATGTTCAGAATCATTTGTTGTTAAGTTCAATGGAACCAGCAGAGTGAAAAACAATTGACAGTGACCTATAAAATCTATTTTTCTACATTACTCGAATAATAAAATATTTATTTCTTTCTGGCTTTTGTTTTTTCATTTCAGAGTAGTAGAGAAGTAAGTAGTTTGCAAACATAGATTATTTATGTGATGTTTACCATAATTTTTAAAAGGCTCTCAGGAAATAATCTTCAGAATGTTGTATAATACACTAGACATGGGGCCCAAAATTGGGGGTACTTATTTTTTCTTAATCTGTTGCATCATGACAAAGAGCTACACAGTCATTATTACTTGGATAATTGATTTTTTTTTTTTTTGTGGTATGCGGGCCTCTCACTGCTGTGGCCTCTCCCGCCGTGGAGCACAGGCTCCGGACGCACAGGCCCAGCGGCCATGGCTCACGGGCCCAGCCGCTCCGCAGCATGTGGGATCCTCCCGGACCGGGGCGCGAACCCGTGTCCCCTGCATCGGCAGGCGGACTCTCAACCACTGCTCCGCCAGGGAAGCCCTAATTGATTTTTTAAAAAGTGTTTTTGCCTGATCATAAATTTCCAGTTCATTTCTTATGGGGAGCCTTCACCATAGCTTTTGTAACAGAGTTGTTTCTGGGAAGATACAAACTGATAATAATAATTTTGTGTAAGTCATTATCTACTTGAATTCATATTATAGCAGATGCTTTTGGTGCCCCCAGCGCCATCTCAGATCACCTCTGATTCCAGTAGCCGCAGGAGTGGACGTGATCCACACCCTCCATCAGCATCTCAACTCAAGCGCTGGCAGCCCGTCTCTGGGTTTCTGCCCTCGGGGCTTTTGTCAAAGCTGCAAGTTGCGCGCAAGGCAGCCCTGAAGTGTGGGAGAGTTAATGGTCCCAAACGGGATGGGAGTCTGAATAAAAATTCCAGCCTGGCTTTTGTAGGAGGGATGATTCCAAGGTTTATTTCACACATGAGGTAGAGTGCCCCATTGGATCCCCAGCAGAACTGAGCCGTGGCTGCCCATTGTGGAGACCCTTAATAGCACATCGTACTATTATTGATTATTATTTATTGATTTTTCCTCCTTCCCTGTCTCACTCTCCATGCATCCTCACTCCTGCTACGTGGGATCACCTCCTCAGTCACCTGCATGTACCCCTATTCTTATCTCAGGCTCCACATTGGGAGAAATCAAAGAAGACACGTATGAAAAGCCAGTTTGGAATAAACAGATATATGCATGAGCTAAATAAACTGGATTAACATTAGGATGTGGGAGTCATTGACCTGAGATATATGCTCCCTTGGTGGCCTGTTGTAACTGGCTATCTTCATATACCCTCCAGAATTAAGCTATTTACTTGAATTGAAGGAATCTTCATTACAATTCAAATGGGTACTTAAGAAGCCTGTCATTCTAAGTGTCATTATGATTCTGCCATTGTACTCGGCCAACAGTATACAGAAACCTTAATGGGCATTACCTGCCAAGCTAAGTGATTCTAGAAAGAGCGTATATTTTTTTTTTTTTTTTTTTTTTTTTTTTTGGGGTTATGCGGGCCTCTCACTGTTGTGGCCTCTCCCATTTGCGGAGCACAGGCTCCGGATTCTTTTTGCGGTAGGCGGGCCTCTCACTTTTGTGGCCTCTCCCGTTGCGGAGCACAGGCTCCGGACACGCAGGCTCAGCGGCCACGGCCCACGGGCCCAGCCGCTCCGTGGCATGTGGGATCCTCCCAGACCGGGGCACGAACCCGCATCGGCAGGCGGACTCCCAACCACTGTGCCACCAGGGAAGCCCAAGAGCGTATATTTTGATACAAGAATCCTACTTCTGTTTAAGTGCCCTACTCATTTAGTTGTGTTTACAACGATAGGATCTGGAAGCTAGAAGCAATTTCGGAAAGAATCTCAACATTCTCATTTAAGAGGTAGAAAAACTGAGACACAGAAGGACAGTTTCTGATTTAACCTTTATTATTTATTTTTACTGAGCCCTTCAAGATTCTGAATTATATAAAATGAAATTACTCTGAAATTATGAATAAACCATCGCAATGGTTATTTAAATTTTGTACATGTAAACATTTTGGTTCAGGACCATATTAAGATGAAAAGCATCATTTAAAGGACTGAGTATCCTAGGCATTCTTGTAGAGCTTTCAAAGAGAGAATGTGAACAAAAGCATTTCCCTCAGGAACATTAGCAATGTTTGGGAAATCTCATACGTACAACTCTATTAAAGAGCAGTATACTTTAACATCATGATTCACATAGCCCAGGACTCTGACTTTGACCATGATCATCTGGGAAATTCAGCCAAATACCTTAGTATTCCCTTTACCACCAGCATCTCAAGGTAAGGGAGGACTCTCAGTATCTTAGTTTCTTTTAATAACCTATTGTGACTCTCTTGTCTATGATTTTATTTCAGATGCTAGGGAATTTTAAGTTTTTATGATTATTATTCTTGGATTTCTCTGTGCCCTTTGATTATTATTCGTAGAACATTTACTCTTTGAATGGATCGGTGATTATATATCTTTAATCACACATAAAGATAGGAACACTAAATTTAATTTTATACTTAGGATTTTTTTTAAGAATGTGAAGAATTCTATAGAAAAATTAAAAATAATAGAAGCAATATGAATAGAGCTTAAGGGCTGCAGAGAAATTCATTTCTTATCTATTTTGTTAACCTTCTGTATAGTATTATTAAAGACTCCTTAACACTCTGCATTCAAGAGGAGCCTAAAAATCCACTTAAAAGTGCACATGGGCATTCTTAGGAAATTGGGAGCATTGAAGGCCCCTGCACGTTCACCAGGTAACTTTGTTAAACATCAATCATATATTGAGAGTAGAACTCAAGTCTGCAGCTGGGTTTGGCATTATCTTTTGACTGTTCAGCTAGCATATCTGGAGTCTCTATTATGGATAAGGCACTGCCTTTGCCCTCTAAGGAGAACAAAGATGAATGAGGTATATGGTTGGTGCCCTCAAAGAGCTTGTAGCCTGCTAGGGAGGATCACTGTATTAATTAGGGTAGGTCAGTTGTGTTAAAATAGATGCAAATATGGGGTAGAACTATACAATAGATGTTTATACCTTGCTCTTTTAGCCAGGATACAGCCAAAGAAGAAAAGCAGAGAAAAGGTATTTGCTTTACTAGATATCAGGTCTTACAGTGAAGCTTTATCACATAAGATAGTGCGGTGTTAATACAGGGATGGGCATATTGACTAATGCAATAGAGTTGAGAAACAGACCAAGGCATGAATGGAAATTTAGTTTATGTCAGAGGTGGATGGCAGATCTGGGAAGGAAAGATGGTTCAATAAATGGAAGCGCAAGAAAAAGGTATAGTTGGATCCTTATCTCATGGCCTCTATAGAAGTCAAATGTACATGGAAAAAGGCCCTAATGGCAAAAATACTTTAAACTCTTAGAAAATATAGGTGAATATCTCTGAGACATCAGGACAGGGAAAAAAATAAGGCAAAAAATATTAACTATAAAAGATTGTTACCTTTGACTATTTTAAAATTCAGAACAGTTTTTAATCAAAAAACTTTAAAGAAAGTGACAAAAAAGTTAAAAATTGGTCAAAGATATTCACAATACAGGTTAAAAAAGGATTAAGAAAGGATTATATCAAGAATATATGAGGTACATCTTCAAAACAATTGAGTACAAACAACCCAAGAAAACTGGACAGCTACATGTAAAAGAATGAAATTGGAACACTCCCTAACACCATACACAAAAATAAACTCAAAGTGGATTAAAGACCTAAACATAAGGCTGGACACTATAAAACTCTTAGAGGAAAACATAGGCACAACACTCTGACATAAATCGCAGCAAGATCTTTTTTGACCCACCTCATAGAGAAATGGAAGTAAAAACAAAAATAAGCAAATGGAGGAACCACCCCATACTGTTCTCCATTTACATTCCCACCAACAGTGCAAGAGGGTTCCCTTTTCTCCACACCCTCTCCAGCATTTACTGTTTGCAGATTTTTTGATGATGGCCATTCTGACCGGTACGAGGTGATATGTTACTGTAGTTTTGATTTGCATTTCTCTAATGATTAGTAATGTTGAGCATCTTTTCACGTGTTTGTTGGCAATCTGTATACCTTCTTTGGAGAAAAGTCTATTTGGGTCTTCTGCCCATTTTTGGATTGGGTTGTTTGTTTTTTTGATATTGAGCTGCTTGTATATTTTGAAGATTAATCCTTTGTCAGTTGCTTCGTTTGCAAATATTTTCTCCCATTCTGAGGGTTGTCTTTTCATCTTCTTTATGGCTTCCTTTGCTGTGCAGAAACCCTGAGAAAACCATAATTCAAAAAGAGTCATGTACCACAATGTTCATTGCAGCACTATTTAATAGCCAGGACATGGAAGCAACCTAAGTGTCCATCGACAGATGAATGGATAAAGAAGATGTGGCACATATATACAATGGAATATTACTCAGCCATAACAAGAAACGAAATTGAGTTATTTGTAGTGAGGTGGATGTACCTAGAGTCTGTCATACAGAGTGAAGTAAGTCAGAAAGAGAAAAACACCATATGCTAACACATTTATATGGAATCTAAAAAAAAAAAGAAAGGTTCTGGAGAACCTAGGGGTAGGACAAGAATAAAGACGCAGACTTAGAGAATGGACTTGAGGACACGGGGAGGGGGAAGGGTAAGCTGAGACGAAGTGAGAGAGTGGCATTGACATATATACACCACCAAATGTAAAATAGATAGCTAGTGGGAAGCAGCCGCATAGCACAGGGAGATCAGCTCAGTGCTTTGTGACCACCTAGAGGGGTGGGACATGGAAGGAGGGAGGGAGGGAGATGCAAGAGGGAGGGGATATGGGGATATATGTATACATATAGCTGATTCACTTTGTTATACAGCAGCAACTAACATAACAATGTAAAGCAATTATACTCCAATAAAGATGTTTAAAAATAAATAAGTAAACACATGGAACCTAATGAAACTTAAAAGCTTTTACACATATTGCATAATATCACTTATATGTGGAATCTAGAAAAATGGTACAGATGAACTTATTTGCAAAGCAGAAATAGAGACACAGATGTAGAGAACAAGCATATGGATACCAAGGCATGGGCGGTGGTGGGATGAATTGGGAGATTGGGATTGACATATATACACTACTATGTATAAAACAGATAACTAATGAGAACCTACTGTATAGCACAGGGAACTTTACTCAGTGCTCTGTGGTGACCTAAATGGGAAGGAAATCCAAAAGAGGGGATATATGTATACATAGAGCTGATTCACTTTGCTGTACAGCAGAAACAAACACAACATTGTAGAGCAACTATACTCCAATAAAAGTTAATAAAAAGAAAAAGAAACAGACTTGCCAAAGAACAGAGGATGAGATTTTCACACCATTGTTGAGCAGGGCAGTGCAAATGAAGACCACCATGAAAGACCATGTTACATACATTCAACTGAAAATAATGTTTTTAAAGATAACTATCAAAATCAAGTGTTGGACAGAATGTGTATGCACAGGATTATTCTTGTATTGCTGATAAGAGTGAGTAGTACAAACACTTTGGAGAAGTTTGGCATTGGATTAGAAGTCCAAAAGTCACATTCCCCCTGACTCAGCAATTCCACTGTTAGGTATACATCCAAGAGAAACTCTTTATACTTGTACCAAGGGTGGGATGTACAAGAATGATCCATCAGCACAGGTCACATAGGAATAACCTGGAAATAATTCAGATTCACATCAGAAGGAGAGTAGATAAGTGGCACAGTATATGGCTGTCAAAATGAATGAAATACAGTGACAGGAAACAATATGGGTGAATGTTAGCAATCTTACTATGTGGAAAAGTAAGTATCAAAAGATTAATACAGTGATATTCTTTCTATAAGAGCTAAGTACTGAAATAAATATTCTTTTTAAGAAGCAATAAATGAAATGAATGTGTATAAAAGGGAAAACATTGGACTGGGTTTATTGTGATGGTTGCCATGGTGTAGGACTTCAGGGGGATGGAATGAATGGTAATATTGAGGGATGTGGCTTTTGTGCTTAATTTCTGGGTCCTGGCTTTGTTTTAGTTGCGGGTTCCTAGGTGCTTTTTCCATTATAAAAGATAATTAATCGAATAACTAAATAAGTGGGCCATGCAAGAAAAGGATAAACATTTTAAAAGTATATTTTCTATTTAAATATTTGTTTAAAATGATGTCATAAAAAATTACCTGTTACACTTTTAACTGGAAATGAAAAGATACTTAGTTTTGAGCTCTAATGGGAGATTGTTTAGAGTTCTAGTGCCACAGAGAAGAGACCAGTCTATCAGCTCTGCAATCAAGGGCCTGTTATCCTCTTAGTTCTTGTAAATGTAATGTTATCTACTTCACTGAAATTATTTTGAGTTTTAAAACGAACAGTGTAGCACTTACTATTTTATTCTATTTATTAAATTATTTATTAATTTATTATATTTTGCTGAATGAAACACAAGTAACTTAGTATCCTTGTACCAGAACATACTATTTTGCGAAGAACATTTTCATTCTTGCACTCCTACTTTTTTTTTTTTTTTTTTTTTG
>NW_006786377.1:1358109-1422649 GCF_000442215.2 Lipotes vexillifer
CGGCATGTGGGATCTTCCCGAAACGGGGCACGAACCCGCGTCTCCTGCATCGGCAGGCGGACTCTCAAGCACTGCGCCACCAGGGAAGCCCTGCACTCCTACTTTTTAACCTTGGCTCATATGCGCCATGCTTTTTGGTCCTTCAAACAGAGAAACGCCACTAGTACTGTCAGCAACTTTCATGTTAGTATGACTGAAAAAAAATGTGAGTGACCAAGACTTTATTTATTTTTTTATTTTTTTGCGGTACACGGGCCTCTTTTTTTAAATTTAATTTATTTTAAGACTTTATTTAATTTATTTTTTTGCGGTACACGGGCCTCTCACGGTTGTGGCCTCTCCCGTTGCGGAGCACAGGCTCCGGACGCGCAGGCTCAGCGGCCATGGCTCACGGGCCCAGCCGCTCCGCGGCATGTGGGATCTTCCCGGACCGGGACACGAACCCGGCAGGGGCACGAACCCGGCAGGCGGACTCTCAACCACTGAGCCACCAGGGAAGCCCACGACTTTATTTTTTAGAGAAGTTTTACGTTTATGACAAAATTGAGAGGCAAGGAGAGATTTCCTGCCCTCCCTCCACACACACCAAGAGCACTTTTCATAAAAATGCTTCCTAACTTGCAGGAATAACAGTCTTAGTAGACAACATAGGAATTTTGTGAATTTCCAATCTTAAGCATACAGAAACTTTAAGGGCAAGTGCATTCAGAAGCTGAGAATGAATGTATTTATTGAGTAAATTATGCACCTTCCAAGTGCTGTGGGGATAACGCTCCTTTACGTATCTGCTAACCTTTATAGAAATTGAGTATGTTGGTTGTTCTTGAACATTCTTCAAGTATATTTTGAATCCACTTAAATAGATTTTATAACTGTCTTTTTAATGTGTGCATTTTTACTTATTCCTGTCCTTCCCCCTTTTATAGCCGTGTGAACAAGGACGCCGGATGAAGCGAATCCATGCTGTGGCGAACATTGGCACAGCACTCAAGTTCCTGGAAGGAAGGAAGGTAAGAGGGAAACAAAAACAAAACACTTCAAGAAGAAAGCGTGGACATACTAATATTTTCATTGTTGATTGTTGGGTGAAAACACTGCATGCAATCTATACAACATACATGTGCAATATTATTGTAAAATGATTTTAGACTTACAGAAGAGTGGCAAAAAAAAAAAAGGCAGAGATTTCATGTCTGTACTTTAGCCAGCTTCCTCTAATGTGAGGGACTTATTTGTACATAGTACATATATGTAACATAGTACAACTACCAAATAAGGAAATTAAAGTTGGTATGATACTGTTAAGTAAAGCATAGAAATTAATCTAATTTCATCATTTTTTCTCCAGTGTCTTATTTCTGTTCCAGGATCCAATCCAGTAACATGCGTTGCATTTTAATTGTTGTGGCTCCTTTGTCTTTGCCATTCTATGACCTTGTCTTTCTGTGTCTTTCATGACCTTAATGATAACTGCTAGGCAGTTATTTTTCATAATATCTCTCAGTTTGGTTTGTGTGATGTTCTCCCATGATTAGATTGAGGTTATACATTTTTGGCAAGAATTCCAAGGAAGTGATGTATTCTTCTCGGTGAATCAGTTTAGTGGATATAGATAGGATTCCGACTTGTCTTATTGCTGGTGATGCTAACCTCAACCACTTGATTAAGTCATCTGCTGAGGTTTTTTTTTTTATGGTAAAACTGCTATTTTTCCATTTATAATTCAGAAATAACAGGGAGATAATTGAGGTTATGCTAATATTCTGCTTCTTGCTCACTGATTTTAGCATCAGTTACCTTCAATAATTACTTCTGCGCTGTTTGCCTAATGATGATTTTGTTTTTCCCTCATTTCTTTTATACTTACTAATTGGAATTGTTATGTAAGAAAAAGATGACCTTTCTTCCCCATTTATTTATTCAGTTCCTTCTTTATTTCATTATGGACTCATGGATATTTGTTTTATTCTATAGTTATAATCCAGTATGACTACTATTATTGTTATTATTGTTATTATTTTGTTGCTCAAGATTGTTCTAGTTTTGTCCATTAAGAGTTCCTTCAAGCTGTGGCTCCTGTACTCTTTTGACATGGCCCCATACTTTTTCAAGCATTTCCTTATTTTCTGGAACTACAGATTTTCCAGGTTTATCTTATATTTTCCTTACCCCAGTCCTAGAATCAACCACTTCTCTAAGGAGGCTTTGTTCCTTTCATTAGTGAGTGGCATTTAGAAACCAAGATTTGGGTGCTAGGTGTGCTCATGGCTACCGAGGTTTCATTGCCCTCTCAATATACAGATCTAGATATATGTATGTTTACTAATCTGGGTATACACACATATCTATATTTCTCTCCCTTCCATCTCTCTCTCTCTCTCTCTCTCTCTCTCTCTCTTTCTATATAGCTTCTTCTATTATGTGTGCATGTAAACCTTTACTTCAAATTGATACTTCTGATTTCAGTCCAATACCACAAGGTCCATTTCATGATGATTTCTTTCTGTTTTCTCTGGCAGTGAGAAACCTGGCTCTCATCTACAATATATTGTCTTCTTTTTCATCCCTAGTGTATACACATAAAGTAGTTTCAGAATTGCTAACCCACACCTTTGTAAGAAGTATATTGACTAACTGGAGAACAGTATTTGTGTACAGTTCTTTCGGTCTTCAGCATTACAATATCCTGTCAAGAGACTGTTGTCCAGATTTACCTAGGTCACTTCTGTTCTCCCATCCTTTCAGTGTGATTATGTTATTCATTTGTAATAGAGTTATATTCCACTTTGGGCAACCCCACACACATCCTAGTTGACCTTAATTATTTTTTATTTTAGAGAATGAGACAGTATTATGATTCTAGGAATAAAAGTTACACTTAGAGAAGTGGCATTCCCTCCTCATTCTTACTTCTCCACTACCATTCTCCTTCCTTTTACTCCTTTTCTCACCTCTAGGTAACCAGTTTCTCCAATTTCTGATTTATCCTTCCTGTATTTCTTTTGCAGGAATGAGCAGGTTATTTTCATACACCACCTTCTTTCTTATGCAAAGATAGCATACTAGAGATATACCAGGTGCACTTTACCTTTTTCATTTAACAGTATATCCTGGAAATCCCTCAAATCAGTTCACAGAGATGTTCCTCATTCATTTTTACAGCTGCATAGTATTCTGTGGTCTGGATGTTCCAGAGTTTATTCAACCACTCTCTTATGAATGAGCATTTAGGTTGCTTCTAGTAATTTTCAAACAGAAACAATGATACAGTTAATAACTGTACATAAGTATTTTTGTATTATTGGAAGTGTATCTTCTGGGTACATTTTTAGAAGTATGATTGTTTGGTCAAAACATAAGTGTGTATTTTGTTTTGTTAGGTGTTGACATATTTCCCTCCAGAAGGGTTGCACCAATCCTTTTAGATTTTAGCCTTTTCTAATTTGTGGAAATTCAGGAAGTCTGTGTTTGGCAGTACCAAAACCAGCTTTATAAATGGATATCCAGATACTTCTGGAAAATAGAATGATTCAGTTATTTACTTCTCTGTCTATATGCAATAAATGATTTCATTTATTCCACAAATGCATAACTGAATACTTTCTGTAAAATGAGAATTCTGGAAAATATTAATTCTGGAAAATTAAAGAAAACTAGATTCTGGTGCTTAAATAATTTACATTTTGATGAGTTGTTAGTACAGTGAATCAGTATAAAGTTCAGTCAAGTGTGCTAACTTCACACCAAAGAGAGATTCTAGGCATTAAGATGGTGTAGAAAAACAGTCCTAGCTTCTAGTGGAATATTGCACATTGTTTTCAGGTCACTTTAACATCATTCTTAATGGAGTGTTTCTCTTCTTCCTTCTCTCGCTTCATGAGTTTTTCATGGAAAGCTGAGAAAAAAAGCCTTATTTAACAGGATGTTCATAGAGTTTTCCCAGTCATTTCGTCTTCCATTTTGGCTATATAACAATAGTGTCCTTCTTTGTTTTGATGTGTATTCACTGGCTAGAATATGAAAACAAAATTCTTCTTATTAGTTAATGTCTTGGAGAAAAATTTAATGACTTAACCCATGAAAGGCATTGTTTGTAAAGAGAACCAAAGAGTCTTCTTTTCACAAAAGACTTGTTTGTACCAGGTCCATTTTCACAGAACAAACCTGAATAACTTTTTAAAAAGTAGAGGATTCAGATTTTAAATATTATATTTACTAAGGGCAAAAAGTAATGCATTTGAGTTTCAGGACAAAATCCAAAGTATTTCCTTTCTGTCCCCACAAATCCCTAACTACTTTGATTTTTAAAAAATCTACCTGAAGTACATAGTTTTGGGCTTCTCTTTCTTGCATTTCTTCACCCCATTGGCTCACAAAATAATTGACAGTGGGGTAGAATGAAGTTTTGAAGACTCTTTGGTGCCCTCCCTCCTACTGTTTATTTTTGTTCTTTATAATTTAAGAACTTAAGTCTCAAACATATTTTCAAGAATTTGTCTTTAACCTTTGTATTTACTTTGTCCTCCATTTAGATTTTTTTCTTTAGATGATAGAAGATTTGTTTAGTACTCAGATAAGGAATAATGAAGGCACTTTTCAAGTTCACTGAAGAAAACCCTACCGTTGTGTTTATTTTCCACTTGTTTACAGGGTTACAGAATAAAGGCATATGTTAGTATTTGATAAGAATTGTGTAAGTTTGGCTCTAATGAATAGATTCATCACTACTTTCCACAAGTTTTTCTCCAATGAGGTGTCAGGTGGATCATTCTAAATAGTAATAGAAGGAGCCAGTCACTGACCATGTTTCCTAAAGCTTGCCATAGTGCACACAAGGACATAAATTTAGGTTCCTGTGAGGTCTAGATAGATGACGTAAACGATGAAGCAAGGTAGAAGCTGATCATGGTAGCAGGAAAACAGAGTAGTCCCATGTGCTGTTTGGACGAAGGACGCAAATACTCAATTCCATCTGGAGTTACCTCGATGAAATGCAAGCACAGTGATCCCAGGTTTAAGAATTGAACGAGAAAAGCCAGTAGTCTGGATTTTTATTGAAATCTTATTATTTATTTAGTTTATTTATTAAATAATGCAGGTATTTTGCTACCTATATATATATAGGTAGAAAACAACTCATAAAGTGGTGATGCATCTATTCATTAGGTTTTCCAATGTATCAAGAAAAGCTGGTAGTCTGGATTTTTTATTTAAATTTTTTTGAAATTTTTCCCAAATCAAATATTTTTTTGAGAGGTCTGTGGGCCTTGTATTAGTCTGCTGTGGCTGCCATAACAGAATACCGCAGACTGGATAGCTTAAACAACAGAAATATATTTTCTCACAGTTCTGGAGGCTGAAAGTCCAAGATCAAGGTGTCATCAGGGTTGACTTCCTCCTTTTTTCCAGGCTCGCCGGCAGCTGCTTTGGCACTGTGCCTTCACGTGACCTTTCTTGTGTGTGTGTGCAGAGAGAGAGAGAGAAAGTGAGAGTGAGAGTTCCGGTGTTTCTTCCTCTTCTTATGAGGATACCAGTCCTATTGGATTACGGCTCACTCTTATAACCTTGTTTCACCTTAATTGTCTCCTTAAAGGTTCTGTCTCCAAAATGCAGTCACATTGGGGGTTAGGGCCTCAACATGTGAATTCTGAAGATAATTCAGTCCATTCGGGCCTCTGGCTTACAAAATCAAACTTCTCCAAACCTAGAGGTTTTGTTAAAACAGATTTCTTAGGCCGCCTTCCTTATTTTCTGGCTCAGAAGGTCTGAGGTGAGGTCCATCTATGTGATTCATCCTTTCTGGTTTCTGGAATTCTTCAGTCTCTTTGGATGTGTCTCTATTGCCCATCCCACAATCTTAGGGCTATTAAAAGTTTATTGTATATTTCATAGGATTTTGCAAGGGAGAGGAGGTAAAACAGACAAAGAACCTGTGCTCCCCAAACCCATTATGGTTTTTAAGTTTTTAAGAAAGAAAATAATTTGGAAAAACGTTTTTTCTTCACAAGTTGAGCAAAAGATCTTCAGATTCTATAATAAGCTGAATGTATAAACTTCAAAGTGCAGTTGGAGCTGGGTTGAGGTAGGAAATTCAACTTATATATTCAATTGTATTTTAAAAAAGAATGATGTATAAGGAAAGAGAAATAATTTGTCCTCTATGAAAGGCATTAATCTTGTGGTTATTAGCATGTATTATAAATTTGTGGCCCATGGACACTAAAATGGATATAGAGAAAATTCTGGAGAAATTGTAAAATGGAGCCATCAAAATGATTATAAAGATTGTAATAGGTTCTGTCATAAAAGATTAAAGAAATGTGACACTCTTTATTTTCCACCAACAAGTATTTTATATCTCACACAGTGCTAGGTTTAAAAGAAGTAGACATATGATCTTGTGATCTGTGGAAGTTCTCAATTTTTTTCTGTCTCTGAACCTGCTGAGTGAACTTCAGCAGTGAGATAAAATCCCATGGGTATATCTCAAATTATTTACAATGGCTTTTGTGCTAGCTTTTACTTTACTCCTCAGATGTATAACTGGTAAATTTAAACCAATTACTCAAGAGTAAGGTGATTGTGGGATGATTTTGCTTCTGATATTTTTTAAAAAGTAAGCTATTTACCAACTTCTGAACTTTATTTTAGTATCACACCTTATTAAATCTTGGCTGAGAATTATTATTATTATTTTTTTGTTTGTTTGTTTGTTTTTGCGGTATGCGAGCCTCTCACTGTTGTGGCCTCTCCCGTTGCGGAGCACGGGCTCTGGACGCGCAGGCTCAGTGGCCATGGTTCACAGGCCCAGCCGCTCCGCGGCATGTGGGATCCTCCCGGACCGGGGCACGAGCCCGTGTCCCCTGCATCGGCAGGCGGACTCTCAACCACTGCGCCACCAGGGAAGCCCTTGGCTGAGAATTATTGAGCCAGAAGTCTAAGAAGTACTTTAGTTTTTTTCTAATTTGTCCAGGGATTATGAAGAGGAGGATAAGTAGCTAATTGTATTCTGTAGAGGTTGACTGAGCTAGACCTACCATACAAGTCTATGTTCCTGGGACTTCCTCATAGTTGGGAAGACATTGAAATGAATAATTGGGGACAATTGTAGACAGATTAGTTCTGAGTGCTTTATAGTTGTCAGTGCCCCAAAGTAGGGAACTGAATCCCCCCAGTCTCTTTCTACACTCTTAACTGTTTCTCTTAATAATTAACTATTTCTTGCCTTTCCTTTATCTTTAAAATGTATTCTGCAAATCACGCTCTAAACTTACCACCTGCAGTTTTATTCCCTTTGAACAAATAATGTGGATTTTGAAGGACTATTTATGTTTATGTATCATCTTCTCCCTTTGTTTTTCATGTCAGTCCATGTACAGAGGATCACCGGTTAGTACAAATTTTAGAATTTTTAACTCCTGACTTTTATAGGTAAAAGAGAACATAAGTTTCATGCCATTTGGTAACAAATTTCAAAGTAAGCGCATCTTCTTAAACTTCCCCTCACAGTTTCTTTTACATTCCAGTCAACCTCTGGATGTAAAGAATAACCTTTTTTTTTTTTTTTTTCCTGTCTGGCATTTTGTTGGTAATTCCTCGCATGGTGTCATATTTTTTTCAACTTTAAACCAGTTTTTGAAATTCATTCTGTAGTTGTGTTTATTGTGTGCACCTAATGAATGCCCCTGAAATTTCCACTGAAACCATGTTTCTATGGCTCACCCTGCTTACTCTTGTGTACTGCTGCACAGGCATGACCAAATGTTATTGATGTCTAGTAAAGTGCTACTTATTGCATAATTAAATGGTCTGTAATCTTCTAGTACATTACTAGTACAGTTTTTCTTTTTAAACAGATTAAATTAGTCAACATTAACTCCACTGATATAGCTGATGGCCGACCCTCGATAGTTCTCGGATTGATGTGGACGATTATTCTGTATTTCCAGGTATTGTACTTCTTTGGCTCCCTTTTCAGTTGATATAAATGTCACAGATGGAGGTAGTGGTGGACATTTTAATGATGACTAATGCCCTCATTTTCTGTACCTTTGCGGCTGAACCTCAAGTTAGCAGAGATGTGGCCTTCACACGTACATTGTTTTTTGTTGGCAGAAAATGCCCTCTTTTTCTCCGCTAAGGTGTTATATATGGAACTCCCCAAAGAACTCGGCCAGGTAACCAATCCGAGAAGTGGGTAGAACACGATAGAGATGAAATATTGGTGTAAAAAGGGTTCAGGAAGTTTTTCTTTGTCCTCTGGAAGGGAGCGGTTCTATGCTCCTATTAGACATTAAGGGGAGAAATTAACTTGCTGTTCTCTCTGGGATAATTCTTCTAACTGTAAGGTCGTTTTTTTAAAGAAATGGACTTTATTTTTTAGAGCAGTTCGAGGTTCTCAGCAAAACTGAGCAAAGAGTACAGAAATTTCCCATGTACCTCCTGCACCCACACATGCATAGCCTCCCCTTAACCAGTATCCCCCATGGGAGTGGAACATTGGTTACAATTAATGAACCTTTACTGACACATCACTATCATTTCAAGGTTTGTAGTTTACGTTAGGATTCACTCTTGGTGTGTACATCCTTTGAGTTTGGAGAACCATTAGGTTTTGTTTTCTTCATTCATGCATGTATTTAACAAGTGTTCATTACTGTGTACAAGGTCCCATTTTAGATGTGGAAGGAAGTGCAAACAGGAGTAAGACATTGGTCGTGCCCTTTAAGAGCTTATATTGTTGGGAGGTTAAGGGTGTTAAGATCAGTCAGGTTGGAATATTAAACCACCTGAGAAGAGAAGAACAAAGATAATGCTGATGTTTTGCCGACTGTTGATGCACACGCAGATTGAGGAGTTGACCAGCAACCTACCGCAGCTGCAGCCTCTGTCCAGCAGCACATCCTCCGTGGACAGCGTGGTCAGCTCTGAGACCACCAGCCCCCCAAGCAAACGGAAGGTGGCCACCAAGATCCAGGGAAATGCTAAGAAGGCTTTATTAAAGTGGGTCCAGTACACAGTCGCCAAGTAAGTACCAAGAAGGAGTTTGTTTAAATTAGAAACCCTTGAATAATTTGAGTTATCAATTTATGACTGAGTGCACATTCCAGTGATTGCAAAATTTGTGGAGACATAGGAATGAATGGCTTTGCTTCGGCTCTCATTTCATTCTTCCCTTGAATTAAAATGTAAACAGAAAGCATCCCTGATACTCTAGGAAAATGGTGTAATAAAAGGAATTCCTTCTTCACTTGTGTGATGGGACCCAATTAAGTTGTTTAATCCCTACACTTGATTAGCATGAGGACTATTTCCATTTAGGTCATTGTTTGGATTTTCTGCTGTTATTAGATAATCTTTACACAAATAAATTAGAGGTTTAAACGTGATTATCTCTTCCTAAGACTATTGAGTTCTATTTAATAATGTTGTGGACTGAGATCCACATTCTGAAATAATCATATTTGTTTTTATACCTTGAAACTTTCTGGCAATTTTATTTTTTAATGTTTTCTTTGATCTTATCTTTTATCTGGAATGTACATTCTTTTGTCAGCTCCAGCTATATGGACTGGGAGTTGGCTTCTAAGCATAATAAATTTACATGTGTGCACATATATGTGAGGATACTGGATATAAAATTACTACTCTCAAAAAGTACTTTCTCATAGCAATTGCAGTAGACTTTCAAATTGATCATACCAATATTTTGTGGTCAGATGTGGTACGTAATAAGATCTCTTCACCTAGAAGATGTGTTTTTGTAAGAGTTTCCTAAATGACATGTAAAATTAACTCACTTTCTATTTTGTTTCACATGCCTAGATATAACCCACATCTAATTCTCTCCTTCTGGAAAATAGTTGTAAACAAGTACTTATCATTATAAAACACTGAGGCACTAAACACAGGAAGTTCTATTTTTAAAGAGTTTGAAGAGCAAAAATAAGGAGAGAAAAAAATAAACATAGAGAAGATGTAATTAGTGTTACTAACTTATATAGTTTTGTTTAACTTGTAAAGTGTGTTGATGGTTTTCTAATTTGGGGTATATTTTTATGATTCAAGTTGCAATTAAAAATATTTCTGAAAGCAGAGCTTTGTGACTCTTGGGACTCTAGTAGGGATGAAATTAAAAGCCCTTCCCACATTGCTGGCGTGCTCTTTGCATTCCATCTACAGTGGGTATTACTAATCTCTTTTGCAGCTTAACCAAGCAGGGAGAAGAAACATATTGGGTAGGAGAGGACTGGTGACCACATGCTACAACATATATCATGATGCTATCACGATAAAAATTTGTAATAATGTCAATGTGACATTCTGTTCTCTGTTGCTCCACACAGTATTTAATTAAACAAAGTAACTAAATTTTCATTTAATATTATATAGCTTGAAATAAAATCAAATTCAATGATGTTGGAGTTTTCCTGCATAAATTTTGTTTCACACATGATGTGCAGGGGTCTAATAATAATCGTCATTCTTGCAACTTGTATGTTTGTAACATTGGTGGAAGTTGTATTTTCCTTACCGGTATAAATGTCCAGATTTGTGGACCCAAGGATTCTCCACCTATCAACACCTCAATGAGATCCATTTATTTAACAGCTTCATAAATTGTAGAGATTTAGGGAGATGACCGCTTTCTGCCATGAATAGTCTGGAATGAACACATGATTCTGTCATGCTACCACATTGTCGATAATTTTTCTAAAAGCTATTTTACACTATCCTGGTATTTATTTTTCAAGCAGTTTCTTACCTGACATGGATAAAATAACTTTAGAATCTGTACCTAGTTCATTATATGACATGTCTGTAAAATTATAATTTGTGAGACTCCGTAGTGTGGTTTATCCATCTCACAAGACTGAAGATGGTGAAAAAGGATAAAACATCCAGTGAACACCAAATTGTCAGAGTGTATTCAGTTTTCATATAAAATTTCAAAATACTTGATAAGTAAATCAAAAAACTGTTTCAGTAACACAAGATAGTTAATCCCCCCTTCTTTCTTTTTACCAATTTCATCTACTATCTATACTGTCAGAAATGAAAGCGTGTCTGACATTTGCATACCTTCTTTTCAAATGTCTAAGGACAATTGTATTTTAGGACAAAAATCCGTAAGACAACCAAACAAATGAAGACATGTGTATACAGACCCATTCAAAATAACTTGAAGCAAATATGTATTAGCCTATAAACTGGATGTACTTCTTTAAGTGATGTATCTAAGTTTCTTTCAGTTTGTATCACTTCTTTAAGTGAGGTATCTAAATTTTCTTTGATTTTGTATGTACAATTCAGAGGCTTGGACTAAAGCTTTTTAGGAATATCAGCTACTAGTTTGATCTAATACAAAACATTATAGGTGTGTGTGTGTGCGTCTGTGTGTGTGTGAGTATTCAACAAATAAGGAGGAAGACCATGTAACAAACCATTTTTAATCGTTCCAACATGGTGAATATTTAGGAAAACATTTTATATATACAATAAAGTTCAAGAAAATCAGAAAATATCTAATACACGATGAATATTTATCAGCTGTTCACTTATTTACACCCACCTTAATTTTTTTTTTTAGTTTTCTTTTTTTTTTTTTTTTTTTTATACAGCAGGTTCTTATTAGTCATCCATTTTACACACATCAGTGTATACATGTCAATCCCAATCGCCCAGTTCAGCACACCACCATCCCCACCCCACCGCGGTTTTCCCCCCTTGGCATCCATATGTTTGTTCTCTACATCTGTGTCTCAACTTCTGCCCTACAAACCGGTTCATCTGTACCATTTTTCTAGGTTCCACATATATGCATTAATATACAATATTTGTTTTTCTGTTTCTGACTTACTTCACTCTGTATGACAGTCTCTAGATCCACCCACATCTCTACAAATGACCCGAGTTCGTTCCTTTTTATGGCTGAGTAATATTCCAATGTATATATGTACCACATCTTCTTTATCCATTAGTCTGTTGATGGGCATTTAGGTTGCTTCCATGACCTGGCTGTTGTAAATAGTGCTGCAATAAACATTGTGGTACATGACTCTTTTTGAGTTATGGTTTTCTCTGGGTATATGCCCAGTAGTGGGATTGCTGGATCATATGGTAATTCTATTTTTAGTTTTTTAAGGAACCTCCATACTGTTCTCCATAGTGGCTGTAACAATTTACATTCCCACCAACAGTGCAAGAGGCTTCTCTTTTCTCCACACCCTCTCCAGCATTTGTTGTTTGTAGATTTTCTGATGATGCCCATTCTAACTGGTGTGAGGTGATACCTCATTGTAGTTTTGATTTGCAGTTCTCTAATAGTGATGTGGAGCAACTTTTCATGTGCCTCTTGGCCATCTGTATGTCTTCTTTGGAGAAAAGTCTATTTAGGTCTTCTGCCCATTTTTGGATTGGGTTCTTTTTTTAATACTGAGCTGCATGAGCTGTTTATTTATTTTGGAGATTAATCCTTTGTCTGTTGATTCGTTTGCAAATATTTTCTCCCATTCTGTGGGTTATCTTTTCCTCTTGTTTATGGTTTCCTTTGCTGTGCAAAAGCTTTTAAGTTTCATTAGTTCCCATTTGTTTATTTTTGTTTTTATTTCCATTACTCTAGGAGGTGGATCAAAAAAGATCATGCTGTGGTTTATGTCAAAGAGTGTTCTTCCTATGTTTTCCTCTAAGGGTTTTATAGTGTCCAGACTTACATATAGGTCTCTAATCCATTTTGAGTTTCTTTTTCTGTATGGTGTTAGGGAGTGTTCTAATTTCATTCTTTTATATGTAGCTGTCCAGTTTTCCCAGCACCACTTATTGAAGAGACTTTCTTTTCTCCATTGTATATCCTTGCCTCCTTTGTCATAGATTAGTTGACCATAGGTGCGTGGGTTTATCTCTGGGCTTTCTATCTTGTTTCATTGATCTATATTTCTGTTTCTGTGCCAGTACCATATTGTCTTGCTTACTGTAGCTTTGTAGTATAGTCTGAAGTCAGAGAGGCTGATTCCTCCAGCTCTGTTTTTTTCCCTCAAGACTGCTTTGGCTATTTGGGGTCTTTTGTGTCTCCGTACAAATTTTAAGATTTTTTGTTCTAGTTCTGTAAAAAATGCCATTGGTAATTTGATAGAGATTGCATTGGATCTGTAGATTGCTCTGGGTAGTATAGTCATTTTCACAATATTGATTCTTCCAATCCAAGAACATGGCATATCTCTCCGTCTGTTGGTATCATCTTTAATTTCTTTTGTCAGTGTCTTATAGTTTTCTGCATAAAGGTCTTTTGTCTCCATAGGTAGGTTTATTTCTAGGTATTTTATTCATTTTGTTGCAATGCTAAATGGGATTGTTTCCTTAATTTCTCTTTCTGATCTTTCATTGTTAGTGTATAGGAATGCAAGAGATTTCTGTGCATTAATTTTGTAACCTGCAACTTTACCAAATTCATCGATTAGCTCTAATAGTTTTCTGGTGGCCTCTTTAGGATTCTCCATGTATGGTATCATGTCATCTGCAAACAATGACAGTTTTACTTCTTCTTTTCCAATTTGTATTCCTTTTATTTCTTTTTCTTCTCTGATTGCCGTGGCTAGGACTTCAAATACTATGTTGAATAATAGTGGTGAGAGTGGACATCCTTGTCTTGTTCCTGATCTTAGAGGAAATGCTTCCAGTTTTTCACCATTGAGAATGATGTTTGCTGTGGGTTTGTCGTATATGGCCTTTATTATGTTGAGGTAGGTTCCCTCTCTGCCCTCTTTCTGAGAGTTTTTATCATAAATGGGTATTGAATTTTGTCAAAAGCTTTTTCTGCATCTATTGAGATGATTATATGGTTTTTATTCTTCAATTTGTTAATATGGTGTATCACATTGATTGATTTGCATATATTGAAGAATCCTTGCATCCCTGGGATAAACCCACTTGATCATGGTGTATGATCCCTTTAATAAGTTGTTGGATTCTGTTTGCTAGTATTTTGTTGAGGATTTTTGCATGTATATTCATCAGTGATGTTGGTCTGTAATTTTCTTTTTTTGTAGTATCTTTGTCTGGTTTTGGTATCAGGGGATGGTGGCCTCGTAGAATGAGTTTGGGAGTGTTCCTTCCTCTGCAATATTTTGGAAGAGCTTGAGAAGGATGGGTGTTAGCTCTTCTCTAAATGTTTGATAGAATTCACCTGTGAAGCCATCTGGTCCTGGACTTTTGTTTGTTGGAAGATTTTTAATCACAGTTTCAATTTCGTGACTTGTGATTGGTCTGTTCATATTTTCTGTTTCTTCCTGGTTCAGTCTTGGAAGGTTATACCTCTCTAAGAATTTGTCCATTTCTTCCAGGTTGTCCATTTTATTGGCATAGAGTTGCTTGTAGTAGTCTCTTAGGATGTTTTGTATTTCTGCAGTGTCTGTTGTAACTTTTCCTTTTTCATTTCTAATTTTATTGATTTGAGTCCTCTCCCTCTTTTTCTTGATGAGTCTGGCTGATGGTTTATCAATTATGTTTATCTTCTCCAAGAACCAGCTTTTAGTTTTATTGCTCTTTGCTATTGTTTTCTTTGTTTCTATTTCATTAATTTCTGCTCTGATCTTTATGATGTCTTTCCTTCTGCTAACTCTGGGTTTTGTTTGTTCTTCTTTCTCTAGTTCCTTTAGGTGTAAGGTTAGATTGTTTATCTGAGATTTTTCTTGTTTCTTGAGGTAGGCTTGTATAGCTCTAAACTTCCCTCTTAGAACTGCTTTTGCTGCATCCCATAGGTTTTGGATCGTTGTGTTTTTATTGTCATTTTTCTCTAAGTATTTTTTGAATTCCCCTTTGATTTCTTCAGTGATCTCTGGGTTGTTTAGTAATGTATTGTTTAGCATCCATGTGTTCGTGTTTGTTACGTTTTTTTCCCTGTAAGTGATTTCTAATCTCATAGCGTTGTGGTTGGAAAAGATGCTTGATATGATTTCAGTTTTCTTAAATTTACTGAGGCCTTGATTTGTGACCCAAGATGTTATCTATCCTGGAGAATGTTCCATGCGCACTTGAGGATAACACTAGCAGGTAGGTCTGGTTTAGTCTCCTGTGGTGTCACTGCTCCTTCTCCTGGGTCGCGATGTGCACACTACTTTGTGTGTGCGCTCCAAGAGTGGAGTCTCTGCTTCCCGCATTCCTGTCGAAGTCCTGCGATGAAATCCCTCTAGCCTTCAAAGTCTGATTCTCTAGGAATTCCTCCGCCCATTACAGGACCCCCAGCTTGGGAAGCCTGACGTGGGGCTCAGAACCTTCACTCCAGTGGTGGGCTTCTGTGGTATAAGTGTTCTCCAGTTTGTGAGTCACCCATCCAGCAGTTATGGGATTTGATTTTATTGTGATTGTGCCCCTCCTACCATCTCATTGCGACTTCTCCTTTGTCTTTGGATGTGGGGTATCTTTTTTGGTGAGTTCCAGTGTCTTCCTGTCGATGATTGTTCAGCAGTTAGTTGTGATTCTGGTGTTCTCACAAGAGGGAGTGAGAGCATGTCCTTCTACTCCGCCATCTTGAACCAGAACTCAATTTGTTAAAATGTAATTTGATATAAATACACTAATATGTATAAAATAGATAACTAATAAGAACCTGCTGTATAAAATTAAATAAAAAATTCAAAAAAATAAAAATAAAAAAATGTAAAATAAAATTAAAAAAATAATGTGAGGTGGCATAAAGAGACTGTGCATACAAAAACATTTTAAAACGGGGAACTGTGGGCAAAGGGAAAATATAGGAAGAAAAGTAAGATGAAGCCAGAGGCAAATGTACAAATGAATAGATAATAAGAACATACTGCTTAACCTGGGTGGATATTTGCCAGTGTGTCAGGCATTGTCTGAAAAAATTATATCTGTGCCACCAGAGACAGAAACTCTAAAAGAACTAAGAGATGTTGCTGCAATCTTACAAAATTGTTTTTAAAATATTTATTTAAGAAGCCAGTGATTAGGTCCAAGGATGTTATTTTTAGCACAATATATTTTATGCAAACTCAGTATACATTGGTAAAACTTGATTTAAAGTGAACCTTAAAGTTTGCAGAGATAAAATGTAAGGGCATTTACCAACTTTTTATATTAATCACGGTATCAGTAAGATATACTGTCTCTTACAGTTTGTGGAAATTTTGAGAATATAGTAGAAAAGAAGAATTGAGTGATATTATTTCTGCTTTATTTAGAAACAATTGTAATAAGACTAATTTTCTAAAAAGAAACTACCAGAATATTTATCTACTGAATGTTACCTAATTTATTGATCACCTTTAAAGGCTCTAGACTTAATCAAAAAATGTTGCTCAAAGACATCTTTGCAACCCTTTTTGAAACTGTCTTTATGGTTGATAAGTTACATGTAGAGAAAAATTCATTGTGAGCTTGCCTCACTTCTTTTTTCAACACCAAAATATTGCTACCCACTTGCATCACTTCTTAGTGATCATATCTGGCTTTGAAGTAAATCCACGGAAGAGCAAAGATTTGCCGCCAGCACATTGCCCTCAAGGCAATTCTAAAAAAAGAGTTTAAAAAACAATTTGCTCAAACAGTTTGATGGTAGGGTAAATTAATCTTGTCTGTACTTATGTGGAGTATAGGGTTTTTTGTGACTAATTTAGAGACATCATCACAACCATTTGCATTTTGTTCATTCTACAGCGTTTGATATAATTTAGCCACATTATATCTGTCTGTTATCATCTCTGCATGTACAACACAGGCTGCTTGTCATTATCATTAGAAATGTGTTAGAGACTTCTTCAAAAAAGTACACAATGGTGAATTATTACCAGTTTCGGTGTTTTTAAAATGTTCCCTTTTTTTATTTTGTCAGGTGTTTTTTCTCTCTATTGGTTTCCTTTAAAAATGTGCTTTCCATTGAGTCTTTCAATTACTGAAAACTCTAATATAGAAAACTCTTTAAGTATGGAACCAGAATTTCTACACCTTATCTTGGTACCCATTAAAAATTTTGCTTTGCTTATTTTTTCTCCAAACCAGTATACCGGTATAGCTAACTGCCCATCATCCATTGCCGAGGAGGATTGGATTGCGTCTTTGAGGAAGTGTGCATTACCTGTTTAGAAAGTGACGTTATCATTATTTTTTTTAAAGGCAGAGTGGAATAGAAGTAAAAGACTTCGGGCGGAGTTGGAGAAGTGGAGTGGCCTTTCATTCAGTCATCCATGCTATTCAACCGGAACTAGTGGACTTGGAGAAGGTGAAAGGAAGATCTAACCGGGAAAACCTGGAGGAGGCTTTCACTATTGCTGAAATGGAGCTGGGAATCCCGAGACTCCTAGATCCCGAAGGCACGTTGAGCGACTGCTGGCTCTTGTATCCCTCAACTCAGTAGGGTTCTATGTCTTAAACCCAGATATTACAGATGCCTTCCGAGAGGTCAGAAAACTTTGAAAAGTGGGAAGGAATAGTATCTTCCTGCACCAGTTTTCTTTCGGAAAAATATTTGCCACTATACACGGGAGCAAAATACAGCTGTGTTGCTCCTAACAGCCCTTGACGTGGGTGGTACCAGCCAGGGGAACTGTACTTACTCAATGTACCTCAGGATGGAATGAAAGTTTTGCAAGTGAGTGTACTGCAAGGAGGAGAATCCGGAAGAGTAAAAAATTGTTAATAATCTCAGAGCGTATCTTTAAAATGTTAGTCATTAGAAACTTAGAAATGATGATAACTATCCAGTACTCAGGTGTCAATCAGGCAAACTACCCAAGTGATTGACCTAATATCTTTCAGTAGAATTTCTTGGCAACTTTTTGGTAAGGCTGTGAATTTTAAGACTTTCTGGAAATGGAGTTAACTCTGGCAAGCCTTCAAAAGGCAATTTTGATGCCTTTAATAAACTTCTAGTTGTTTGTTAAACTGAAATAAAAGGGTCAAAGTGAATTTTCCAAAAGTCCCAGATAATTTCTTATTTGGCTTGGTAATTATGGAAATTTCCATTAATGAATGCAAAAATGTAAATACAGTGAAAGCAAGTTTTTTTTAATATTTTATTTTATTTATTTAATTTATTTATTTTTTGGCTGCGTCGGCTCTTCATTGTGGCACGTGGGCTTCTCTCTAGTTGTGGCGCAAGGGCTTCAGAGCGTGCGAGCTCAGTAGCCATGGCACAGGCTTAATTGCCCTGCGGCATGTGGGATCTTAGTTCCCTGACCGGGGACCAAACCTGTGTTCCCTGAATTGGAAGGTGGATTCTTTACCACTGGACCACCAGGGAAGTCCCGCAAGTTACTTTTAAAGATGAGATTTCAGAATGAACATTTTTAGCTCTAAAACAGTGTCTACCTGCTTGGCTTCCTCTGAGATGACGGCCAGCATGGAGATCCCTTGACATTTTAGGGACCTGTGGTGCCCGCCCCCACTCCAGTCTCACTAGGGGAGCCATGGACTCTCCAGCTTGTGTCTTCACACACACACACACACACACACACAAAGCCAATAGTATCCAGGACACTACTCAGCCCAAGGGGAAAGACACACAAATATCACAGCGCTCACTTCAGACAATGCATCAGAGCTGAAATTTCTTCCTAGAGTAGGATAGGAGGAGGATATGAATGGTTCTTTCATATCCACCAGACCAGAGGATCTTAATATTTTCTTTGATCATCAGAAATTGAGTTTGCCCAAATGCAAGGCTATCCCACATATAAAGTGATTATTTTCCTAATGAGAACTTCCACTTCAAAAAAGCTTTTAGCCAACTTGAACATATAAACTCTTAGGAATACAGATTAAATAGACCAATATCTATTATAACAATTGTTTTATGATTTAGTCCCATGTGTATTTAAAAACATATACTATATTAAGTCATGTATTAAATGTTGTTTTTCTTTCCACTTTCACTCTTCATGAAAGTTTTCCTCTTCACATGCATTCTCCACATCAGTGATCTTATCATTTCTAACATCATCTCTGAGTCATCTCGTGAATTCCAGATCACATTATCTTTAAGTCTTTTAAGAGTTGTAGCACTTCTTTTTTTTTTTTTTTTTTTTTTTTTTCTAATCCCTGTTGATTGCTTCTAGAGTATTTTTAATTTTTATTATTGCATCCTCAGCTCTCTCTGCTACTTTTTATGCTTTCTAACTCTTTTTTTTTTTTTTTTTTCCTTGCGTTATGCGGGCCTCTCACTGTTGTGGCCTCTCCCATTTGCGGAGCACAGGCTCCGGACGCGCAGGCTCAGTGGCCATGGCTCACGGGCCCAGCCGCTCCGCGGCATGTGGGATCTTCCCGAAACGGGGCACGAACCCGTGTCTCCTGCATCGGCAGGCGGACTCTCAAGCACTGCGCCACCAGGGAAGCCCTGTAGCACTTCTTAAATCCTACATTGATGGTCGCTAGAAATTATATTTCAAATCACAAGAAACAATACAAAATATTAGGGCAGTTTTATATTTTGATTTTCATGGTTTTTGTTTGTTCTGGTTTTTTTTTCCTCTATTGGTGCAGATATTGTATTTCTAATCTCCAAATGTAACCCCTTATTCCATTGCCTTTAAAAGGGATATTTAAGACTTGTTGAAAACATTCAACACTTTTTATGTATCCAGTCTTACCCTGATTCTATAATTACTAAATTCATATAAATATCTTTGCTTGATTTTTACTGATTTAATTAGGTAAACATCTGTATACTTTAAAATGACAGTGATTGAGATCTTTTCAGGCTCTGTTTCACTCAAAGAGTACTTGATTGTTCAAATTACAGTGACTTAGATGGAAGGCTCCACAATGGAGAAGCTGCATAAGGACTTGGACATAAGGCATCTCTCTCTTTTATAAAATAAATTGATATTTGGCCGTATGTAGTATATAGACTATGTAGTCACTTGTCATTCAGTGCCACATCTGTTAGCATGTTTTACTACTCATCTACCCCAATTCTGAAATGTACATATTATTTGTATTTTAGTAACTAGACAGAATGTAGCAACAGCTATATATATCTCATATTTCTGATGAGTGTAGAGATTATTTAAATGAAACACGTACTACTTTCCTAAAAGCTCTTGGTTAAAATATGTCATCTTTCTGAGTTGTAAAATTTCCCCCATGGATTATCCAGACTAAACTGGTTTTTCCTGTCACCATCTCTAAATAGTATTCTATTTTTCTTTTGCATTTAGGACAGTGTCTTTTGGTATATTCTCTAGATTTCAAAGTTTGTATTATTAAAATATTTTTAATGCTAATTAATTTATTCACAGTTGGGTTTGGCTTTTCCAGATGTTGATGTGGATAAACCAGATGAGAAGTCTATTATGACCTACGTAGCCCAGTTTCTGAAACATTATCCCGACGTTCACAGTACAGGCACCGATGGGCAAGAGAATGATGTAAGTGTTTGTTTTTGTTTGAGTGCTGGTAATACACTTGATGGTAGTGACTTGGATTTTTAATATGCTGTTTTCAAAAAAATTAAACTGGAATGCATTTTAATATGAGAGCAACTGAGTAAAGACTGATATCTGAGATTAGAGGGAAAGATTTCTCTGATTTGTATGTTGGATATAGCAGAGAAAGCATTATTAATAATAACTACTGAACATATAAGAGTGTGGGATTAAAATCTAGGAAAGATAGAGAATTCCCTGGTGGTGCAGTGGTTAGGACTCCACACTTTCATTGCCGAGGGCACAGGTTCAATCTCTGGTCAGGGAACCAAGATCCCCCAAACAGCACAGCATGGCAAATGACATGAAATGAAATAAAATAGTAGAGTAGAATAAAGTAAAGAGAGCAGTGTCGGGAAACTTTACTGTAGCAATTTGACGATTGAATTAATTTTATATCCATCATATTATTTATGCATTTAGATCCTGAGTTCCCTTCTTCTGTTCAGTCTGATAGAATCTAATTTTGACTTTTAGATTTATAAGTTGCTACTCATTGCAAACATATGTAAGTAAGGCAAACTTATGAAAGTTCTAATTATTCACTATGTTTAGATTCTCAGCCTCTCAGTAGTTTAAATAACATTTACATTTTTCATACTGCTCAAATGATATATGTTTGTTGTCATAAATAAACAAAAACAAAAGTTAGGGAAAAAAGAAAAAGAAAATTACCTGTACTTGACCTTCTGCAGAGAATCTATTCTAAAAAAATTAATACTTTGGTGTGAGTTCCATGTGTGTAGACACATAAAATATTTTAACAAAAATATTGATAGGATTGTAGTATACATACAATTTTATAATTTTCTGTTTTCTGTTAACATCATACAAAACCCTGCTCATGCCATTCTTTCTAGAACATCATATAGAGGTATAGTAATTTATTTACCCAATATTAATTGTTGAAAATTTCTGATTTTTTGCTGTTATAAAAAATACTTCTATGAACAATTTTGTAATAAGCATTGTTTTACAGTTCTTTCTTAGAAGAGAAATTCCTAGACTAAAGGGCATATGGATTTTTACTGCTTTTGAAATGATTTTTTCAAATCCTCCTGTAGAAAGATCTCCCATTTTACAGTCCAGCCAGCACACCAGAATGCCTACATTCTGTTTTGAACAACAATGGATATTATTCTCCTATTTTTTAAAAGTACTGTTGTATTGTTTAGTTTTGATTTTGTTTTGTTTTGTTGTTGTTCTTTTGTTTTTTTGTGGGTTTTTTTTTTTTTTTTTTTAGGGGGCGTGGTTTTTCTACTGAATTTAAAATTAATTATTAGGCAGAATGACATTAGGGAAGAATTATAAATGGAATTTTCAAGACATGTTAAAAACAATCTCTCTGTCTTTACTGTTGAGGTCTCAACTAGAGTTTTCAGAGAGGTTTGAGATTATAATGAAGAGAAACAAGAAAAACAAAAAACAAAGTGTACTGTGTGTCTTAGAAGTGGATCTAAAGAAGGAAAAAGTCAGGGGAACATAAACCAAAGTTTTCAAGTAGGAAAAGGTTTTGCACTAATAGAAATCTTCGTAAAAGAATTAAGCAAAACAGCGGTAACTGGTGTTTCCTAGGTCACTTAGATGAAGTTAAGGTGGCATTTGATAGAACTATGTTAGTTATTTTAAAAACTATGGTTTCAAAAAAAAAACAAAAAACTATGGTTTCAAGAAACCTGTTGTTGTTGTTGTTCCTTACCAGACTTCAGGCACAAAGAAGTCTGATTGATCACCGGAGTGACTTATTCTATAGTTAGAAAAATAGTGTTCCTAAGGAGCACCACTGAAAGCGGAAGACTCTCTGTGCAAATTCCAGTGTGGACTGAGTTGTGTGCTTGGGATTCATTTGGGGTTTTCTGGGTTTTGAGAATATAATTGGGCATGGACAGTGCTCTGTGAATAAGAAACTCTGTAAGGAGGTGTATTAGACTTACTTCATACGGCATAGAGAATATCAGCTTTCCACCTGATTGTCATATCTCAAGTTCTTATGTTACCCAGTTGGATTTACTTCTGAGCTCATTTCTAAGCTTGTACTCTTAATTTCTCTGACATTAATCATCTCTCCAGATGAGTAAACACGGTGGCTGGTAATGTCTGAGAAATAAAAGGAGATACTTACATTAATGCTCATGAGCAAGGATTTAATGCAAAAATCCTCAGAGATTTGAAGCACACTCCTGCTTTAAACTTGCTAATATACTGTACTAAAG
Source organism: Lipotes vexillifer (assembly GCF_000442215.2). Classification (NCBI taxonomy): domain Eukaryota; kingdom Metazoa; phylum Chordata; class Mammalia; order Artiodactyla; family Lipotidae; genus Lipotes; species Lipotes vexillifer. Next base: position 1,380,761 of record NW_006786377.1, read on the forward strand.
AACTTTATTATTAAGAAACTAATCTCATTCTCTAGAAGATAAATTCTGACTTTCCTTTTAAAAAATAAGCTTTACCCTTTTTTTAATGAGGCATTTGTAAAGTAGGGTATGAGCATCTAAAAATGAATATTTTGAGCAGAATAAAAAGGATTTAAAAAAATTTTTATGATGTAGGGCTTATGTTTGTTTAATGCAGCTAAATGGCCATCTAATTCTGTCTAATGAACCTTTAAGATTTTATACACTACATATTAGGGTTGGTGTCATCACCTAGAAATCCTCATTATTTGTCTACTCAGGTTTTATTAAATGGTTCTTTTAATTCATTTTAAAAAAATATTGTCATCGGGCTTCCCTGGTGGTGCAGTGGTTGAGAGTCCGCCTGCCTATGCAGGGGACGCAGGTTCGTGCCCTGGTCTGGGAAGATCCCACATGCCGCGGAGCAGCTGGACCCGTGAGCCATGGCCACTGAGCCTGCGCGTCCGGAGCCTGTGCTCCGCAACGTAGAGGCCACAGCAGTGAGAAGCCCATGTACCATACACACACACACACACACAAATATATATATATATATATATACACATATATATACATATATATATATATAGGCATCAACATGTCTACCAGGCTTTCATTTTTTTGGTGTATTTGATTTTCATATCCTTTTTATGAATTTATTTAAATTAGATATTACATAGATACTATTTTAAGTCAAATTTTCTTATTGGAAATAGACATTGCTATGCCTTTCTTACTTCATCCGTTAAAACTGATAAAGGAACTTTTTCCCTAAAGGTAGTCCTTGGATAATTAGCACACAATTGTAAATAAATAAAATAGGCATGGTGGCTTATCGCTCTCATCTATTAAACTTTCAGTTATTTATTCACTCATTCCTTCCCCCACTGAAACAAATTTTACTGACTGCTTTCAGAAGCACAGCACAGTCTTAATAGTATAGGAATACAGAGATGCATATTATGACAGTATTTATAGAGAAAAATATGAATCCATGTACCTTTTCTTTACATTGTTCTCCTTTCAAAATGTTTACTACTTTAAGACATATGTATAATATATATATATAACCACATATGACTATTACAAATTAAAACAAAAACATCAAATGCTACAATACTACACTGCCTTATTTGATTCAAACATTTTGATACTTTCAAAAGTTGTTAAAACATCTTAAAATAATTATACCCTTAAAATTATTGTCTATTTATTTATAGACAGATGCCTCACCATTTTTCTTGTTTCCTATATAATTTTTTCCATGATTTATATTATTTTTCTATATATTATCTTTTCATATTGTTAGGAAATACTTCCAGGTTTCCCATCTTTTGCAAATTCTATCCAAATTCTTAAGGTAAGATTTAAGTAATCTTGAATTAGTGACCTTTTTCAAACATTCTGCATTCTGTAGCTTGTTAGCAATTCTTTTGCATGTATTTGTCTTTATGTACACATTTATTTTAACACCTTAATTCTGTTATTTCCTTTTCCTTTCTAGTAGAACAAATGACATATGTGTTATTAAATGTTAGTTACAGTCTAAGCCACTCCCATGGACTTCCTCACTAATCTTTAATTCTAAGATGACATTAACTTCTTTTTAATAATACTTAATAGCACTAATAAAAGGAAAAATTAAAATAACTACAATTTCTTTATATGCGACATGGAAAATTAAAATAAAGTTAAAGATTTATTTTTGTACTTTAAAATATTAAGCAGGAAATAATTGAAAAAGGTAAGTATTCAATTAGTTTGTAATCCTGAGTTTCATCACATCTCTTCTGTGCAATGTTGAGTTGTATGGTTTAGTAAAGTTCATGGCACATGTTGAGTGCTCAAAAAAATATCTGTGGGGCTTCCCTGGTGGCGCAGTGGTTGAGAGTCTGCCTGCTGTTGCAGGGGACATGGGTTCGTGCCCCGGTCAGGGAAGATCCCACATGCCGCGGAGCGGCTGGGCCCGTGAGCCATGGCCGCTGAGCCTGCGCATCCGGAGCCTGTGCTCCGCAACAGGAGAGGCCGCAGCAGTGAGAGGCCCGCGTACCGTAAAAAAAATAAAAATAAAAATAATGCTGGTAATCCAATATTACTGTGACTGTAGCTCCTCAAATTCAGTCAAAATTAATCTGATTCAGAACAGTCCTCTGTGTTACCAATGACCTTGGGTTAAGAAGCAGCCACAGGCCTGTTTCCACTCCCATTCCAGCCATTGCTTTTTCTGAGTATTTTTGAACTTACATATTTCTTCTTAAGCACATTTTTTTTTTTTTTTTTTTGTCTTTTTGGCTCACGGGCCCAGCCGCTCCGCGGCATGTGGGATCTTCCCGGACCGGGGCACGAACCCGTGTGCCCTGCATCGGCAGGCAGACTCTCAACCACTGTGCCACCAGGGCAGCCCCAGCACATTTTCTTAAATAAATGTTTCTTGAGAAGAACAATGGAGGTAAGTAATTTCAGTATTCAGCACAATAATTAAGATTTTTTTTTAGAATTAATTTTTGTTTCTTATTCTCCAAAAGAGGTGAGAGCAGGAAGAAAATTTTTCAGAGACATTTGGAACTTATTAAATATTCAGTATATTCTAGGATCAGTCAAGTATTAATCAGCAATTAAGTAAATGCACAGATACTAATATAATTGTAATGTCTGCTGGTTTCTAGAGAGAAGACAGGCTAATTTTGAAGGAAACGAAAGCTTGGATAGAACAATTTGAAAGAGATTTGACAAGGGCACAGATGACAGAATCAAATTTGCAGGATAAATATCAGGTAATGTATGGAAAACAGATTTCAATTTTTTTAAAAGCCTTTCATGAGTAACATTCATATTTGTCATTTAATCTATGTTTAATCTTTCAAATGATATTAATGAGAAATGTCTTTAAAGAAATAATATACATTATTTTGTTTACATATAATTTAATAATTGTATTCCTATATAAATAGGTAGTTTTTAAAATTTAATACATTTATTTATTGTGATGTGATTGCCATTGTAGCAATAATTAGCACTTCTATCATGTTACATAATTATCATTTCTTTTTAGTGGTTGAGATGCTTAAGTTTTACTGTCTTAGCACGTTTGATGATTATAATACAGTATTGTTGTCTATATTCACTGTACTGTGGATTTGACATCTAGGACTTACTTAGTACTCGTTTGAAGTTTCTATACTTAAATATCCGTCCTATTCCCCTCTACCCCCAGTCCCCTGATAACCAGCATTTTGCTGTTTTTATGAGTTTGACTTTTTTAGATTCCATGTATAAGTGATATTATACAGTGTTTCTATTTCTCTGTCTGCTTTATCTCACTTGTATAATGTCCTCAAGTTTCATCCACGTTGTCACAAATGGCAGGAGATCCTTCTTACTCATGGCTGAATAACATTCCGTGTATATAGACGCCACATCATCCTTACCCGTTCATCCATTCATGGGCACTTAGGTTGTTTCCATATCTTGGCTATTGTGATAGTGCTGCAATAAACGTGGAATGCATATACCTCTTCGATATTCTGTTTTCATTTCCTTTGGGTGTACACCCAGAGATGGAGTTGGTAGTTTTAAATTGTACGTATCTGCACTATATAGAGTTCTGAGGCTTCATGACTTTCCGAGAACTCAGTCTTGCCGGTGACCCAAAACACATACATTTAATCACTGTTTTTGTACAACTCATGATCTTACAGATGTTACCTAATAAAAAATTCCACCAAAAAATGACTTCAATGCCAAGTTGAAAATTACTATAGAATAAACTGAATCAAATAAAAAATTGCAACATGACTATTTGGAGTGGGCCCATTAATGAGATCAGTTTCTCCTGCCACCTGCCTCCTTCAACACTATTGCATTCACACTGCAGCCAGTGTTATTATTGCTGCGGAGGTTCTTCGTTCTTCCAGTCTCATTACACTATCATTAATTGTATTTCAGCTTCCAATTTCCACTTCCAGAGTTTTTTTCCATTAAATTGTGACTTAACTCTGTGTAGCATTGACATTTTCTCCTACTTAAAATATCATTGCATTTTAGTGGCAAAACTATAGTATATTCTAATCTACATTATGTTTTGATCATTTTTGCTACAAAAAAAAGGTGTGCGTGATATAAGAGATGCAAAGTGGCAGATGATAAAAGATTTAGCTGTTAGAGTTAGTGTGTGATTTTATATAATCCTCTCTGTAAAGCGTGCCTGAATTCAGATTGATGATGCCATCAGTATTATATTTGACGGACTTGGCAATGCAATAAATTCCGTATGTGATTATATGTTTGTACTTTTTGCTGTGGAACACAATGTAATTTTTTCTCCCCAAAAGATAATTTTCTGGTTAAAATGATTAAATCAGTAAATTGAGACTATAATGCAAGAACAGAATGAATGTACTTATTTAGTCCATTAGCGAGTTTTAGTCTTAGCATAAATTATCAAAAAATAAATTCCAAGTTATAAAGTTACTGGTTATACAGATGTTAATTTATAAGATGAAAACTAAGGATTAGAAAAGTATAAATCAGAAACATTCCTTTCAGGCCAAAGATGTTCACAAATCTCTTAAAATAGGGATAGACAGCAGAGGGAGTGTTTTCTTTCATTTGTGTGTTTATTATGTAACCAAAATCTTCTGTTTCTACTTATCAATAAATAGTGTATTTTCCCGTTTTTCCATATATAGAATTCTGTAGAACACAATTGAAGACTGATTTTATGTTTTGGTATTTTAAAATTACATTGAGTTAGAGGGAATGGAAGGTAGAATTTGTGGGAAAATATTCACCAACTCCCCCAAGTGTTTGTTATGTGAATTTACATGTTTGTTTACTCAGTGACTTAAGAAATTCTTTCAAATGTTATCTGGTAGATTCTGCAGGGCTGTTCTCATGTTCTTTAATATAATTGCACATTGAGTGGCATTTTCAATTCATATTTGGACTTTGAGACATATTTTAGGATGTGTTAATTGAACATAAAATGTAGGACTTTCATTAAAATCACTACTTTCTGAGGTTAGTATTAGACTTACAGTTACGTCTACATATTACAAATTTATGTTAACCATACTGTGACAAAAGAAAGATATAATACTTAATATTTTAACACCATAGAATTAAAGCAAAGGATTATTACCTAAGTGATGTCCCCTAAAGTAAACCTCTTTACAGACTTACTTAAACACACATTAAGATATTGTTAATTCTGTACTATTTTGATATGTGCAATTTCTATTTGTAAATTGTTTGGTGCTTTAAAGGAAAGCAAGTATTTTGATTATTAATATAGATTTATACTCCTGTTGATTATTATTTCCTGATGAGCAGGGACTGGCTTGTAGGTTATTTAACTAGGAATGAGAAATCCTAGGCTTTAGTCCTAACTCTACTACTTGTCTTTGCCAGGTCACCTCTGGGCTTGGTAGTAATAACGGGGCTTGTCTAGGCTGTAGGGCAGTGGGGAGCCAGAGAAGATAATATGTACAAAGCACTTAGCATGGAGCCAGGCTCATCATCCGGGCTTGATGAATGCTAGCTGCTTTTAGCATCATGATTGTCATTATTATTGTCAACAACATATACTGAACGTTATCCAAATATAAAGGATTGTTATTTAGGAAATGTGGTTTCCTTTGCTTTTGCCTTTTCTGACTAACTGCCATGTTGTTGCTGTTTTTCCTCTTTTAGTCATTTAAGCACTTCAGAGTTCAATATGAAATGAAAACGAAACAGATTGAACACTTGATACAACCATTACACAGAGATGGTAAATTGTCACTTGACCAAGCATTGGTAAAACAGTCCTGGGATAGAGTGTCCTCTAGGGTAAGTTCTCCAACGATTCATTTCATTAGACTCATATAATTTAGTCAAAAATATTTTGTCATCTCTTTCTTCAAAATGATGTTACATCAGGTCCTCCTATCTCTGTCTGAGGTGGGAAGGTTTACCTGTGGGATAGACTTTGTCCACTTGTCAAGTTTTCCTTTCAGTCAGCGGAAGTGCTTGTTTAACAACTCTTTCCTGCTTTGCCTGCCCTAAGTGTGATATCACCATTGACCAGATGACACACTGAAATCCTGAAAGACCACCTAGGTTGCTTCTCACTTTGCACAGTTTAATCCTGCGTTGTTTAGAAGAGGTGACTCCCCAGGAATGGAGCCTCGACAGCTTCTCCAAATTCCATCATCAGATTTCATCAACAGTTAATCATCTTCCTATATTCACATTTTTTTTTTTATATTCCGTAGTTGAAGCTTATCTTCTTATCTGGTCATGAACTTGAAGGAAAATTGCTCTGTAACTTTCATATTAATATCTTGCAGACTTAAAGACCAAGATTTCAAAACCTCTGAAACTTCTGTCACTCCTGGGAATATTTGCCTCGGACTCACCCTATTTTCTTCATTTTCATAATCTAACTTTTCCCATTAAACTCCATCAAAGAATAGATTCGATCTCAGGCACCCCAACCCCGCCCACCTCTCATTGCAATAAGCTAGGAAACAGTACTTGAGAATTGGATGAAGTGGAAGAAATGACAAGATGGTTAGAGAATTATATTATTATAGTAAGAATCGTGAATCCTCATTTTCCTCCAGAGATGTCTAGACGACCCTGATTTTTCTGGACCTGTTTTCATCATAGGGAAGGTTTTAAAGGATACACGTCAGCAGGTGTATAATTGCTGCATCTTTGAGCGCGTCAGCAAAGCCAGTCCATTCCCTTTCAGCAAAAGCCCGTCTGAAAATCAGTGGGCACTTTATGCTATTCCTTATAAGAAGAAAATTGCCTAATCTCCCAATAATATCCTTCCATGTCTAAGATGTATTTTAAGTTTCCTCAAAACTTGCTTCTAAGTGTCATTTTTTCCCCATTTAAGTTAATAATTTTGGGTTAATTTAGTAAATATCAAATAGAAAATATCTGTGTTCTGAACTTCTCAAAGCATCAGATTCAGAACACAGATACTTTCTTACTTGATATTTATTAAATTAACCCCAAATTATTAACTTCAAGCATTTTGTAGGCTTTAAAATCATTTGGGGGAATTCTAGGAATTGTCTTCTGTGTTAAGATACTGTCTTTCCAATTTTCTATTTCAGCTGTTTGATTGGCATATACAACTTGATAAGTCTCTTCCTGCACCTCTGGGCACCATAGGGGCCTGGTTATATAGAGCAGAGGTGGCCCTGAGAGAGGAAATAACCATTCAGCAGGTTCATGAGGAAACGGCCAACACAATACAACGGAAGCGTGAGCAACACAAGGTAAACATTCTGGCTGGAGAACCTTCCAGCGTAACAGTCCTAGTGTGTTACCGAATCAGGTTTGTTCGCCTGTTGCTCAGCAAGCCAAAGGCGGAGACACCGAGGTTTGCAGCAGAGAAAGGGTTTGTTCACAAGGCAGTCCAGGGAGGAGATGGGAGAACAAATCTCAGACCCACCTCTCTGAAGGTAAGGGGCTCTCATTATTTATGAGTTAAGGCTGAGGCATGGGGAGCCCAGGGCAAGGTAATGAGAGATAAGAAAAAGGTGAGGTGATACTCGTTCTGTGCAGATGCAGCTAAGCCACAGGCTTCTTCATGGGATGTATGTTCAGAAAATGGTGGCCTTAGCGTGACCAGAGGGTGGAGTTTTGGGCCCTCTGAGGTCAATAGGCCACCACTCAACGCATGCCCAGATGGAGGGTCGGTGGACCTAGCCAGTCTTTTTTCTTTTGTTTTTGCGGTACGCGGGCCTCTCACTGTTGTGGCCTCTCCCGTTGTGGAGCACAGGCTCCGGACGCGCAGGCTTAGCGGCCGTGGCTCATGGGCCCAGCCGCTTCACGGCATGTGGGATCTTCCTGGACTGGGGCACTAACCCGTGTGCCCTGCATCAGTAGGCGGACTCTCAACCACTGCGCCACCAGGGAAGCCCGACCTAGCCAGTCTTAACCGGCTGGACTTCCTGCACCTCTGGGCACCATAGGGGCCTGGTTATATAGAGCAGAGGTGGCCCTGAGAGAGGAAATAACCATTCAGCAGGTTCATGAGGAAACGGCCAACACAATACAACGGAAGCGTGAGCAACACAAGGTAAACATTCTGGCTGGAGAACCTTCCAGCGTAACAGTCCTAGTGTGTTACCGAATCAGGTTTGTTCGCCTGTTGCTCAGCAAGCCAAAGGCGGAGACACCGAGGTTTGCAGCAGAGAAAGGGTTTGTTCACAAGGCAGTCCAGGGAGGAGATGGGAGAACAAATCTCAGACCCACCTCTCTGAAGGTAAGGGGCTCTCATTATTTATGAGTTAAGGCTGAGGCATGGGGAGCCCAGGGCAAGGTAATGAGAGATAAGAAAAAGGTGAGGTGATACTCGTTCTGTGCAGATGCAGCTAAGCCACAGGCTTCTTCATGGGATGTATGTTCAGAAAATGGTGGCCTTAGCGTGACCAGAGGGTGGAGTTTTGGGCCCTCTGAGGTCAATAGGCCACCACTCAACGCATGCCCAGATGGAGGGTCGGTGGACCTAGCCAGTCTTTTTTCTTTTGTTTTTGCGGTACGCGGGCCTCTCACTGTTGTGGCCTCTCCCGTTGTGGAGCACAGGCTCCGGACGCGCAGGCTTAGCGGCCGTGGCTCATGGGCCCAGCCGCTCCACGGCATGTGGGATCTTCCTGGACTGGGGCACTAACCCGTGTGCCCTGCATCAGTAGGCGGACTCTCAACCACTGCGCCACCAGGGAAGCCCGACCTAGCCAGTCTTAACCGGCTGGAGCTCAAACTGGACACAGCTGACTCCAAGCTCCTAAATTCACCTTGGCCAGCATCTTATTGTTTAGGCTGTGTGACCCTTGGAGAACATGCAAGCTTTTATTAAAGCAAGCCTGATCAGTGAAGACAGGTTACAGTTTATTATTTATTAATGGCTAACTGATAACTATCCTCGTTTCACTAGTATGGTCTGGAACTTGCACTGAATCAGGCCTCCCAGGCATCCGTTCATACTGGTTCAGAGATGTTGCACCTTCTTAGAAGTTCTCTGATCTGCACTTCCCTTTTCTGTACTTGTTAACGACAATTCCAGTAGACTCATTACCTGAGGTATTTTCCAATAGCTCTGTGATGTTTTTTTATCTGCAGTTACCTTTGTTATTTCTCTTGTTATTTGTTATCTTTGAAAAGATAAGGCAAAAGACAGTGTGAATTTACATAATAACGTGATTGGCCATAGGCTCCAGACCTCATTCCTGCCTCCATTCTCAAAGGAAGGCAAACCAAGTCACCCGGTTGTCGGTTGTCGTGTCCTGGTGCTAAAGGAGTGGGGTCGGGGTGGGAGTTAATAGTGGCCTTAGAAAGGGGTGGGATTAGGCCTGGCTGGTCTTAGTCATTTGCGACTCTGTTTAGCTCATTGCGTGGTTTGTTGTGCTCAGCGTAAGTTCTAATACTCTTCCTCCGTGTTTTGTGATAGTACAGACCTAGCTCAAAATGCTGTTTTTCGTTGTCTCATTGATGCAACCCTGCATTTTATGCAGTTGAATTTGCGTGCCTCATTTATTGTGTCATGAAGGGGGTTTACTCTGTATGTGGAACATAAACAGACAACCAGGTCTCACTTTGTCCTACATCCTGGTTAAACATAACCCTGGTTAAAGCCAATTCTCTGCCTAGCTCCTGCCCACACTCAGGCAGTTGACTGTGGCTGGAGAATAAAGCACCCCCAGTCACGATGACTAGCCCAAGTGGGTCCTTAATGCTCCCTGGCATTCCAGAGGCATTTTTGGACTCTATTCGCTCTGCATTTCTGGGACAACTATTTTATACCTTGTCTCATTAAACCTTCCACACCTCCTCCCTCATCCTTACTCTTAGCTGATGACACTGCTTCCTATTTCTCTGAGAAAATAGAAGCAATCAAAAAAGAATTTCCGCAAGCTCCTACGACCACATCAACCCACCTACAAGCATTTGTGCCCGAATACTCCGTCTCCTCTTCTGTTACTATGGATGAACCATCTGTGCTTCGAGCTAAGGCCAGCCCCTCCACATGTGCGCTGGATCCCATCCTCCCTGCTCTTTTCCAAAAGATAATTCCCGTAGTTCTTTGCTTCTTTATTTTCTCTCTCTCTCTCTCTCTCTCTCTCTCTCTCTCTCTGCTGGATTTTTCCCACCCACATAAAATATACCATTATTATTCTCATCTTTAAAAAGCCTCTTTCTTAACCCTACCTCCCTTTTCAGCTACTGTCCTTTTTTTTTTTTTTTCCTTCCTTTTACAGTGAAGCTCTTTGAAAGAATTGTCTTAGATCTCATTTTGGCTTCATAGTTCTCTTCTCCCATTCCTTCTAGAACCCATTCCAATCACGTTTTACCTTGCCCTGCTATCGATGTCAGGTTCAGGAGGGTTCTTTTTGTCCCTCACTCAATGGCCAATTCTCAGTCCTCATGTTACCTCACTTATTAGAAGCATTTTAGATAGTTATTCATCTTTGAAATACTTTCTTCATTTGTTTCCCTAACTTTCTTTCTATTCCTCTGGCTATGCCTTTCCAGTCTTTCCAGTTAGCCGACATTTGGTCCAAAATGTCCATGAGCATATTTGGTCCATGCCAAATGGTTCTGGACAGGGCCAATATCAAGAACCTTTTGCTATAGACCAAATATCTCCATGGACATTTTGGACAGGGCCAAACATGACCAATTATCAAGGACCTTCTGGCATGAGCCAGATGTTTTATGGTCATTTTGGACAGGACCAAATGGTCCTAAAAGGGTCTTTCCTTCTCTTTCAACAAATATTTATTGAGCTCTTTCTATGTGCAAAGTGGCATTACAGGCATTTGTGATACACCCATAAGCAAAATAGACAAAATCCCTACCCTAATGTAACTTGCCTTCTCATAGGAGGAGGCAGTTAAGAAATAATAAACATAATAAATAAAAAAATTTTATATTATAAGATAAAAGGACAGGGAGTATTAGGTGGTGTTGTAATTTTAAGTAGGGAGGTCAGTGAAACCTCACTGAAAAGATAATCTCAAACATGCAAGCACATTCCCACCTGAAGGCCTTTGCCCTTGCCATCATTCTGGAATTTTCTTGTCCCTTGGCCTGAAACATTCTCCAGTGATATTCCCAATACATTCTTCCTCATCTCCTTTGGGCCTTTATTGAAAGGTCAGCTTTTAGTCAATCCTTTCTTGGCCACCCCTTTGAAAGTACAACTTCCCTTTCCCCTTGCCTATTCAATTTTTCTCTTTAGCATTTATCTTCATCTCAACTGCTAATTTAATTATTTATCTTATTTATTGCTTAACTTCCTACACTGTAATGTCACCTCCATAAGGCCAAGGAATTATTGTTTGTTTTTCACTCTTGTGTCCCCAGCCTCTAAAAATGATTTTAGAAATATTCAGGCTTTCAAAATTTTAATCAGGTCAATCATGCTAATCATATTTACTGAGAATTTGTTCATTTGACTACATTTTCAAAATTATTGTCACAAAATTATTCAAAATGCTCTTCTATATATTTTCTTGTAATCTTTTCTGTGCCTATAGTTAAGCCTCCATTTGTCCCCAGTATTGTTTCTTTGCACCTTCTCACTTTCCTTAATTGCCCTTTTGACATTGTTAATTTTCTCTGCTGTATCCTAATAATCTTTTTCCATCTACTTTCTTACCAGAGAAATGGCAGTATCACTCTTTTAACAGCATCAGTCTGGCTGCTGTGTGAGGATAAGGCTGGATTGGTGATAGAGGGTAGGAGCCAGAGAACCAATTTCATTGATCCAGGTAGAGTGGCTTGAGCAAAGGTCGTAGCTGTAGAGATGTTGAGAAGTGGTCAGATTCTGAGTATATTTTGAGGGCAGAGCAAAGAGAATTTTTAGCATTAGATATTGATTGTGAAGGAAGGGGAGTCATAAATGACACTGTGATTTTTCAGCCAAGCAATTGGGAAAATGGAGTTTCCATCAGTTGAGATGGAGAGACAATGAAACAGGTTTGGGAAGAAAGATGGAGGTCAGTCAGGGGCAAGGTAAGCATGAGACTTTTTCACATCCAGGTGGATGTGTGGGGTGGGCAGTAGGAGCTAAGAGGCAGGAGGGGGGATAAATATTCAGAGTCATTGAGGATGACTCTGAATATATAAAGGGATGTTTAAAGCTCTGAGACTGAAATTAAAGAAGCATGTCTAGACAGAGAAAGCATCAAGAACTGAGCCCTGAGGGAATCCAGTATCAACAGATCAGAGAGTAGAAGGTGGACCAGCAAAAAAAAAAGAAAAAAAAATGATGAACCAGCGTGAGAAAAAGCAATCAGCGAGGTAGGAGGGGATCCAGCTACTGTGTTTTCTTAAAAGCCAAGGGAAGTTGTGTATCAAGGAAGAGAGTATTTTCAGTAGAATGGCCATAGTGGTCCTTTTAATATGCAGTTCAGTTCATTTTACCCCTCTGTTCAAAACTCCCCACTGGCTTCCATCTACTCAAAAGAAACACCAAAAATTGCTTTGAAAGGCCCATGAGGCCCACAGATCTGCAGCCCTTTCCCTCCTCTGTGCTCCCTCACCCCCAATCTGCTGTTCCAATGGCTTCCTTTGCTTTCTCTCAATCACTGGGCAAGGTATGTTGATAACTCCCACAGCCATGTGGGTTTCTTAGTTTCTCCCCGTGGTTCTGTGAGCTTTGGCTTTATATATTTTGAGGCTTACTACATATGTTCAAGTTCAGAATTAATGTGTTTTCTAGTAACTTGAAAGTTTCATCACTAAGCAATTACTGACTTGTAATGACTTCTGTTCAGGAATCTAGTTTGCCTGGTACTGATGCACTCATACCAGCCTTCTTTCGTTAGTATTTGCCTGGCATGTTGTTTTCCATTCTATTAATTTAACCTATCCTTGTTCTTAACGTTTAGGAGTACCTCTTTTAAAATGCAAATGGTTCCGTTAGATTTGTCTGATCTGACAATCTCTGCCTATTGATGAGTAAATATATATTCCATTCAGATTTATTTATAATTATTAATATACTTGAATTTGTTTCTACCATTTGACTCTGTTTCTATTTGCCCTCCTTTTTCTTTTTTCTACATTCTTCCCATTTATAAGTTGATTGAGGGGCTTTTGTTTGTTTATTTACTTGCTCATTTTTCTTATTCCGTGTTTTCCCTCGAACTGGTTTGAAGTTATAAACTCTAGTTGTGTAGTGTGATTGTCCTTGAAATTACACCATATAGATACTTAACAAAATTGAAAGTTAATCAATGTCTTAACCTCCTCTTAATCAATATAAGGAATTAAGAACACTTTAACCAGGTCATACTCTTCTAACCTGCAAACTGTTGTTGTCAAGTATTAAATTACTTACATTTTTCTAACACCGTGAATGCGTTGTTTCTGCTGATTCTCACTCATGGTAGCTTGTCTTCTGTGTTTGGTGACCTTTGCTTTCCTCCTTTTTCATTTGCTGTCTACCAGGCCCACGTCAGCCCTCTTTGAGGGTTCTGGCTAAATGTAGGGGGTCTCAGTTTCAGTGTTTCTCCCATTATTCAAGTTCCAAGACTCCATCTCCTGCCACAGTGGTTTAGATGTTTGCCTGGGACAATCAGCTTTTTCAATCTGTTTTTGCTCACAGGACCATGATCCAGTTTTGGGTCATGTTTTACTGAGAGTGCGAGCCCTAAAAGGTTTCACTTCCTGTGAGCCCACCAGTGAATTAAAGTCATATGCTGTGGTCAGCATCCAGATATTTTGTAGTGAGACGGCCTTTCAGAGGACCCAGTGACATCAGGCCAGTTGTAGTTCTTTTGTCATATGTGTGAAAATGTTTTTGTTGGTTTTGATTTCTTGTCAAGATTTTTTTGATTAACTAGATATGGAAAACTACAATAGGGAAAGCTTCTTGGGAGGCACCTGGACATTTGGGTATCCCAGTATAGTCACAGACCCCCGCCCATACATTAACATACTGTCACACATAACAAATCAGAGCTGGGAGTGGTGGTGGCTCTCAGTTTGCCCTGCAGTCATTTGGGGGAGTTTCGGTCAAGATAAAAGCCACAGAAATGTGTCTGGATGTTAAGGAGGAGGTAGAGAGTGACTCAAATACTCACAGGCAGTAGCTGCTCTAGGACAGTCCTCTGGCCTCTGTAATCAGCTCTGAGATGCCTGTAGTACCCTCCCTCTGGGAGCAGGGGACTTGTGAATATCTGTGCAGTTACCTACAGACTCAAAGCAGGTCAAAAGGTGGTAATAGCAAATATATATCAGGATAGAAATAGTTTGGTCCTGGATTTTTTTTCTGCAATGTAAAAACTAATGTCCCCGAATTAAAAGAAAATTGATTTCACTCATGTGAACAAACACATATGACTTTCACATCTTTATGTATGAAAGCCTTCATGTGTACCCTTCCATCAAGTGTATCTCTAACGATTTAGGCTGGTTTTTGCTTCTGTTTTCTCCAATTAATCTACTAAATCTTAGGGTGAGAGAAACTGTTAGTTTTAATGTATCATTCTGGTGGGCTAATATATCTTATTTTTCAGTGAGTGACAAACTGTTGGCTATTTACTCTGCTACTGAGAAACAACCTAAGCTCTAGAAAATATGGCATGAATCTACTTTCACCTTTTCTCTCTTTGCTTCTATGTGAGAAATTGGCTAGGAATTCTGAAGTACGTGTCAGTCTTTATATAAATATGTCTTTTGACAGTGAAAAACCCAGAAAGCAGATCTAAATAAATTATTAAAATTTGTGGAGTTCTACACAATCTGGAAAGAATCTTTATAAAACATCACATTTACTCTTCCCACTGTGATATCTATGGGACATTCCCTGTGCTTGATTGAAATCTCCTAACCACAAGGGTATTTTCATAATATGTTGTAATGTAATTGACTTACTTTAAGATGGCAAGCAAACATCACTTTATGGTACCCTGCATGCACTCAAAATAGAATAACCGTAGAGAATTTAACATTTTTATTTTGACCATTAAAGGGTTAAACTAGTTGTGCTTAGTTTTAAGCTTTGAAAAATCAATAGATTCAAAATCAGGGAAAGAGAAAAACACTAACAATCATTGTTTTTAGCACTGACTACATTTCCCTTTGGACCATGTGCCTTTAAAATGTCTGAATGCATTGCTGTGCAAGTGTCATGTGTGTCTAAAAGATGCCATAATTATTAGCTACGGCTCTAGCACGGGGCCTTATGGACAAGCATCCAGGCTCCTGTACAAGGTAAAAAGCCTGTGACCGGCACAGGCACAAGCCGCGTGTGGCTATGAAAGCACGATCAAATTGTTGAATACACTGCCTCATCCGTGCAAGCAGAAGATTATGCTTCTTAGCCTCCTGTGAACATGTTTCCTCATTTTTTTTTTAAATTGTATCTTAGGATCTGCTTCAAAACACAGATGCCCACAAAAGAGCATTCCATGAGATCTACCGAACCAGGTCTGTTAACGGGATCCCAGTACCATCTGATCAATTAGAGGACATGGCTGAGAGGTAAGAGAACGTCCGGTTTTAAATGAAGTGTCTTTAAGAGGCTCGGTGGATGCTATTTTTTCCCATTTCTTTTCTTTCAATGAATTGACTTTTTTTTTTTTTTTCACAGAGGTGCTTACATTTGGTAGATAAAAATTGGGTTCCCATAACGTATGTTAAGAATGCCAATATTCTAGTATATTATTAGTTGAAAAGAGTAAACCTGCATGTACCCACAGCCTGGAAATGACAGAAATGGTTTCTTCAGAGGCTGTATTTTTATTCAGTACTGTGAGGAACATTATGTAATATTGCAAAAACAGCTTATAAAAGAAACAGATGAGAGCTATCTTGGCAGGGGAAAGAACTAAATCAAAGACTTCCATCAATTGTGATTTGCCTTTAAACCCAGAGCTAGAAACAGAACCAGATCTCCCGAGTGATTGATCAGCCAGAGTTTAGAAGACCTTGTGCCTGCATTTTATTTAACACTCACATGTAACAGGTTAAGTAAGCCCCGTTCTGTTACTATTAGTTACATTCTGTAAATTCCCTGTGTTTTGTTTCTAGGTTTCATTTTGTTTCCTCCACATCAGAGCTACACTTAATGAAAATGGAATTTCTAGAATTAAAGTACCGTCTGCTCTCACTGCTGGTTCTTGCAGAATCAAAGCTGAAGTCTTGGATCGTCAAGTATGGGAGGAGAGGCTCAGTGGAGCTGCTTCTGCAGAACTACATGGTACGTCTGTCTCCCTGGCGCTGGCAGAGAGGTCAGAGGACGCCTGGCTTTAGTATCTAATGTCTTCTAGCTTATTGGACACTTGTTACTTTTATCTTGAATTTAAACATTAAGGTACCAGTGTGTTAAATGGGTTTGATGTAAGTTTGTGAGCTTTTCACAACAATCTGAAATATATACCCATATTCTTTGGAGATATGAAAGGTTTTGCTGCAGTAATCATATTGAACCTTTGTGATCGGCTTTATTGCTTTAAAAAAGCAGTTGCATACAACTGACTGTGAACTCACTACTGAACCGGAATTAAAATACTTAAAGATTATCTTCATGTTTCTAAAATCCAATCATGAGTAGTTTAGAACAATCCTCAATTGTTCATGTGGGGAGTATTTTTTTTTTTTTTTTTTTTTAGATTAGGTCAAGCATGCCGTTTTTACAGTCATTCTGTGAGCTTCACTGCTTCCTGTGTGCACCCAGGAAAAGTAAAATTTTTGTCTGCGAATCTCTGTACCAACTTAATTTTTGAAGAGTTTCTCATATTTTGGGCTATCAGCATAGATAATCCTATATTTACATAGAGTAGTAGCCCTGCATTAAGGAGGAAAGTAGGTTATTCTGTAACTAGCAGTTTTCATTTACATATAATCAGAGAATTATAATTATTAAAGGCAGTTTATTCTCTTAGTTAAACATGCCCCCCCGATTTATTAGCTATACAGATTTGCTCACAAAATTAAGGTTAATAGGGCATCTCAGTCCTGTAACTGTTCCATTTATATTGAATCACAAGTTCTAAATGATAAATTGATGAATTGAAAATATAAGCCCATTTTTAACCTGACTGCTCTCAGTGGCTCTGTAACTGGCATGACTGAATATTTATTGAAACCATATCTTTACATCCTAGAACCATAATATATTTTGCTACATTTTAATTTTATTTTCTAAGCTCTAAATAAACAACATGAATTTGAAAAAAACAAAGTTTAACAGGTTAACAATAAAATCTTTCTTTAGATTTACTACAATTTTCTAGGAAATGTTTGTCCAAAAATGTGAAATCTGTGACGCTATGTTCCCTTATTCATTTTGAATGATTTTGGAAAGTTATGAGAAGTCTGATTTTTTTTTAAGTTTAAGCAATTGCATTAGTCCCCAAAATATTAAATACAGATATGCATTTATATTTTCGGGTTTAATCTTGTCAAATGATACACTCTGAGCTCAGAGGTAATTATTCAGGATGCGTCTTTGTTCTCGCTATTTAAGGAGAGCCAATTAGGTTGAAATACCTAATGGGACTGTTCCACCAGGTTAATGTTCCAACACAAAGATGTTAATAATTCTCTTTGAACTTCTCAACTAAAGCATATGTAAGTAAAGAATTATTACTAATGAATAAAAAAAAATGAGTACTTTCTGCCTACTTCATAGACATTCACTGAGCTGCTAATTTTAAACTACTAGGTAATGTAGCTCTCAAAATTATTTGTAAAATTGCTAATAACTCTACAAATATATCGGGTTTTAATAAATATTTCCTAATATTTTATCACCTGATAAAAAATACATATTTATCGCCTAAGCTTCTATTTCAAAAAGGGGTTTAAGGTATTTGTAGTTTAATAGTTTTAATAATTGTAGGATATTGATATTTTCTGTGTGCCAAGTGTTTTACATGTGTCATCTTCCTTCTCAGTGATGACTCTATGGGCTGGGCATTTTCACATTGTTTCACTGAGGAAATCGAGCCTTTGAACGCTCAAGTCACATGCTCCAGGTGGCAGAGTTAGTAAGAAGTGGAATCTGGATTTGAATCCACATCTTTCCGAATCAGAAACCTTTGTGCTTAAGTACTGAACTTTACTCTCTAACAAAATTGGCTGGGAAAAAAAGGTTTTTTTCTTTTTTTTTTTAAACCGAAAAGACCAAATAATTAAAGTGATCTCTTGCAGCTCAGTGAACTAAAGAATATAGTTCACATAAGTATCAGTTCCATTTAATGCTGGTCCGTAATTGACAGTATTTTACACTTCCATACTGCAACCTGCTAGTTACTATTATGTCTGTTATGGGCAGCATGTTATTGGGGCAGGGTGGGGTGAGGTGGGAGAGATTATTGAAGCCTGGACACCAGTCACATAGAAATGTGTTGAATCATGGCTCAACTACTCGCTACCCATGTGTCCTTATAAATAACTTAATCTTTCCCAAAGTTTTAATAACCGCAAGAACAGTAATAATAATAGAATATTAGGGATTTTTTAAGGAAAAAAGACTGACTCGTTATTGTTTTCCTTCTGTCTCATACCCCATAGAGCTTCTCTCATTCTTTTGAAGTTTTTGGAAAAATCATTCTCTTTAGAACAGACTATTTCAAGGTGCATGAAGACTTTCAAATAAAATCATAAAATCAGTTTCTTAAATATAATCCTTCACTTGGTTTCTAAAAGAAATGATTGTAATGAGCCATATGCTGCTACATCAATAAGCAAAGTAATATTTGGGATGTAAGGGTTCCATAATTATCTTTTCCTTAGTCTGAATTCTCAGTTCAATTTTATTCATCTGCAAAAAAAAAGATACTTTTTATAAGAGTTAGGGAATTGGAGAACTACATAGGGGCTACGTAAGGTACGTAACCCCTAAGTGCTCAAGGAATTCTTGGAAAATACTTCACAAATGCTTGTGGATTAAATTAGGCCACATGATCCTGGTGGGAGATTACATACTGTAAGGTAAATCAGAAGATGATTGGTTTGAATTGTTCATGACATAACCATGTTAGTTAACACATGCTCCAGTTTTACAATGGAAGAAATGAGACAACGTTTCATTCTTTCACATAAAAGAAGAGCTCTGGGGAGCGTAGACTATGCAACAAGTAATATGAACATATGGTCTATTATTTGTAATGATTTTATTAAAGTAAATAGGCAGTTCTAATGAAACTGTTTCTCAAAGTTGATTTTTAAAATCTTAAATTGTCTGGTTTACCTCCCTTTGAGTGAAATTGGTGAGCTTTTTATTTATTATATCTATATTTATCTTTTGAGAGTAGAAAATTAGTCCCTTCCACCAATACTTTGCATTTTGTAGCATAAAGAGATATCTTATTTTTTCTTGAAGTGCCACCAACTTTAAAAGTCCCTTGACCAACATGTCTTATTTGTTGAACTTGATATCCAAATGTAAGCCATATTTTGAAAGAAATAAACTAATCCTGTCACTGTTATTTTAAACATAACATTTGTGCTTAATTTTGCATTCTTCTGAGAGACTTTATCTAGATAGCTCACAGCAAAAAAGGTGATTGAGCAGTCCTCCTACTAAAGTGATTCTAATAGACAAAATAATTTTGTTACTAAATGGAGCTACTCAGGACTCAGAAAAAAAGGGCAAAAATAAATGAAACAAAAATTAAAATAACAAGTAAATTTTTTTTCTTCAAAAATTAATTACCTAGTTTTCCTCATAGGAAAGCTCAAAAACACTTAATGAATCTTGACGTCATTTATAATATGCTAAAAGCATTCTCCCCCCCCCCTCCGACCCTAGGCCAAAGATGAAACTGGAAATAACTTTTCTCTTATTCAGTTATAATGAATTTGTAAACCACTCTAGCAAAAGCATGTGTAAGTCTTAATGTCCAGTATAGGCACTATTTCCCATTTATTTGACACTTTGAACAATTTTTTTTCCATTAGCTTCTTGGAATTTGTGTCCAAACTGAATGGAGACTCTTGTTTTAAACTTCGCCAAATGTATTTATCTGTTCAGTTTCTTGCAGTGTCTTGAACATTAGGTGTAATCTTCCATTTTTGATCAAACCAGGACCTCTCTATTTGTTCAATTATTCAAAATTTAAATTCCACTAAATTACTCTTTCCCCACTTGGGGAGCAGGCAGAGGTTAAGGGAGTAGGACATACGGCTAAATAATGAACTAACCAATTCTCATGCAAAAATAATAAAGCGTATTAAAGTTATTGAATAAGGTATTCATCAGGGAACCCCATCCCAGGTGGTTCACAGCTTTCTCTATTCATTATATCTTTGAAGAATAGTTACTATATAAGTAAATGCAAACATAAAATGATATGAAATGTACTTTTTTTTTTTTTTTTTGTGGTATGTGGGCCTCTCACTGTTGTGGCCTCTCCTGTTGCGGAGCACAGGCTCCGGACTCGCAGGCTCAGCGGCCATGGCTCACAGGCCCAGCCGCTCCGCGGCATGTGGGATCTTCCTGGACGAGGGCACGAACCCATGTCACCTGCATTGGCAGGCGGACTCTCAACCACTGCGCCACCAGGGAAGCCCGATATGAAATGTATTATATGTATTTTTAATATAATCTTGAAATACTATAAACTTCTATCAATAGAATCTAGGGATGTCTATGAAATTGCTGTATGAATAGTTTTGCCTCTGCACACAAACATTTTGCATCTCCATATTAAGCATTCATCAACATCCTATTCAGGACTTCAGCTGGTTTTTGAAGGCTAATTTTGTATTTTATAATAGTGACACAAAGTATTTTACTGAGTTTACATCATAGGAACTAATTATGCTATTAAAAGAAATTAAGAAGCCTTTGGTAGTATGTTGTTATCTATAATTACATTAATTTTCTACTTTACAGAAGTAGGAATCATCTCTGAAATAGGAATTATTTCATATTTCCTGGAGTAAACAATAATAAAACTCACCTAAGGACTTTTTGTATATTCTCAATGTTATAGTATCCATTTGCTTATAGTAACTCTAATACATATGTAAGTTGCATACAGACATAGATATAGACATGTCTTACCTTTAATTTTTATACTAGGTAATAGAAATATGACAACATATGGATAACGTGGATGGAATGTGTGATTATTTAACGTTTTTCTACTTGTAAATATTTTTGTATTTACTTTTTATTTTAAGAAAGTGTGCATTGCATTGTGCCAGTTATTTATAATCTGAAGTTCCTCAGAGTCATGATTCACCAGAATTATTGTTCAAAGAGCAGCAGAACCCCACAGCTAAAACACAGTGGGACACTTTACAACCTTGTTCCAAATTTAGTGCCTTTTAAATGGTAGCCCCAGGTTCTCCGGAGAAACTTCTGTCTCTTCTAAAAGCAAACCCTTGGGTGGAGGAGAAATATAATATTTTCTCACAGTAGGAGTGAATTAGAATTAAAAGTGTAGAATCAAGTTATATTCTCAGAAATAATCAGGTTATTTATGGCAGTTGAATTAATTTGATATTTTTTCAGAAGAATGAGGTTGGTAGATTTGGGTAACATATCCACATACCTATACTGAAGAAAATTGACTTTGGCATGTCTGTGTAAGCCAGTATTGGTTATCGTTTAACCATTCCCTTTTTTTCTAGTCTTTTATAGAAAATAGCAAGTTCTTTGAACAATATGAAGTGACATACCAGATCTTGAAACGGACAGCTGAGGTGTACGTCAAAGCTGATGGTTCAGGTAAAACACAAGACAGAATTGGTTGCGGTACTGAATACAGTAGAATTTAGAACCTACAGGTTTCAGTATGATCAAATCATTTTTTTCTCTGCAGAATCTCTGGGTGACCATGCCATTGGCCTGGAAAGCACATACTGGATTCAGTCCCCTTGACTTTGTGCAGTGCCTATCCTGTACAATCATATGCCTGTGTGTGTGTATGTCTGTGTGTGTGATCTTCTAAGAGAGAGGAAAATAAGCATTCTTTTCCTAAATTGTAATGTTCAAACCTATTTTAAATTCCAACGGTTAGGGCTTCCCTGGTGGCGCAGTGGTTAAGAGTCCGCCTGCCAATGCAGGGGATACGGGTTCGTGCCCCGGTCCGGGAAGATCCCACATGCCGCGGAGCGGCTGGGCCCGTGAGCCATGGCCGCTGAGCCTGCGCGTCCGGAGCCTGTGCTCTGCAACGGGAGAGGCCACAACAGTGAGAGGCCCGCGTACAGAAAAAAAAAAAAAAAAAAAAAAATTCCAACGGTTAAAGGCAAAAAGTGGACTGACGAATATTATGAAAACTTAAGTTAGTGTAAAGACACAGTTGTAAAATATGTCTGTTTCAATTTGCAGATATATCTGTCATATTTGCTGAAAATGAACTATATAGCATTTGTGATTATACTATATATGTGTCTGAGTGCATATAAAATGCAAACAAATCTATGTCATTTATTGCATCCCATTTATCAGGAATTTTAAATATATCATTGCCTTTAATCTTTATAAATACCTATGAGTAAGGTATAACATGTCCCCAACATGAGCTGAATGTGATTCTAACGTTATATCTGTTGAATTTAAAATCCTAGGAAGAATTAGGAATGCATACCAGTGTATAGACCGTAGAAAAAAGGTGTGGTGGATTTAAAATATAAAATAAGGATTATAATTTGTTCTATCCTTTTCAGTGGAAGAGGCTGAGAATGTGATGAAATTCATGAATGAAACCACTGTCCAGTGGAGGAACCTCTCAGTGGAAGTCAGAAGCGTGCGCAGCATGCTGGAAGAAGTCATTGCCAACTGGGACCGATATGACAATACCGTGGCTAGTCTTCAGGCTTGGCTAGAGGATGCTGAGAAAATGCTAAATCAGTCAGAACATGCCAAAAAGGTAAGACTGCTTCTTATAAAAGGAAACAAGCACAGGTGAATTTAGAAATAGGAGATTTTCACAGCAAAATTGTCTAGGGAGTGTTATATATCTGCAAACGTGTTACAAAAATCTTGACTTTGCCTGAAAAGCTGCACTTTCAGGTTATTAAATTATTTAAGACCAAGAAATACGCTGCTTTATAAAAGTTATGTTAAAACAGTGTTTGACTTTTGCATTCAGAAGAGCAGTAACCCATGGAGCAGTGGCCAAACCCAATAGGCAGCAGAGGGTGCTATACACACAGTAAGGTCTGGGCTTGAAGGGGCAGGTCCAGTGCACAGCCTCTGAGGATTTCCTAATTTAAGAGAAGATGAAAACAACTTTGGCTAAAGTAGTACTAAATCTGTGTGATTGCATACACTGGTTCAACAGATGGGTCACTACATTTTTGTCTCTTTGGCTATTCTTTTTGGGATTTTTATCAACCCTCAGTCAACGGTCTTATTCTCGGTAGGAGTGATTTTTCCCTCCGGTTACAGGAGTGTGTGTTTTTTTGCAAGAGTTAACTGTTTTACTTTAATATCATTTACCTTAAAAGATCACATGGGGCTTCCCTGGTGGCGCAGTGGTTGAGATTCCGCCTGCCGATGCGGGGGACACAGGTTCGTGCCCTGGTCCAGGAAGATCCCACATGCCGTGGAGCGGCTGGGCCCATGAGCCATGGCCGCTGAGCCTGCGAGTCCGGAGCCTGTGCTCTGCAACAGGGGAGAGGCCACAACAGTGAGAGGCCCGCGTACCTCAAAAAACAACAAAAAAAATCACATGGAATGGACTGATTTCTGTATATACATTTCTTAATGGGAGCTTGGTATTTTTCTCATGGAAAAACTATTTATATGTATGTAAAAGATTAAAATGCCAGATTCCCATTAAGAAGTATAGTACTTATATTAGAATTACTGCTTGTCATGCAAGATTGGTTCTTCTGTTATTGTGTTGTACAAGTAGATGTATAATTTTTATGTTTTCCCATTCTATATTTCATATAGATTAAGTTTTTTTGTGTAGCTGAGCAACTGTAAGCCACACAGATTTTGGCTTTTCTCATTAGACTGGCAGGGCCCTAGTAGATGTCATGTGTTAATTTCATCCAAGGGAATATACCCAACAGAAACAGAATTGTTCTCATCGATTTATCTAGGAAGTCCTCCTGCACATGGCTTAGGAAATCGATTTTGAATTATCTTTGGTGTCCTTGGTTTTTACCGTGGTGTATATGTGTGTGTATGCACATGCACATGTGCATTTAATTGGAAACCAAGTGGAAGCTGTTCCATAGCCAAGTGTGTAACCTTAAATAAGGAAGGGTGTCATTGTATTGTGTTCTTGGCCCAGATAATTTAATTTTTTCCTTCAAGGGTTTATCTCTGTGATTGTTAATTATCTTCATGTACAGTATTCAGATTTTAAAATCAAAAGTTGGGAATTCCCTGGCGGTCCAGTGGTTAGGACTCTGTGCTTTCAATGCTGAGGCATGAGAGGGCACGTGTTTGATCCCTGGTTAGGGAACTAAGATCCCACAAGCCACATGGTGCAGCCAAAAAATAAAATAAAATAGAATAAAATCAAAAGTAACAGGTCAAATGATTTTTAAGACAGCTATATATTTCCCTAAAATATTATGCCTTTTAGATGACTTTGGCACTGGTATTTACTAGCCTAAAGGCTATAGGCACAAGTCCCTTACACTCACAGAAATTCAGCTTTTTCCTCTCTAAAATAGGAATAACAAAATGGTCATCATGTTTTGTTTTGTCTTTAGCAAAAGATATTGCATATATTCTTATAAAAAGACATTCAGCATTTCTAGTTCATATTTTTGACCTTCTTTATTAAAAATTTCCATTGTGAAAGAAATTTAGGATTCACCTTAAAATTTGCACAAATTTTAGAGCAAAGATATTTCTCTTAGTCTGGTTACTTTCATATCATTTATTAACTTTTGGTTTATGGTTTACAGTAATGTGCATTGTTTCTTGTTTAGGATTTTTTTCGAAATTTGCCTCATTGGATACAGCAGCACACTGCCATGAACGATGCTGGCAATTTTCTGATTGAAACATGTGATGAGATGGTTTCCCGTGATCTCAAACAGCAGTTACTGTTGCTAAATGGACGATGGAGAGAGTTGTTTATGGAAGTCAAGCAAGTATGTTTTTCAAATCTATTTATGCCTAGAACATGGGTGCGTCATAAATGTTGTGATAAACAGACTGTTTAGAGACTCTTTTATTGTTATAGCCTGGGCTTATTAAGGCAGAGTACAGATGTGTTTAGAACTGTTATGTTTATATTTGGTCCTTTATTCTTTCCCATTTGTAATGGAGGAAGGTAACAGAAATGTAAAACTTGATTAAGGATTATGTTGACATATGGAGCCTACTTATATGGAATGATTCATGCATCAAATCATAATTTGTTGCTTCTCCGCTAGTTCCTTTCTTCTTTTCACAGTATTTGGACTAACTTCAAGTGTATCTAAAATAAGAATCAGGAATTAGAGTCTTTCCTACCACCTAACCATTCCAGAGAGTATGTAGAAGTGACAGTTACAAGCTTCCAGAGTCTTGGCTTAATGGCTTTCGATGTTGCCCCCCCCTCCCTTTTCTTAACAGTATGCTCGAGCTGATGAGTTGGACAGAATGAAGAAAGAATACACAGATTGTGTTACTACCCTGTCTGACTTTGCAACTGAAGCCCTTAGGAAACTTTCAGAGCCCTTAGAAGTCTCTTTTATTAATGTCAAATTATTAATTCAAGACTTAGAGGTGAGCTGATTTTCTAGAACACAAAGTGAACATCTAATTCTATTGTGAATAGAAAGATCAGTGAAGTTACTTAGGCCATTGCAAAAGCTGTTTCTGTGTCTCCTTGACATCATTTGACATGTGTACGTATCCTGATTTGCACCTCTCATAAAAAAATTTATTTGAATTTTTTGAAGAGGTTTATTGACCAGAGAGTAACTTCAAAATAGTATTTTAATTGAGATTTTTTTTTTTATTTTCTACAATCAAATTATAAAGTACTAGGAAAAAACAGACGTCTGGAGTTAACACCTCTACATAAATGCCTCCAACGATAAAGGATTTGCTAAATGAATTGTGCTGTTTACATATTTTGAATACCCTGCAGCTCTCAAAAATGAAGTAATGGAAGAATATTAATGACATAGAAAGGCTTTTCCAATATACTATTAAGTAAGGAAAGCAAAAATAGTATCATCTTTTTTTGTAAAAATAAAAAATGGGTGTAAACACACACAGGAAAAAAACTAATTTTGTTCAGTAATTTTAGCAGAGCCTTGTGGTGGTAAGGTTGTTGGCTCTGCTGTGAGAAGACTGTATTAAACTTTCTTTAACTTATTATCTCTAAATTTATAAATTTCTACAATGACAATGTATTACTTTTTTTAAAGAAAAAGTTTAATTTGTAAAATCAGAGGAATTGCCCCAAATTGTTAACATGCATTTACCTGATATAATGTTTACATACTACATTAACATATGTATTTTGAAAGTGTAAAGATTACCTCAGTTTATCTTTAGGTTATCTTAAGGATTATGGTGACTTTTAAAGGAAACATTTATTTGTATGATATTACTAGTATATCATATATTAGTAATGAAGGAAAGTAGTCATTGGAATCGCCAAAAGATGATGACAGGTCTAGAGTTTTATTCAGTGCATACTGATTTGTGTCCAGTTGTCAAATCTTGAAATTAAGAGGAAATGTATCATGTGGTAATGTAGCTGTTTCAATGATTCATGTAGGATATTGAGCAGAGGGTGCCTGTGATGGATGCTCAGTATAAGATGATTACAAAGACAGCACACCTCATTAGCAAAGAGCTCTCCCAAGAAGAAGCTAAGGAAATGTTTGCAGCCATGTCTGGGCTCAAAGAGCAGCTAACCAAGGTGGGAAAATACTTTAAAGCATGACACTCTGTGCAGGACCAACACTGCCTCCAGCTCACCTTACTCGTTCTCGGTCACCGTGGGCAAATCATTCACTTGTTAGCAGATCATGTTTTTATTCCTTATTGGGATTCTTCATCTAGTAACTTTGTCATGAGTTTTAAAAATGAAACTATGGGGCTTCCCTGGTGGCGCAGTGGTTGGGAGTCCGCCTGCCGATGCAGGGGACGCGGGTTCGTGCCCCGGTGCGGGAAGATCCCACATGCCGCGGAGCGGTTGAGCCTGCATGTCCGGAGTCTGTGCTCCTCAACGGGAGAGGCCCCGACAGTGAGAGGCCCGTGTACTGCAAAAAAAAAAAAATGAAACTATGGGGCTGATACCAAGCATTACCTTTATTAATTTAGAAGTACTCGTAGCTGTATTTTATAGAAAGATAGGCCTCCTGTGGGAGGACAGAGGGCCAGTTGAAAGCCATAAAACAAAGAGGGAAGCAAGGGGAGAAGAATAGGAGGAACAAGGGGGAGGAAGACATCATATATTTAAATGAGAAAGAATTCCCAAATACCTTTCGTTGAGATGTATTTGACATACGTCCACTCTAAGATTATTTATGGATGTATTTGACATACGTCCACTCTAAGATTATTTATGCTATTTTTCGCTTACACAGCCACAATGCAGTGAAAATTCTCCCTCTTCATCTCACAGAGCTACCTTGGATTTAAGATATATACATTTATGCCACTTCTGTGCAGGAAGCTCAGTGAATATCAAGCACTAGCCATAAGCCTTTTCTGTTCTACTGAGGGATTTTCCTTAAGAGTTTGGAAGTTTCACTGGGATTTTTTATCTATCTAAAGTTGAATTTTATGAAGATGATACTGTGGCAAAGTCCACTTAGATTGTGTAATTAATATCTGGTAAAAGAAAGGAGTGATTATATAAGTGAATGGAAAAATTTCATAATGAAGAATTGGACAACAAAGGAAAAAAATAGAAGAAAACCCTGTTAATTAGGAGAGGAAAAGGAGAAAGAGAATAGCCAATGTGAAACCAGCTGTGGAGAATTAATGAAAGAGAGGAATAAGTGAGATCGATGAAAATAAGAAGAATCATGGCCATGAAAGATAAGAAAATTTTGTCAAACTGGTATATGGTAGAATGGCAATTTTAAATTCTTTCAAGCAATCAAGTTAAGATTATTTATAAAGATTGGGTACAATTTGGAGTCAACAACTTGTAACCTTCAAGCAGCCTTTAGAGCCCTGTCTTGGGCTGGCACATCTTAGCCTAGGTCAGGTTTAGTGATTTACGGAAACTTCTGAGAAAGCAAAGTACTCTTTTAGACACACGTAAGTCATCATTCTTTCTTAATTGCTGCATTAGATGTAGCATCTTGGTAAGTTTCCTGTTGTATCCAGGGAAGACTTCTAAAGCACACTGATTTTTATACATGTCAGCAGATTCTCTTTATTTTGTTCAGTAATTTTAGCTGAGCCTTGTGGCAATAGGACAGGAGCGTTCTTTAGATGATTTTCTCCTTCAGGCAGTGCATCCAAGAGCCTGAGAATAATTATAATGTAAGGAAAAAAACAAATGGTCTACTAATGAGTCCTTAATTTCCTTTCTTGGTTTCCAGAAGTAGTGCTTTGGGAGAAACTCTAAATAAAATGAGGGGGACGGGAAGTTCTTGCAGGATTGTATGAGGTGCTGGATTCCGACATAAATGTGACAAGGCAGACACTTTATGGAGATCTTCATCTCCAGGAGCTCATCATGAAGATAAAGACAATGCAGGTGTATAAACTAACAGCATTTTTTTAAAAGACAAGTAACAGATGACGGCTGGGCCAGTTCAGACTAGAGAGACGTGTTCTTGCGTGAGAACCTTTGTGAATAAGTTTGTATATGACGTGAGCGCTTGTCATGAGTGGGATGTTGATAGGGGAAGAGTAGCAAGGTGTGGAGCTAGGAGGAGGTTAGGAAAGCACAGGGCCTCTCTGGGAAGAATGAGTCAACACGTTTGTAAGTTTGTCTACGGTTAAGGGATCAAGTGGTAGAGTTCTTGAAAATAAAGTTGGAAGGTGCAAGTTGGTCTAGATAATGTAATTCATGACTGTCTTAGGTCATTAGGAAGATGGGTTTCAGAGTTTATGAAGTGGAATTTGATGCCATCTGGCTCACTAAAATCATTTAGATGAGCAAGTGCTATGCAGATGGATGATTTAGATGAATTTTCATGAGAAAACTCCATAGCATTTACTTGTCTCAGTGGTATAGCAGTAGTGTTTTTTTTTTTTTACATCAAAATTTAATAATACACAGGAAATATTAAAGAATGTCACTGGAGCTCTGTAAGCCCCAAATGACCCTATCCTGAAGAAAACATTCCTGAGAGCTATGGTCCTTAATGGCCTTTAATGGAATTTTTGTTTTTGCATTTTTAAAGGTCAAAGACTGTTACTCTCCACTCCTTTATGAGTCTCAGCAGCTGCTGTTACCCTTGGAAGAATTAGAAAAGCAGATGATGGTCTTTTATGACTCACTTGGGAAAATCGATGAAATTATGACAGTTCTTGAGCACGAGGCACAATCAAGTGCTCTTTTTAAACAGAAACGTCAGGTAAGGAAAAGTCCCCTTCAGGAGATGGAGTTAATTTAATGTGTGTGTGATAAGACTGAGGTGCATATAATGATAGAAATTCAGTGACAATACAAGAAACCTTTTTCTAGACTAGTACTGGCAACTCAAAACAAAAACACATGTCTAAAGTTGAAAACCCTGTCCACCATAGATAAAATAAAAATTTTATGTCTCTCTCGATACTTATATATAGGTATATTTATATAGATAAATTTTTATCTATTTAGCTATATAAAAATATAAATAATTGCATTCCATTTCTAGCCAGTATCTATCATTTGTGTCTTATGAGATCTTTTCTTGCCTCTAGGACTAGGGCTGTTTACATGACCATAAAATTCTGGAAATATATTTGGAGTACTAATCATTTTTCTTTGTCTTATTTTTAGTAAGCAGATCTGTATGCAGAACAGCCTCCTACTGAGTGTGGCAGTTAATTCACTTATTTAGTTGGTTTATTATAAATCAACTTATGCATCAGAGGAGGGTGAAACTGATGGATAAAAGGTTTGCCACTGTTATCATCGAAATAGATTCATGGAAGGGAGGCAGTGTCACTTAGCAGAAAGAGCAGAGAGTATCTGACGTGAGTCAGACAGGTATTCAGATCTGATACAGCAAATTACAAAGCCTTGATTAGCCTTTTTTCCTCACCTTAAAATGGGGGTGGTAGTACCTAAGTCGAGAACTTCTCGTGGAGATTACATTAGATATTCTATAATGTGACTAACCCATTAGAGCACATACTCTATAATTGGTGGCAACTAATATTTATTATTATTATTATTAATAGTAAGCCAAAATGATTATACCACCAAGCCCTATTTTAATGGGTTCTCATTATATTGGATAAAAATTGTTTTTCATTTTGAAGTCACAGTGCCATTTCTTACGTTCCCAAATTGCTGTAAGTTGCCATCAAAGAATCCTTCTATGATTAAAATTGTATTTAATATATTAATAATAATAAATAGTAATAATACTTAATAAGAGTTTGCTAACATATGTTACTCTTTTATCTCCTAAATCTTCAAAAGGAAAAAGTGTGTCCTTACTCTGTTTTCCCGAAACAAAACAGAAACCTTGCTCTTAATATTTGCATCCAAGTTACCCAAACTGGTATCCAAATTACCAGTTTGAAATATTTTTTCAAAGCAATTAAGGATGTTGAAGTGCAAATGGTGTGGATTCAAGTCAAAAAAAGACTGCTTGCCTCAGGCTGAGCTGAATAGCTTCCATGCTGTCTAGCAAATTGCCAGGATCCTAAGGGCCTGTGAGTCACCATTGCTTCTCATCTGCAAATGTGTGACAGTTGCCAAGTCTTCCCAGGCCCTTTGTTCTGCTGCCTTTTTTGTTAGGATCTGGGGTCCACCGTTTTATTAATGAGGTTGATAGCTTTTGAACCTTAGGAATTCAAATGTTGTGTATTTTAGGATACAGAATGATTTATAATCTGCTGCGTCTGACTTTCAGTAAAGTATTTATAATGTGCATTGGTATTAAATTTATTGAGTCAGATTATAACCTGTTATGTAGATTGATTTCATTATTGTCCTTTCAATAAATTATGGGCCTATTAGTTGGTTGGAGGAATGCAGGTACTAGGCAGATAGCAATTTTGATGCTCTGTCATCCTCTGGATGTTATTAAGATGGGCATGAAATGTAAAAAAATTCAGAAAACTCAATGTGACATTTAAATGCCTCTTGTAAAAAGCACTGACTTCAGTGATTGCTTAAAATTGTGTTCTTCTGAAAAGCAATATTTCTCTGTACTTTCAATTTTACTTATTGCTGATTAAAAGCCTAAAAGCTATATAATGCTGTTCTTATTGTTTTGTAATGGTTACTCTCTTTCTTTCTTGCCCTTTTAAGTACTATTGTTGTGGGTTTCCTTTCCCTGTAGGAACTGTTAGCTTGTCAAGAAAGCTGTAAGAAAGCCATGACTCAAATTGAGAAAGGCAGTCATAGTGTTCAGAAGTTTGTGACTTTGAGCAACGTGCTAAAGCATTTTGATCAGACAAAGCTACAGAGAAAGATTGCAGATGGGCACGTTGCTTTTCAGGTAAGTTCTCTGCCTGCTTTAGAGTTGTGAACTAGGGAAAATTCCAAGAAGGAGGACATGTAATCATCGCGTTTCATGTCTTCACTCTTGGTAAGCGCTTCATCTACTGGTGTTTGGAAACCGATAATTTTACTTCTGCTTTCTCTAATATTGATTAATATTTAAGAGGGTTGATTATTCTCATCATAATGAAATGTATTCTTTCCAAGTGTTTTTTGAAAGAAACAATACTCTTTCACAAAATGATATTTTCGATAATGAGACATCAGTATCCCATTATGATTATTTTTTCAATCAAGAATATGGTAAAGAGAACCGGAGATTGGAAGAAACATGTGGAAACCAACAGCCGCTTGATGAATAAGTTTGAGGAGTCTCGAGCAGAGTTGGAGAAGGTGCTGAGGATCGCTCAGGAGGGCATGGAGGAAAAGGGGAATCCAGAAGACCTCCTGAAGAGACACACCGTGAGTGCATCCCTTGCAGGCCCTTGATCTGGAGGCGTGGGCAGACCATCTTGGAGGAAAAATAAAAAGAGCATAAAGATCTAATAGAGGGGATCTAAGAGAAGGAGAGAGAGAAAGAGAGAGACGGAGAGAGAGAGTGGGAAGAAGAAGACAGAGGATGAGGAAGGGGCGGGGGGGAAAGAGGAGGGGGGAGAAATGAGTTAGGAAGGCAGAAACTTTTTACGTATGAGACCCACAGAAATGGCAGCAAAAAGAACCTCAAAAGCAGTTGATGAGCTGCCTTATAATTGGCCATTCTTAAGCCTCTGGAGTAGTAGAGAATCACGGGATAAATAATTCAGGCTCTCCAAACTACTAATTCATTATTTAACTGAAAAACTCTTTCATAACTAACGTATTCTTTTTAAGAGATAACTTTAGGTGGATGGCTATGTCTTTGTGCTCATTTCATAAATCTACCGTATCACAGTATAGATACCATGTCACTTGAAATTCGGTAACTGATCTACAACTTGACCCAGTATTGTGAAGCCATCTCCTTGTTAATCATACTCATTTAAATCATGTCAGTACTGCAAATATGAGTAATCTGTTAAATGGTGTATGGAGATGATGGGCCCTCTGAGAACATACATTTTGAGTTACATTTCCTGAAATTTCAGTGGATATTTGTATAAAACACACTCTCAAAGGGCGAATGCAATATATTTGCGATGTGGCTGACTGGATTTAGGGTTAAGGTCTGTGAACATCCAACATCTCGTTCAAGTTTATACACCTCTACTGTGCGGTACTTTCTTCTGAATCACTGTTGTTTCAAAAAGTATCTGCATACATAATCCTGAGACTTTGTGAGACTTAGTCATGTGTATTTGTGCACATGTTGTATTTGTCTGCTTGGGCTACCATAAAAAATACACGGGCTGGGTGGCTTAAGCAACAGGGATTTATTTTCTCAGTTCTGGAAACTAGAAGTCTTTGATTAGGGTACTAGCCTGGCTGTATTCTGGTGAGGACTCTTCCTTATGTGCAGATGGTCACCTTCTCGCTGTGTCCTCACGTGGCAGAGAGTAAGATCTTTAATGCCTCTCCTTATAAGGGCACTAATTCCTTCATGAGGGACCCACCTTCATGACCTCATCCAAACCTAATCACCTCCCCAAGGTCCCACCTTCAAATATCATTACCTTGCAGGTTAGGGCTTCAACATGTGAATTTGGTGGGACGGGATGGTGGTCGGGGGGCAACACAATTCAGTCCACAGCGTGTGTGCTCATGTGTGTGCTTGGTGTGAACACAGAAATGGCTCATAATGAACCAGCAAGGTCTGGAACATATTGCCATTAGGGAGTGAGGAGGGATTGTGAGGATTAGTCCTGGCTTCTACTCAGCTCTTCTTTTACCAGAGAGGAACGAAAACTCTATCACTGTGGGATCAAGGTTTTAAGATCTCTCATTGGCTTTCTAGAATATTCTACCAAATGTGAAAACTGCAAAGATTTTTTTTCTAAAACATAAAAAGCCCTAGTTGAATCAGATACGGTGATTTCTGACTCATAACTGTAGATAATTATAGTTAGTTCCTGAAAGAAAAATGGTAGTTGCCCAGAAGGTTTGAAGAGGGCAGCAGCTGGCTAAGAGGCTTGTTTAGCAGTGTGACTCCTTCACTGTCTAGTGTCTGACACTGCCTTTATCTGCCCAACACTCTTGACCACTTTCCCCCTCTCCACGCCAGGAGTTTTTCAGTCAGCTGGATCAGAGGGTGCTCAATGCTTTCCTGAAAGCTTGTGACGAGCTCACCGACATTCTCCCTGAGCAGGAACAACAGGGCCTGCAGGAAGCCGTTAGAAAGCTCCACAAACAGTGGAAGGTGAGTCAGGACAACATGGGGGTGTCGTGTGTCTTGGATGATGGGCGAGAGTGTGAGGGTGTGAAGGTTCAACTGTCAGAGAAATTTAGAAATCAGGGAAAGTTGCCATAGTTACTTTTCCCATTGAAAAAGCTGAACTTGAATAAAACAGGATAAAATATGATAGAATTTTGTTATTCCTATTTTTAAGTAGCATCAGTTTTATCATAGTACTTACGAGTACTCTTTTTCTTTTCCTGATTATTTTTGGGGACCGGAACATCAAGGTGTTTAACTTTTTCAGCAACATTTCTTAAACTCTTCCCATCCTAGTTATGTTAGGTATGCTACTGAAATTACAAGAAATATTTCTCATTTCAGTAGCATACCTAACATAATATCTACATTATATATGTATATAAGTATATGTAATTATGTAAGTTTTCAAGGATTTTGCCATCTGGTCTAGCTTGTTATGATTTGAAACATATAAATAAAAACATTGATGTTAAGGATTCAATGATGAACAAAGCATATTCCTTTTCCCCCAAAGAGCTTAGATTCCAGTAAGGGAGATGATTAGTTGCAAAATAATAAAAGTATAATATCTAATAAGTCCCCAAAAATATATTGTGTAGGCAATATATTGATGAAAGCTTTGAAAGAGAGAAGTGGGCCCACTTGGAGAGCGGAAAACAATGAAGCAGATAATTAGTTTTGAGCTAAGACCTTAAAGAAGCAGCAGATCTGGGGGCGATGGGGACAAAGAAAGAAAGCCGGAGGGTGACGCAGGGATCCACGGGGTTCAGCCTGACTGGAGTCTCGTGCGCGGGGCCTGTCCCATGGAAGCCGACTTGAGAATCTGCATGTCAGGGGAAGCAGCTGCAGGAGAACAGAGACCCCTTGAAGGTGTCGTCCTTGAGGCGGACTGGAGGAAGCTGCTTGAGCAGCAGGTTCACAGTGCTGCTGTGAGGGAGTATTGAGCGGTGAATTTCATATGTACTAGAGGAAGGAGTCACGGGGTCCAGAAGATAGGCAGCTGGAACACTATCAGGTTGTGTTATTGATACTTTCTGGATTTTTTTTTTTTAACTTTTTTTTTTTGGCCGCGTTGGGTCTTCATTGCTGCGTGCGGGCTTTCTCTAGTTGCGGCGAGCGGGGGCTACTCTTCATGGCGGTGCGCGGGCTTCTCATTGCGGTGGCTTCTCTCGTTGCGGAGCACGAGCTGTAGAGTGCAGGCTCAGTAGTTGTGGTGCATGGGCTTAGTTGCTTCGCGACATGTGAGATCTTCCGGGACCAGGGATCAAACCCCTATCCCCTGCATTGGCAGGCGGATTCTTAACCACTGAGCCACCAGGGAAGTCCCCGGATTTCTTTTTTTTAATCTCATTAATGTAGACTAAAAAATCAGCCCTTTGCATAGGAAAAACACAATTAAAGAAATCCTTTTTTAAAAAATAACAAGGACCTACTGTATAGCACAGGGAACTATAATCAATATTTTATAATAAACTATAAGGTAAAAAAATCTGAAAAAAAGAGATATATATGTATGTATAACTGAATCACTTTGCTGTACACCCGAAACTAACACAATGTTGTAAATCAACTCTGCTTCAATAAAAATTAAAAGAAAGAAATACCTTTTTACTTGCTCAATTTGAAAATTAAAAAAAAAAGATGCCTAAAGAAATCCAGGCTTTTTAAGAAGTCTTTGCAGCTTAATATTATCATATATGTACTATGGAATAGAGACTATAATTGAAGGCTGTATTTTATTTTACATACACACACACTTTTAAGCACTCTAGGATATAATCTGTCCTATTCTTTCCAAAGCCCTAACTCATCTTTCTCATCAGTTATCTCAGTGTTTTATTTTAAAGATAATCTTTTAGGGCTTCCCTGGTGGCGCAGTGGTTGAGAGTCCACCTGCCGAGCAGGGGACACGGGTTCGTGCCCTGGTCCGGGAAGATCCCACGTGCCGCGGAGCGGCTGGGCCCGTGAGCCATGGCCGCTGAGCCTGCGCGTCCGGAGCCTGTGCTCCGCAACGGGAGAGGCCACAACAGTGAGAGGCCCGCATACCGAAAAAAAAAAAAAAGAAAGATAATCTTTTAAATCCATAGGAGACAGGTTGGCTAAAATTAAATTGTAGGACTAAAGGTAATGATGAAGCTTATGTTTGTATCAAAGAAGAATGTAAAAAGTTTCATGTTGTTTGCGTGCTGGCTTGCTCGTTTTCTCAGTGTATGCTCCAAGGAAAAGAAGACATGGCAGGTGGTCGGAGCTGTAGGCTGCTTAATCCTGGCTTTTTCACTGATAATGTTTCCTTGAGTTCCTTCCCTTGTGTAGTGAGTATAATATCTGTCCTTCCTACCTCACAAGGCTGTTGACAAAATTTAAAGGGACACATGCTAGGAAGAGGGTATGTGGAATCAGTGTGTGATTTAAATTTAGATTCACATCAAGTTTTTCTACTTAACCCTGAGCCTCAGTGGTCTAATCTTTAAAATAGGAACATTAGTACCACGTGGGGCTATTGTAAAAATTAAGCAGAATAATCACTGTGGAAACACACAACTAACAGCAGGCTGAAAAGATTTTCTGTGGTCCTGGTACTTGGAAAAATACAAAGCACAGCAGCCCGATGAAGACAATAGGTATTAAATCATATTGGTCCTAAAGGGACTATTTCAGGTTTTCTGCCACTTCAGTTGGAAATGTACAGAAATGGTATCTTATTTTTTGGAATCGTCCCATGGCATGTAGGATCTTCAAGGAGAAGCTCCGTATCATTTGCTTCACCTGAAGATCGAGGTGGAGAAGCACATGTTCTTAGCGTGTGTCGAAGAATGCAGAGCTGAGCTGGACCGAGAGACCAAGCTGGTGCCCCAGGAAGGCAGCGAAAAGATCATCAAAGAGCACAGGGTACGTCCCACACACCTGAGTGCAGCCCCTCGAAGTCACAATGTTCCTTCAAGCACAGAACTGATAACTTTCATTTGGGTCTGAAAACACTCAATAGGTTAATTACTTTATACTGCTAGACTAGATGAGTATCTGCCATGAAAGTCTTGCGTGGATTCTCACAGGGATTATAAAAACGTTTATTGCTCGTTAGATCTTCTTCAGTGACAAGGGTCCTCATCACCTCTGTGAGAAAAGGTTACAGCTTATTGAAGACCTGTGTCTGAAACTCCCAGTCCGGGACGCTGTACGGAACACGCCTGAGACCTGTCACGTGACCCTCAAGGAGCTCAGAGCTGCCATTGACAGCACCTACGCGAAGCTGGTGGAAGACCCAGACAAGTGGAAGGACTACGCCAGCAGGTAGTCTTGGGGCTGTTCCCAGAGAAGGATGCAGTCTTTCCTAATCGCGTTAATTCAAACATCTTTGCAAAACAAGCCATGATGTATGTTTCATCTCACGCAAGAAAGATGATCAGATGGTACAATTGTGTTCATGCTCTAATACAGAAATGCCTCATTTCATTTAAAGAATGAGTTTCAGTCAGAAACAGGGAGAAGCACTTTACTTCCAAGTGACCCAGATGTTGTCTCTTTGAAGCAGAATTGGGCAAAATCCCTTTCTCCCCGATTTCCTCACATCCCCAAAAAGGGACATCTGCCTCTTTGGGTTTCTGTCTCACTCAGGTGAAGACACGTAAGGCCAGACCTCAGGTGAAGACACGTAAGGCCAGACCTCAGGAGGTACCTTCCTCAGTCGCAGGTGCCCAGGCTCTAGGACACACCCTCCTCCACCGCCGAGCTCCATCCGCTCTGCCTTCTTTTTCCGTCAAGTGCCTGAGCACAGGGGCAGCCATTCCTGTGGAAGGGAAATTTGTTAATCAGTCGAATGAAATCTGTTAACCAATTTTCTAATCAGTTGATTGTTAAATTTCCATAAATAAATTCAAAATAGAAAACGTATTCTAACCATGGGGAAATTTTCTCCCTTTAATAAGAAAATACCTGTGTTATTTCAGAATTTCTGAGTTCTCCTCTTGGATATCTGCAAAGGAGACCCAGTTGAAGGGGATTAAGAACAAGGCCATCGATACCGCCAACAACGGAGAGGTTAAATGTGCTGTAGAGGTAAGTTCTGGGCCATTTTTTGTTATTAGAAAATATCCATGAATAAAAAAATAATGATAACAGTCTAACTGACGTTTTCTTTCTATAAAGAAATTAACTTCCTGAAAATTGTCTTAAAATAAGTTTTCTCCTGATACTGTGGAGAACTGCAGGGGTTTTTTTCTATGGAATCATGTTAGCTTTGAGATTTAGTCATGCTCAGTGGTGCCTCTAATGCATCTTTAGCTAATGGGGAATCCTGAGAGGAAAATTGCATGCATGGGTGTACAACACAGCAGAGACTTAAGAACTGTCATAAAAAACAAGAACCCTATAGGTTTTTATACATTTTCAGCTACTCAAAAGACAGGTTACAGAAAATGAGGGAATTGGGCAAGGTCTCTAAGCATCATTTCTATGTCACTTTCAGCCTGGATTGGATCAGCCCCTGTGAGCATGAGTACCACCTGATAAACCCAGCCAGGGCAGCAGAACCTCAGGCCCGAACCCAGCCAGGGCAGCAGAACCTCAGGCCTGATAAACCCAGCCAGGGCAACAGAACCTCAGGCCTGATAAACCCAGCCAGGGCAGCAGAACCTCAGGCCTGAACCCAGTTTGCATTCTGTGAATGGCACACAGCAATCCTCTCCCTCTTGGCTTGGCTCTTGGTTTTGTAGGCACATGCTATGGTGAACATTCTTTTTTTTTTTTTGGTACGCGGGCCTCTCACTGTTGTGGCCTCTCCCATTGCGGAGCACAGGCTCCGGACGCGCAGGTTCAGCCGCTCCGCGGCATGTGGGATCTTCCCGCACCGGGGCATGAACCGTGTCCCCTGCATCGGCAGGCGGACTCTCAACCACTGCGCCACCAGGGAAGCCCCCTGGTGAACATTCTTTATCTTTCAGTATTTTGCACCCTTGCGAGTCACAGAGTTGCTGTTCATGAGAATTTATTTCCTTTCTATTCCTATCCTCTGATTTCCATTTTTTCCTATTAAATTTATAATCCCCTTAAATGCTAAAGGTGCTCAGGGATATCATCTACACCTGTAGAAGCATATTTATATTTGCTGTTGGTTGCTGTCATAGTACCAAAAAAATTCGCATCTTAGAATGAAGAAATCACTTGCTTCTAAAACCAACTATTTTCCTCCATATGCATTTGCCCTGTAAGACCCTCTTGTAGCAGTTGCAGGCCCACAGCTCTCATCTACCCGAAGCTGGTGTAGGAGGGAGAGGCTGCCACAATCACCATTGCCCTGGTCCCTAGACCTACAAGGGCTGAGGCCCGGAGTCTTTCTGGCATCGTCTTGGCCAGTCAACTCTCCCTTCCTGGATTACAGCTGAGCTCCTGTCTGTGCTTCTTTCTGTCTGGGGTATTGACTTCCAAAAACTAACCAAAATGAGGCATAAAATATGAGTTAATGAAGTTAAAATAAATCTTTAGGGCATCTATTATAATATTCAACAAGTAAATTCTTCAACCAGAGAAATCCACTAATTTAAAAAAGGACTCGTTCTTTTTTTTTTTTTCTTCCAAAAAATACTACGTTCCTTCCAGCTCACAGAAAATAAGGTGACAAAGTATAAAATTCCCAATTTCACGTATTCTCCTGCAGTACTTTTAGAAGCATCTTTGTTGTGATCAAGGAAATATATAGACATCTAATTATGGAGGTAATGTTTTGGCACAGAGAGTACTGATTTTACACATTGGGTATTGGAGTTGGGGAAACATTTCTTTCTAGCACTTGAAGACTTTGTTAAAGATGTGAACAAAAAGTGAAATTCGCAGGCATTCTCTTGGTGAATGAATGCCTGGCTCTCCTACCTCCACCTTACAAACCTTCTTAGGTTGAGTACTTTCTTGCTGGAAAGTTATGATTCACAGTTGTATTTTGTTCATCAAAGGTGTTCTTTCATTCCAGGAGATCAGAAATGGTGTTACCAAAAAAGGCGAGACACTCAGCTGGCTGAAATCCAGGCTTAAAATTTTGATTGAAGTCTCTTCTGAGAATGAAGCCCAAAAGCAAGGAGATGAGCTGGCAAAATTATCTAGTTCCTTCAAGGCTCTTGGGACTTTGTTGTCAGAGGTAAAGCATTTACTCATCCTCTAAATGGACAGCTTGGGGTGAAGAATCTGGAAGATTCCTTTGGGTTGCAGTTTAACAAGTAATTTTATAAAGAATGTGTAGTTTAAACAGAATAGCTCAGATACTTATGTATATGAAGATTGGTGGGGAAGATGGACAGGATGTTTGCTTTATGGTCTGTGACGTTATTGGATGTTAGTTCAGGTTAACTGTCTATATTTAAAGTACAAAGCTTATAGATCCACACTTTGACTCTTACTAAAAGCATTCTTTCATGGTCAGTTTAAGGTTAAGAACCCAGGCTTGAGAGTCAAACGAGCCAAGTTCTAGAGCTTAACTCTGACACCCCATTTCCTACGTAACCATGAGCTTGTCATTTAACATCTCTGGACCTTGATTTATGTACTTGTAAAACAGGGCTAAAAGTACTTACCCCAAAAGGTGGTGTCAAGAATTGAATGCAATGATGTATGTAAAGCACTTAGTACAGTGCCTGGAACAGAGTAAATAACTGATAGCTAGTAATAATAAAATATTCGTGTGGAGTCAGCAGGCCAGTAAAGTCTCTTTCAGGCAAGATCTACTCATTTTAAACTTGATATACATTTCAATGTTTATAGTCCTTTGTAGATTATACAAACCCATCTACTCCATTTCTAGTAGGGCCACGTCTACCCTTGAAAGAATATTTTTACTGACCAGGTTGTCTTACGAATGTGATGAGCTTGTACATGGGAAGATCATGTAAGAATGTAAAGTATAATAAATAGTTATCAGGATTTCCTGAAATCATTTATAAACTAGCATGGAAAAATGATCACTTGGATGACAAAGTTCCCTGATTCTGAAAGATCTGAAATTCTCTATAGAAAATTAGATGTCCCTAATCTAACAGTTTGATCGATTGACTTTTCATGAAAATCTAGGTTGAAAAGATGTTAAGCAACTTTGGAGACTGTGTCCGGTACAAAGAAATAGTCAAAAGTTCCCTTGAAGAGTTAATGACTGGCTCTAAGGAAGTCCAGGAAGAAGCTGAGAAGATCTTGGACACTGAAAATTTGTTTGAAGCACAGCAACTACTCTTTCATCACCAGGTAGAATGCCTGTTTACTTCAGTGCATTTATGCCAAGTTGTTTAGTTACTGAGAACCAGAGAGATGGAGAGTAAGTGTATCCACTGACAGGAGGGGGGAAGATGGGGAGCTTGGGAGGCAACTCAGATGAATAGTTAAAAAAACTTGGCGCTTCTGTTCGCTCTATTAAACATTAAATATTTTAGAACATCTTGCAAGATAAATTCTC
This sequence comes from Lipotes vexillifer, assembly GCF_000442215.2. Taxonomy (NCBI): domain Eukaryota; kingdom Metazoa; phylum Chordata; class Mammalia; order Artiodactyla; family Lipotidae; genus Lipotes; species Lipotes vexillifer. Next base: position 1,422,066 of record NW_006786377.1, read on the forward strand.
AGCCAGAGCGATTTGATGATACCAAAAAGTTTGAGGAATATTGTGGAAGAAAAGTTGATTTTGCTATGAAAACCTTCATAAGATTGTCCTTTGCTGAATTGCTAAATTGTCCTTTTCATAACAGAGAAGGAAAGCATAAACAAACTGCTTCATATTTGAGATCGCTATTCTTTTATTATGTTGCAATCTTTGCTCTTCGATTTACAACTTTGAATACACCCTGGTTTGGGAAATTATAAATTAGCATGAAGTACCAGTCCTTTCTGAAGACTGTGCTCCTACAAAGGATTAGAACTGGAACTAAAGAAATTCTGGTACATATATTGATAATTAACAATTTTGATCAGCTTAATTGTCAAACTCAACATAAGTGGAAGTATGATTTTCAAATTAATCTAATGACAGACTTTTAGCTAACTTAATAGATAAGAAAATGTTAGCTAATTTTATATGTAATAATATATCAGAATGGAAGTTGCATTAAAAGTATATGTAGGGGGCTTCCCTGGTGGCGCAGTGGTTGAGAGTCCGCCTGCCGATGCAGAGGACACGGGTTCGTGCCCCAGTCCGGGAAGACCCCACAT
>NW_006786377.1:1422833-1442453 GCF_000442215.2 Lipotes vexillifer
GAGGCCCACGTAGCACAAAAAAAAAAAAAAAAAAAAAATGTATATGTAAAAGAGCAGCCTTTAGGCTTTGTAGATTTACTTAGTAATTATAAAAAGGCTGTGAGTCCAAAACAAAATAACGCTTAGTGTTATATTGTTCTCAATCACTGTAAGTGTTGTTTGGGTTTCAGTTTACTTTAAATTAGAGAAATATGAGATTATAGATATTTACATTAATATTTAAAAACTTCACATTTCTTGGACCAGGTGCTTGGCTATATGGATGTGTTTACTTTGTGAAAATTCATAAGCTGTGTTTTGAGATTTGTGTACCATTCTGTTTGTACATTATACTTCAATAAAAAGTTTATTTTAAAACATAACTTTCCCCAGATATCTCAAACTATTAATCATTCTGAATATGCCCTGGAATTAAATCTCTTCATATTAGCATTTTTACAGCATGGATGATTTTAAAAAGTTGGAGTTGGGACTTTGTGTTTTTAGGCAGAATATAGTTCTTTAAGGAGAATTATGTCAAATGAATAGTTCTGCCAAATTCCACCTGTAGTATTGCACGAAATATTAAATGTTATCTAAATTAGCACACAATTAAAACACTCTGGCCAAATTAATTATTGCTGTTCCCATTAAAAAACATAAAATATTTATAAATGATGCCCATCTTTGATTACGATAGAGCCTTCATTACCATCTTAACTATTCATCCTAAGTTTAAAATGCAGTTTGGGCCCCTGCTGTGGGAGATTGTACCTTTCCATAACTGTTAAAGTGTGGGTGTTTATGTCCCTGCCTGGGTGCTTAGAGAGTTAATATTTCTATCCATCTGTTGAACAACTGCTTCCAGCAAAAGACAAAGAGGATCAATGCACAGAAGAGGGACGTGCAGCAGCAGATCGCACAGGCTCGGCAGGGAGAAGGTGGGCTGCCTGGCCGAGTCCAAGAGGAGCTGCAGAAGCTAGAGAGCACCCTGGACAATGTGGAGCACAGCCGGGAGAAACAGGAGCGCCGCATCCAGGTAGGAGACCGGAAGTTACATCGTGGGCTATATTAACTTCCGGGTCACAGGTTACACGTGTCCTACTAGCAGGAGCAAAGGTTTATTGTTCCCACCTCTGAGGCGCCCACATTCCATTAAACACTTACACGAGTTATCTCTTTTAATCACAGCATCAGCCTTGTGAGATAGGTACTGTAATTAGCACATTTTCCAAGTGTGGATGCTTAAAAACAAAGAGTTAGAGGATTTTCGCTGAAATCACAGAGCAGTGATCAATTGTAAAGCCAGGATTTTAATCCACACTTGTCTGAATCCAGAAATTTATGTTGGATTATTTCACTTTTCTGGACAGTCCAGCAGTCACACCTTTATGGTTTATTGTGTCCTTAACATATTAACTTAAAAAAGTTCTTGGATTTTTTATTTCCCCCTGCTCACCGCCTGCTGCACTTCCTTCTCTCTCTCTCTTTCATCCTTTCTTTTTTTTGGAGAGGCATTGGGAGGGTTTCTTTCTTTTGTCCTTTATCTACAGTTAAGTAATATCCTAAGATTCATAGGACTTTACAGAAGATAAAAAAAACTCAGACTCTTAGGCCATACATCCTCTTTTGGTAGATGAATTGAGACTCAAAAGGGGAATTCTTATAGAAGACATTAAAATCGTTTTTATTCTGTGTAATTGTTTGACATTTGAACTGAAGGTTAACTGGAAGTTAATAGCCTGACAAATGAATGGAAATATGACAATATTTTGTGATACATTCTGATAATTCATAACATCATATGTTATTTATTTTTTCTAATTTAGGTCACATTAAGAAAATGGGAGAGATTTGAAACAAACAAAGAGACAGTGGTCAGATACCTTTTTCAAACAGGTTCCAGCCACGAGCGCTTCTTGAGTTTTAGCAGTTTGGAAAGCTTATCTTCAGAATTGGAACAGACAAAGGTATATTGGCAAGACCACATAGTCCCTTGGTACCCATTATTCCCAAGAAAAACTGTTTCATTTTATTACTTATTATAATTATTTAATCAGTTTTTATTGTTTACTTATGATTCACTCTTCAACACATTGGTCAAGTTGCTCTGGGGAATGAAAATATAAATAAGATTGAAACATCAAGATGTTTTCATTAAAGTGGGAAATAGTTTCCTAATAGATGGATAAATTTCTAAAACATCTTTCTGAAGTCAGTGATAGGTTGAACTGAAACTTGAAGGGCAGGTAAGACATAGAAAAGCAGAGTTTGGGGCAGAAAACCAGCATTCCTGTAATGGGAAACTCCATGCAGTATAAAAGTGTGAGAAATGGGGATTCTCTGCTATAAAGCAGAAAAGGGGAGTGAAGTTGTAAAGGAAAGTTGGGCCACATCACAAAGACTCTTGAAGGCCTAAAGCATTACTCTCTAGGCTACGCGGAAACATTAGAGGTCTGTAAGGAGAGTCACATGAGCTGTCCTTTAGGGAGATGAGTTTTTTAAGCAGGTATAGAACATTGAAAGCATAGAAGTCTGGAGTCATGGGTTCTAGTTATAAAGTTATTGCATGCGTACATGAATAGGAACACGAATTAAGGTAATGGAGATGGCAATGGAGACATTGGGACAGATGTAAAAGAGACAAAGTGAAGGAAAAAACATGATACCCAAGGTTCTGAGCCTGACGGAGACAATAGGAGTGAGATAGGAAATTGGAGTAGCTGTTAGTGGGGGAAGATGAACAACTGCATTTTGAACATATTGAGTTTGATGTCCAGTGGGACATCCAAGAGATAATATTTAGTAGGTGTGCTTGGTAAGCTCAACCCTGTAAGCTCAAACACCTTGGACACTCAGGGTAGACCAGTAAATTTGAGCGAATCATTTAGAGTTGTACAGGCCCCTTTGGTTCCTATTGCATATGTTTTGCGTTTATAGAAAGACTGAATTCGTGTAGAAACGTGTTTGTCAATGTATAAGAAAGAACATTCTTACATCCATCCTTTCATAACCTTTAGCAAGGAAACCCCTGTGCTTCTGTTTTCTCACCAGTAAAAGGCTTCTGTGTCTCTTGTACTGTAAATTTGTCACTATTTCTCCTGTTATTAACTCACCGAGGAGTTTGAAGTTTTATAAGGCCACAGAATCTTTCAATTCTGTATGATTTTCATCAGCCATTTAAATAGAAAATTATTTTTTATTTTTAATTATTTTACATATTAAAAATATATCAGGGGCTTCCCTGGTGGCACAGTGGTTGAGAGTCCGCCTGCCGATGCAGGGGACACGGGTTCGTGCCCCGGTCAAGGACTGAATCCCTCAAGGGATTCACAATTCACAATCACAGTGGGTAAGAACTGGACTCTAGAGTCATGTGTGTGTGTGTGTGTGTGTGTGTGTGTGATGTGTATATATATATGTGTATATATGTGTGTATATTGTGTGTATGTATAAATGCATATGTGTATGTATATATCAGGTATGCATATGTATACATACATATATATGTATATATACATATATATGTATGTGTATATATATATATATATATATATCAGGTATCTTTTATAAATACAAACACATATATTGTGTGAATTATCACATGGGTGTTCCTCCTGGGTTCCATCCAGAGTTTCTGATACCCTGCGACTCCAACTCCTTTGAATTGGTTTGCCAGCTATAGATGAAACAAATGTGGTCTTTTTGTCTTATTTTTAAAATTCTCCTTAGCCAATAACCTTGCATACTTTGGGATTGATTTAATGATGTGAGCTAACAATTATTGAACATACACTATTTGCTGATCTAATCATTTGGTGTTTATCATCTTCTTTAATCACCAAAATAGTCCTTAGAGATAGGTACCATTATTAATCATGTGGTATAAATGAGGAAATATAAGGTACAAAGTTGTTACTGAATTTATCCAAGATCTCAGGATTACTAACTGAAGTTGGGATGCAAACCCAAGAGGTCTGAGTCTAGAGCTCATAACCTCAGCCACCATATTATATTTTCATTAAAAAACTGAGTTACTTTACTAATTGTTGATATACACTGCTGCACAAGCATATGTCATCTGGAATAATTGTTCTGTTTCTCTGCTTACTTGACATTGTTAATATAGCCTTCATGCCTGTTGTAACCCTTGAGTAGTTGTGCTGAGGAACTTGAGGGCTTTCTCTCTGCCAATGTGTGTTTATAGCAATGTCATTTTTAATCTTCACAGTATGGCTTTACTGATGAGATGAAAATTCAAAGAGTGGTGTGACTCAAGGTCCCACAGCTAGTTTGTGTGTGAAGGTCAGAGCCAAGTTTCAACTCTAAACCTGTCTGATGCCAGAGTCCATTCTTTCCGGCTGCACCCTGCTGCCACTCATATGTCTTCTTAGGACATAGAGATAAAGCCTTACAACATTACTCTAGTTTTGTTTAATTTGGTTTTTATCAACGTCATTCTGTGCTTAGGATTCCTCTGCATTGTGCTTTCCCCATACGTAGCTCCCACAAAAGGCTCTTAGATTGAATGTATAGAAGCATTTTCAAACATAACTCTACTTTCTCCATGTGTTTTCCTGGGTTCAGGGAAACACTAGGGGGAAAAAACACTTTTATGCTTCTTATTTTATTCATGGGGTTCTGCTGTGATTCACAGATTTCACAATTGAATCTGCAATGACAGTAAGTTCACATATAGTGATAGTAGATGCTTCTAACCACAGAATTTAATGTTGTGACATTAGTACATATTGTATTTTAGGATATTATAAATCTCTCAACGGTAAGGAAGATGTACTTACCCATTTTTATTCTTTCAAATAGCAGGGTACTTCTCTGAAGTAATGTTGATCTTTCTATGAGGACGTTAAATCTTTCAATCACGAAGATGTTATGTAGTAACTATCTTATATGGCGTTATGTAATGATTTTGAGAGATGCTCTGTAGGAAAAGGTGGCTACCAGGAGTCTGACTTTTAAAAATTATTTATATTACTTATTTAGGAGAGAGCAGTTTATGATCAAAATTTGAAGCTCCTCTGATATAATCCAGGAGAAGAAATGAGACCCTAAGTTACTTGTTTTCCACTCAGGATTGTCTCTGGGTTTACCTTTTCTAATTCAGTATTCCATATATTTACCTGACAAAGTTGAGATAACTAAAATTTACCAGTGCCTCAAATATATGAAATTAATTTTTGAATTAAGGTGATTCACTATTATTGAAAATCGGTGTATGAACTTTATAAACCATTTTATCCTCAATTTTATGTGAAGGTAGTAAAAAAAAAAAAATGATAATAGGTATGCCAGAATGCCGGGCACTTAAAAATGAAATTGCTAATGAAATGTTAATGGTAATCTTTTGAGAAAAGTATTACTATCTGCGTTTTATGTGAAAGACCCTGAAAAGTAGTTTGCCAAAGACGAACAGCTAGTAATTAGCAAATCCAGAGCCCTAGTCCCGGTTTGAGTAGTTCAAAACTTATCTTCTTTCCCTCGTGTAGTATATGGATATATAGTAAACAAGATTTAACAGCATTAAGATCAGTTTATAGCTCTTTTCAGAGAACTAGTTAACAAAATGTTTTTTTAAAGATCAGTGATACTCTGTGTTGACTAAGATATCCTTCAATTAAATAAACAAGTATTTATATTCACTGGCCTAGAAATCTGTTATCTTTATGACTGGAAAAAAAAATCACTAATGATCATTGCCCAACTGGCCTGTAATAAACTAACATATGTGTAGACAAGTTAATTACTATAATGTGGCTCAGAATTCTAAACAGAAAACCCAAACCGGGAGACAATGGAGTACACATTTTTTTTTGAGAATTGTTGGATAGCTATGAAAGTAGTTCTCCAACTATGAAGGTCTGGTTGTGGTTTCACTTATATAAAATGAAAATAATTTAACAAAGTGTCTATTTTGGCCATAATGAAAAAAAGTCTGTTTTATTGCTAAGAATATTATATGCCAATATTCTTATATGTTTGAATCTATCTATTTATCTATCCATCTGTTCTGGGGGAGACTGTAGTATGTGCAGTTTATTTGAGGGCAGAGTTTAATAGAAGATGCTGTTCTAACAATTATAATATCTTTTATAGGAGTTTTCTAAACGAACAGAAGGTGTTGCAGTCCAGGCTGAGAATCTTGTGAAGGAAGCTTCAGAGATCCCACTTGGGCCCAAGAATAAGCAGCTGCTTCGGCGGCAGGCCAGGTCAATCCAAGAGCAAGTCAAAAACTTAGAAGACACGCTTGAAGAAGAGTATGTGCTTGACAAGTCCTAAACTTTCTTCTCTGAGATAAAGTTTCATACCCTCTTTCCTGTATATTGTATTCAAAACATTCTTTTAAAATCTCCCAGTGTCCTGTGTATTTCAGCATGTTTTGAGGAAGCAACTTACAATTCAAAAGAAAATATCACCAATAGAGAATCCAACATCTGTAACAGAGCAGAAAAATACAAGTGATGTGGTTTTTGCATCATAAACTGATTCTGTTCATGAGAAAGCCATATCTATAAAATTTAAGTGGCCTTTGTACACTGGAGAAGGGAATCTCAAAAAAGAACCAATATTTAAGATAATTTTTTTACTGTATCATTCTGCTGTCACCAGAGGGAAGGGTAGATTTTTCGTTGTGTAGATTCTAGGCCTAAATACATATGGCATAGACCAAGCATCTTCAACTCCAAGAAGCTCACAGAGCTTACTTACAGTGCCTCAGTGTTCAAATTGTCACTGATTGTATACTATTTCCAAAAATTAATTTCAAAAATATATTTTTAAACATTTAGTGTTTAAATATCTAAAAAGAAAGAAAATAGTTTTTGGCCTATGGTATCCTGTTATGTACAAGATAGACACACACAAAAATTTGGAGGGGATAAACATATGACCAATGTTCCTCAAAATAATATGGCTGAATGGTTCTATTTTAAAGATTATTTAGTGGCAAATCACCAACATGTATTGTTTTTAAGGTATAGGACATAATTTCTAGATGGGTTTTAAAATGTAAAATTTGTTTTTAATACTATTAACACCTTATAATTAATGTTGTATCTTTGTCTAAACTTTAAAATTTATTAAATATTTAAAGTAAATTGTGACTTAAACCTTTAAATATTAACTATCAAGGTAGAAATAGTAAAACTTAGAGTTTATTAGAAAGGAAGTTACTTGCATTAGAAATATCCACTTGAATCTTTATTTCATTTAAAAAATTGAAATATAATATAGCTTGAATTAACTGTACTGATGAGAGCATAGACTCATCCAGGGTATACATTTGAGGCTGCAGTATTATTGAATTTGACGATCAATGATGCCATTGTATTTTCCTTGATGTCTTCAAGTGCCTTTTGGTAAACAGGGAAATTCCTTCTTTTTTTTTTTGTTTTTTTAACCCAAGGACTTAACAGTTCAATGATATACCCTTAGTTTCCCAGTCTTTTTCTAAACTGATAGCCATAATCACCTGGTTATATGTGCATAACTATCACATGGCTGTATGTGCATAAGTAATACAAACTGGGAACCTATAATTGAAATTTTATTCACTAGATTTATTACAAATAAAGCCCAAGTTGTCTAAAAGCAGTTAGGGTGCTCATGTACAAGAATTTATAAAGTCTTTTAGAATCAAGATCATACAGACATCTAAGAATAGCTGAAATTGTTATAGATAATAGATTGCAGCCTCCACTCTAATAACAGAAACAGTTCCTGCGCGGCAGCATGAGATTCAGATTACAAGCATTATCTTGATTCATAAAGATGTATTTTATAAAGATCTCTGAGTATAAAGCATCACTGCAGTATCTCTCCTCTAAGAGCAAAAGGGCCACGTTGACAAAAGTAGGACTGTTAAAAAAATTGTGTGCACTGGAATCTAGGTGAGAAGTTTACTAAAATAAGTTCTGGCAACTACTGTTCGCATGCACAGTTTAACAAGATTATGCCTGGATTCAAACCCTTTGGACCCAGCAATATTTTGTTCAAAGCACAGTTCCATCCATAACATAGCTTAGTGCTACCTCATTCTCAGAGGAGACAGGAATACTTGAGGACTGACTAACTCAGATCAAATGTGCATTTTTTTCCCCTGTTCTAATCGTTTCAGCTTTGATGTGGTCACAAATGTCTTCACTATCTTTTCACCTGGTGATTTAAAGGAAAATGTATTGTTTTTCTCTATTAAGATACTGCATTTTATTTACTTAATTTGGTTAATTTTAGTATTAAAACCATGGAAATGGTGAAAAACAAGTGGAATCATTTTGGCACTAATTTTGAGACCCTGTCCGTCTGGATAACTGAGAAAGAAAAAGAACTCAATGACTTGGAAACTTCGTCATCTGCCATGGACACACAAATCAACCAAATTAAGGTGACCTGCTCACAAGTTACATTTATAATCCATGTCTAGGTTTTAAGAGCGCCTTTCTTACATTTCATCAAATGCTATTTGTCCCCAGAACAAATCTGTCATTGCTATGTGACTCTATTAAAATTAAATTCACACAAAAAATGCTGAGCTAAAAGGTCTTGATTGATACTGGGCAACACTTAATAGATGGAATTATGTATTAATATTGTCTGGCTTATGCATTCAAAGTCATTATTGTGTGCAATATCATTAAAATGTTTTTATGGTTACATTATTCTTTTCCTTGATTTTGAATTAACCCCATTAGAGTGCCCTGTTGATGGATTTATACGCCATGAAATGTGTTCATCATCTACAACCTTATTTTTAAGAACTATTCTAAATGTCTAGCTCAAGTATTGGTGGCATTTACCCTCACCAACCACAAGGAGGGGTTGGAGAAATTACTTTCTTCAGGTGAAGCAATCAGATTCCATCGATCTAATGCTGGCATTTATGATGCCCTTGGGGGCATGGACTGAGACGCGCTGATATGTTATCCTCCAGTTCTAAAATAACCAAGTGCATAGACTGTCATCGTCCATTTCATTCAAGTAGCTTAAGAAAAAAAATGGGCTGAAAGAAATGAATTCTGAATGTTCATTTCTCTTTCTTTTATGCTATTTTTACACAACACATTTTCACAATTCAACCGCTTCTTTTTCTAACTCAGCTCATTTTTTTGGAGTGGGAAAACCCTTTGCCATTTCATTCGATTAAATATAGTAAAATAAATACCAAGGTGAGGGAATGTTTCACATTATGACTCAGAACAAGTCATTGCCATGTGCACAGTGGGAGGATGCAATATTGTTTAGCTAAGATTACAAGCTGTGCAGATTGCTTATCACACATCTTCTGCAGTCAAGGATACATGGAGTCTGGTGTATGCAGTCTAGCTTATGTCTTGTGTGATATACTAGGCAAAACAGATGCCCAGCCATTAAAGAATGAAATATGTTTAATCTTTAAAACTGTTTTTAAAAGTTGCCATTTAATTCTAAGAAAACAAAGAATAGCACATTTAAATAGTTTTGTCTCAACGTTCTTCCTTCAAAAATTTTTGACATACACCCTTTAACTTGTTTATCCTTTCTCTAATTCATTTTTCTATTTTCTTAAACCTTAATTCCAGAACTTCTGAAATATGTCAGTGATCAAATGTCATCACATTGCTTTTAAGAAACAAAATGATTAAGTATTTTATTTTTAAGTATATAAACATTCAGTTGTGGATTTCCATGCCATCAGGCTGAAATACATTTTAATATTCCAATATGGCACTTTGAAAACTATCTAAAAATGAATATGAGTATCAGGAAAAATATATTTGCTAGAAATAAGCAAAGATAGAGTTGAATACACTGTACTGTGGAGTTGGGGCTCATAGGTTCACTTTCTATTTCCAAACAGAAGACTACATTATAGGAAATATTCAAAATATGTTAACACTTGTCATAGTATTTTCACTTCAAACACTTAGGATTAAAATTAATGAAGCACTTGAGTGTTGTTGTGAAGATATTTACCTGTAAGCCCATTTTTGTCCTTTATTACATGCTATTCCAAATCGACTAATTTCTTATTTCTAATTGATAACACAAATGATAAGAACATACACTGGGTTCATCTTCCATCTTCTCTTTGCGAATTGGAAATTTTTTCTGCCACAATCCAACAATATAATTATATAGTTTGCATCTATGAATTTGTTAATGCCATATATTACTCTAAGAACTAAGAACTTTGATCTTAACTAAGATGGTTTCACTGAGGTGTTGGAAGCACCTAGAACAACTATTAGCACATAAAAAACTCAAAATACATTTGTTGAATTATGAGTAATTTTTCCAAAAAAAATCATCTTAGAAAACAGAAAAACAAAGAAAGATTGTATTAATGCTCAAACAACAAATATCTATCAGATATACCACTATAGTCATGAATATGAAAAATAAAAACAAACAGCTGATGTGTAACTGGCACTAATCTGATGCCAGCTATTTCCAAGAGTCTTATCTAAACAGAAGTTATTTCTGACTCTGTTGTCTCTTCTATAGACAGAAGTCACACATTTATTTTTTCTAGGGTAACAGTATTTTCTATTTAAATTATTTGAAACTGAGACTTGTCTGAATTTTTGACTTTATTTTGATTGAATGATTTGGCTCTTTTTCTCAGAGAAATAGTTTTTCTTACCTTATAAATAAATAAACCTCTGTTTATAAGAGGCCCCCCCCAACACACGCACACGCACACGCACATGCATGTGCCCACTTTCAGTACTTTTCTTGTGTTGGCTAATAGGTAAAATGTCCTCCTGCCCCAAATGGAAATCATAGTCTGTAGGCTCCTTACTGTAGAGTCTGCAGCTAGTGAATAAAGCAGTGGTTCCCCAAGTGGATTTTCTGGGTCAGCAGCAGTGCATCACCAGGGAAGTTGTCAGACCTGCAAAGTGGGCCCTGCCTGAGACCCAATGAGTCTGACTCCCTGAGGTTGGAGCCAGGAGACCCTAATATATTCCAAATTTGGAAACCATTGGCATAAAGTATAGGTGATAAATATGAAAAGACTGGGTTTAGGTAGGAGCAGAATCAGAAAAGCTTTTAGTTTGGTAAAATATGAAATATTCAGCTTCATTTTAGGAAAATTAAATGAATGCCAATATTAGCGTTCCTATGAGTTGGGGGACATACTACTTTCCAGACCAGTTGGTCAAAACTCTTGACTCATAGGATAAGCAGAGAATTCTCTGTACCTTCAGAGAGACTGTAAGAGTTCCAGGGACATGTTCTTGCTTCACTGTGAGCAGGGGTGGCCTTTTCTCCTTATTCTCCATCCAGCGAGTATGACCACCACCAGTTTGTATTTTTCAGACATTGTCTGCATACCTATCCTCCCCAAACGAGGTCAGGAAACACATGGTGTTTGTTTGTAGCTAGCTGCTTTCTAATGGTGCAAGTATGTTGAAATGTCAGTTAAGGAAAAATTCTGCTGATTTTCTCTCTCTGCAGATGATTATATCATTTCAGGAAGGCAGGCTTGCTCAGCCTCCATTGTCATTTTTCTTGTTTTAAATATTAGGTCATGATTCAGGAAATAGAAAATAAGATGAGCAGCATTACAGGCCTAGAGGAAGCAGCTCAGTCTTTTGCTCAATTTATTACCACTGGAGAATCTGCTCGAATCAAAGCCAAGTTAACACAGATAATAAGATACTGGGAAGAACTCCGAGAACATGCACAGAGTCTGGAAGGAACAATCCTGGGACATTTATCTCAGCAGCAAAAGTTTGAAGAGAATCTTAAAAAGGTAACAATTGGTCCTTGCTGCTAAAGTTACCTATTTCACATTGCATTTTATAAATTGTCCAGAAATAATGGAATAAGGAAAAGACACTATTTGCCAGTTATTTGCCAAGTTGTCAGTGATACTGAGTTTGTAATTTATATGTAACCTTTTTTCAGGGAATAAAAAAATGGCATTATATATTGTGTTCAGATAGGTATTAAGTCTTAATTACATTTCTTTCAAATAGTGGAACACATTGATTTGGGTTTTTTTAAAAAATAGATTTTATCATCACACTGAACGTTATCCATAAAAGATAGGCATGCTGTTTCCCCAATAACCTTCTCTGCCTTGATGTATGTTTTCCCCATCATCATTTTTATATATTACCAATGTTTTAGATCCAGCAGACTGTGTCTGAATTTGAAGATAAACTTGCTGATCCAATTAAAATATGTTCTTCAGCTACAGAAACATACAAAGTTCTCCAAGAACATATGGTAAGAGCATGTTTCAACATTTCTTCTTATTTATCTACTCAGAAATGTGATAATTCCTGCTTGAAAGGAAAACAGTAAATATTTTTATTAGAGTTAAAATTGAAAAAAATTGTATGTTACTTGAGGAATAATATAGATCAAACATATTCACTTCATATAACACAAGAAATATAACTGTGCATATAAGTTTTCATTAAAAATGTATTTTAAAGGGTAGTCATTTAAGATATATTTCTCATAATTAGAACATGTAACTTTTTCAGATTATAGCCTTAATAAGCCCTGTTACCTCTTGCCAACATTATAAAAAATTAAATGTGCAGAAAAATATGTATATATTTGCATAGCAGATTTCAGATTCTAACCCACTACACTCAGATGTGCAAAGATTATGTCCTCACTGATCTTTTCCACAATGGCTAGCTTTTTTGATCTGGTCCCTGAACTGGTAACCACTGTGAGATATTTTGCAAAGCAATAGATGCCTCTGGAAGAATTCAGAGGAAGGAGCAAAGCAAGAGAATCATGCACAAAGAAATACTCAAAAGAAGTGTGTTAATTAATAAACCAGAAAAAAAAAGTATATATATATATATATATATATATATATAATCCCTATTATGTGTGCATGCATGCAGATACAGAGAAAGGGGCCACAGTAATAGCAAACAGTTGACAAAAGCACAAGTGGAAGAGAAAGTGGAATTTATATTGTTTGAATATTTATCATAAGAATGCATTATTATGTTACTTATGTAATTTTTAAAAGAATAACCCCCAAATGAGGAAAAGTAGGAAAATTAGATTGGATAGAATTATTTTAATAGACAGCTAAGTTAACAATTGAGTACCAGAGAGGATAGTATTGTATGTTTCTAATATTTGGATTTCCTAAAGCAAGTTATTTTTCTCTATCTTGATTTTCTGATCTGTAAAATGGGGGCAAATGAAAGAACATACCTCTTACGGTTCTTATGAGATTAAATGAGATAATATATGTAATGTACATAACACAGTGCCTGCCACATTCTCAGGTTCCCTAACTGTTCTTATCATGGATTCCTGATGGCAGCTATGTCAGTCATAACTTCCCATATATTTTTTCAATAAAATTATAGCATGTTGCATGTAGCTCTTATAAATTAGGAGTAGGGTTTTTTAAAATATATTTGGTATAACATGAATAACAATTTTCACAAATTATCTAAATCCTTAAGGGAAAGTTGTAATTATTCAGATAAAGAGCAACAAATTCTTGTTTGGGGAATAGGCTCTCCATTCTCACCTTTGACTTCTGCATTTATGAAGTAACTTGTCACTTCCACTATGTCTTGCTGAAAATCACGGGCAGAGACTTTTTTTTGCTGAAAATCATGGGCAGAGACATTTTTTAGTACCATTGCTGTTTATTATGCCTTTGCGAAAACGTTTGGTGATAACGGGTCTCAAAGAAAAACTTAGGTCTCCTTTCTTGATGCTGTGCATTCATGGAACTTTTTTGCCCTCACATCAGGATCTCTGTCAGGCCCTGGAATCACTGACCAGCACGGTGGCTGCCCTGTCAGCCAGCGCCCGCAAGGTCTCTCACAGAGACTCCTCCATCCGGGAGGCTGCAGCCCTGAAGCAGAACTATGAGTGTTTGCTGCATCAGACTAAGGAGAGACAGATTGTGCTCGAGAAGCTGCTGGCCCACTGGCAGAGGTGAGCAGCCTTCCTTCTCCAGTTGGCAGCCAGGGTTTCAATAGCTACTCCTAACTAGGAAATTCTGGACTTTAAGTGATGGGACATGATCATCCTGCATGTAAAACTCATCAACTCATGTGCCTACCATGGGAAGACATTGATCTTTGTTATAAGATGAAGATCCCTGATTGTGGAGGGGATGTATGAGTATCTTTACACATTGCACACATCTAAACACATGTGCAAGTTCATACACAAACATGAAAGGAGTGGTTTTTCCACCTTCACGTCTAGAAAAAGACAACAGACACTGTGGTATTTATAATGGTTACTGTTGAACCCCTCAACTTCAGAAAAGTTTTCAAGTATGATAATTTTGCATGAATTTGTTTCTTATCTCTGCTTTGTGTAGGCTAGAGAAAGAACTGTCTACCTTTTTGACTTGGTTAGAGCGATGTGAAGCTATAGCCAGTCCCCCAGAAGCCAACATTTCTGCAGACAGAGTCAAGGTGGAGAATGAACTTCAATTAGTACAGGCAAGTTCAAGGAAGTGAGAGGAAAATGAAATGCTCTTTGTTATGGTTGCGTTGTAAAACAAAATCAAGTATGAAATCCCTTCTGCAATTTAACTTCTTGTTTTCGTTTCATGATCCTGCAAAGAAGAGCAGCCCTGACCTGAAAGACAAAGTCACGGTGAACTTTGTGAAGATAAGTTTCCATGATGTATTAGAAAATCCTGTAACGTAATGTCTGGCACTTGAATGCAAATTATCTGGCAGGGGAGTTGAAGGAGAAATGGGTAGAAACATAGATGAAACAAGGTTGACCATCAGTGAATAATTTTTGAAGTTGGGTAATAGCTGTATTCCTTCTACTTTTGCATTTGTATGAATTTTTGGTAATAAAAAAGTCACAGTAATGATTGTTTTCAAGCAAGACACCATAAAATGAATAAGCACAGATGCAGAAGATAGAAAGACAAAGAATACTAGCTTATTACATTCTTGAAGAAGCCAACTTTTTATACTTAAAATAATCTTTAAGTATTACTGAAACTACAATGTTACTGATTTCTGGAGATTAATGACTTGCTTTAAGCGATGCTATCTGTGCCAGAAAATTCAACAGGCAATATTGCTTCACAAAAGATATTTATTGTGTAACAGATTTACACCCCAACTTTCTCCCATCACCTTTTACAAAATGTTTAAGAGGAAACTAGTTCTTTTAGTTTTCATAATTGCTTCTCTAAAAACTCCATCGGAGCATGTCTGTAGCATTTGATCCTATACCCCCATCTTCAGATGTTCTCCTACCTTGACTTTGAGGGTTTCTCATACTCTTGGTTCTCCTGCCTTTCTAGTTTATCAAACACCAATGTTATGCAATAATCTCCCAAAAAGTCCCTGCTCAGAAACCTCCAGTGACTGTCCTGCCTGAGGATAAAGGGCAACCCTCAGTCCACAATCCAGTGTTTATCTTCTTATAAATGCATTGTGGGCTGTTCTAAGAAGGGAAGTCATAGCTCCTTTTCTTAAAAATGATACAAAGAGGGCTTCCCTGGTGGCGCAGTGGTTGAGAGTCCGCCTGCCAATGCAGGGGGCGCGGGTTCGTGCCCCGGTCCAGGAGGATCCCACGTGCCGTGGAGCGGCTGGGCCCGTGAGCCATGGCCGCTGGGCCTGCGCGTCCGGAGCCTGTGCTCCGCAGCCGGGGAGGCCACAGCAGTGAGAGGCCCGCGTACCGCCAAAAAAAAAAAAAAAAATGCCGCGGAGCAACTAAGCCCATGTGCCACAACTACTGAGTGCCACAACTACTGAGCCTGAGCCACAACTGTGGAAGCTCACGTACCTAGAGCCCATGCTCTGCAACAAGAGAAGCCACCGTGATGAGAAGCCTGCGCACTGCAACGAAGAGTAGCCCCCGCTCGCCGCAACTAGAGAAAGCCCGCGCGCAGCAACAAAGACTCAAAGCAGCCATAAATAAATCAGTAAATCAGTAAATAAATAAATAAACAAAATACAACTGTATTCCTATGTGTCTCTGTGTGGAAAACAGTGCCATACAAATTAGAGGACCAAGATTGGCCCCCATCCAGGCACTGTGTCAGCCAAGCTGCCTCCCTACCATGGTCTGAATATTCCTTGTACATTCCCACCTCCTGGCCTGTGTCTTCATCCAGCTCAGCGTAAGTCCTGGTTCTGCTTTGAGGTTTTTCCTGTTGTCCATAGGCTGTGTACTCCTTCCTCTGATACCTGTAGCAATTTTGCTTGTATCACACATGTGGCCTCACTATGGAGGGGAAAGAAAACATTTTGACAAGCATCAGCTATGTGCCGGGCTACAACTATCTATATAGTGCTTATCTTTTATCTCTTATTAGGTAGGAACCACAGCTTTTATGCATCACTCACATCACCTAAGAGATTCATTGCCTGCTTTAAAAATGAGTAGTTCTGTTGCATGAAAGTAAAATGAAGACCCTTTAAGTTCCCTGGTTTGGCCTAATGTAGTCTCTAAACAGAGAGACACACTGTGTTCCCAGTACCTAGAATTGTATGTCTGTCATTGTTAGATATGCTTTGTTTTTCTTCAGCAACAGTTTTTCTTTGATTCTTTTCACCTACTCAGTTTCTTTATTCTGAAAGAAATTCTACAGCTTCTAAATTTGCCTAACTTAACATAACCCAGGCACTGAGAAACTAATTCAGGTTTCAGAAGCATTTTTAATGTTGCATTAGAGGTTAAGTGGATCCATTTCTAAACCAAGGGATAAAAACCCTTTTTAGCCTGGTTCCAATGACCTCTGTTTTGCAAGAACACAAAGCCTTTGGATAGCAACCACCTGTGTCACATGGTCCTTCCTGGTCAGTCTCATTGGGATGAGATCTGTAATCCATTCTGTTTTTTCTCAGGGGCTGCAAAATGAAATTGTTTCCCAGGCCTCAAACTACAGCAACCTATTGCAACTAAAGGAATCCCTATTCTCAGTGGCCTCCAAAGATGATGTGAAAATGATGAAACTACATTTGGAGCATCTGGATGAGAGATGGAGAGATCTGCCTCAGATAATTAGCAAAAGGTTTGGTTTCAAAAAAAAGCTTCTAGTATTGTTCATTATTTTAAATGGTGAGCATATAAATTAAGAAAGCCTAGCTTTGTTTACTTTATTTAACCCAATTATTCAGGGCATAATTATAGGAGGGAAGAAAACTACTTTATTCGTCATTTTAAAAATCAAAGTGCTTAATAATTAGGATTTCTAATGAACCTCAATTCAAAATTTTCGTCTTGCAATCCGGACAAATGATCAAATTAGCTGAACAATATTGAAGAGTAGAGGATTACTTGGGTTTGTATTATTATTGCCCAAGCTGTTTATGTACAGGAGAAAAAAGGTAATTAAAATTTTGCCTCACATGTTATTTCTCAACAGAGGATATGTATTTATTTTTCCATTTCATTCCTATATAGATCTTTGTAGAGAGCAGGGAAATTATTATTATATTAAAAGGAGACAAAAATGGATTAAATGTTAATTGACTAGATGATTAACAATTGGTATTTATTCCTAAGATGCCAGAAAACAAATTTTTTACTTAAATTGGTATTGACTGCCCATGTAATCTTGAATAAGGCATTTAACCTTTCTAGTCAATTTTTAATTTATTTATTCAGCAAATATTTACTGAGTTTTTACAATGAGTACTGCACTCTTCTGAGTGCTGGGGTTATAGCAACAGTAAACAGAGTTCTGCTCTTCACCGCCATGGAACTTGTATTTGTTCCATCGTCTGTTCATTCATTTATTCAATTAGCAAATGTTTATTGGGTACCTGTTGAGTACAAGGCACCATATCAGAAATTGAAACCATAAAAATAAATAAAACCTGACCTCAACTATTTTAGAGATCAGCATGGGAATAACAAGAAATCCAATGAGAGGTGAGCACAGGATATTATGGGAACAAAAAGAAAGGACATTTGAATGGGTTCATGAAAGGCTGACAAAAGGTTTTGGTGCCAAACTCTTGAAAGATGAGTAATTTTTTGTAAAATAGGGGAGGATCTGCCTTCTGCCTGTCTCCCAGAGGGAAAGTAAAGGGTTTTAAAATGATACAAATGTATAAAAGCATTAAAAATATAGTATATGCTTGTAAAGATAATGTGTAGAAGGTTTTGTGAGGATTAAAACATGAAAGTCTCTTTAAAAAGTTGAACTTTGGATATGAGCCATTGTAACATATTAATATTTGATTAAGGTATTATTCTTAATGCCGGCTTTGGACTCTGACCTCAGATCACCTATTGTTTATCCATCTAATTTATTACACAAGCAGTGATTGATCCCTGACTGTATCCCAGGCACCTTTCTTGGTACTAAGGATATAGCAGTAAGCAAAGCAAGTAAAGTCCGATCTCTTATTCAGTGAGGAAGAGGATAAATGTATCATTAATCAAATGAATGAACAAGACTGTTTCTGGTGGTGTTCAGTAATATGAAAACAACAAAATAGGGTTATATGTCAGGGACTGTAGATTGGGTGGCCAAGCCACATCTCAGGGGACGTGGCATCTATTAAGATCCGGATGCTGTGTAGGAAGCAGATTCATGGTACTTTGGGGGCAAAGGATACAGGCAGGGGGAGCCAAAAGTCTCTAAGACAGTAGTGAGCTGGGATATTGGGGAAACAGAGATGAGTGGCAGTGTGAGGCCTCGCTGTATCAGATGAGGGCACAGGAGTTGATTAAGTGGGATCCTTCGTAGGCCACAGTAAGGAGTTTTGGAGTTTTGCCTTCCTATGTGCAACAGGAAATTGCCCCCGTGTCTAAACTCGGCAGAGAATGTTCTGATTACATTAAGGTCATTTCTGGCTTTTATGTACAACGTGGATTGAAGGGAGGCCACGGTGGCAGGAAGGAGGCCAGTGTGGCAGCAGTTGGAGGCAAGGCGACAGATGAAGAGAGTTAGACCAGAATGTGGAAGCGGAGAGAAGAGCACAGAACGTACCGTGATGGGGGTGCTAACAGGATCAATGTAGAGCAGATGTGGTGGTAAAGAAATGGAGGGATGAAGGGTGACTCGTAGGACCATCTGGGTGGATGGTGGTCACATTAACTGAGACAGGAAAAGTGTGAGAGAAAGTGTGAGTAGGAAACACCAAGAGCTCTGGTCTGTCCATGTATGACAACACTGCTTTTGCCCTTGGTTAAGCTTATTCCAAAAAACGTATCATCATTCTGTCCAGCTGTGGGGCATTTTAACTTCAACACCTTTCTGTACGTAGGATTAACTTTCTTCAGTCTGTGGTCGCTGAACACCAGCAATTTGATGAACTGCTGCTTTCCTTTTCTGTCTGGATTAAGCTGTTCCTCAGTGAATTACAGATGACTTCTGAGATAAGCATAATGAACCATCAAGCAGCTCTTACTCGACACAAGGTAAAGTGCATTCTTTTAAGACTGAAGAATTTATTTGTAAGAGAGAGCTCTTGAATTATAAAGGGATGCAACATTAAAAATAAAACACTTGACAGCAATTTAACTTCTTATTAATATGCAAATGTTTAAATAATTGAGCATATGGGTCCAGGCAATGTGTTTTACAGACAAATTAAACAGATAAACCTACTTCAGATAAAACAGGCAACCACCTTAAGACACTGTTCCTTCAAAGTGGAGCAAATGATTTGTAGGGTGAAGTGATAAGAATGTTCCTTTTTTTTTTTT
>NW_006786377.1:1442474-1456092 GCF_000442215.2 Lipotes vexillifer
TGGTACGCGGGCCTCTCACCACTGCGGCCTCTCCCGTTGCGGAGCACAGGCTCCGGACACGCAGGCCCAGCGGCCATGGCTCACGGGCCCAGCCGCTCCGCGGCACGTGGGATCCTCCCGGACCGGGGCACGAACCCGCATCCCCCGCATCGGCAGGCGGACTCCCAACCACTGCGCCACCAGGGAAGCCCAAGAATGTTCCTTTTTTTAGCTTCGTTTGCTTTGTTCCAATGCTGAAAACTACTACTGAATTCCAATGCTTTCATGATAGAGTTTTTCTGAATTACTCTTTAGCCTGAAAGTTATTTAAAATTTATGATTTATTTGCCTTATTTATAATTTATACATAATATCTATCCAGGCATCAAAAAATAAAACATTTAAAAAATCAGATACTGACCATCAGGCATTGGGATAGTCGGAGATAAGCTACATAGTAAGCTTATAACAATATTTAATAATGAAACACTTAATATTTTTTGAGTCCTGACTCTGTGCTGGGTTTGCTAATTAGTTTTACCCAAAGGAAAAGTACTTTCTCATATATTCCTGTTAGGAGTCAGGGATGCTGTCTTACTTGATGACTTACATTTCAAAGGGATGGCTCCCCCGTCCTTGAGAAAGATATTCTGAGTTGTAAAGCTGGCCAGAGGTTTTAAAAAAATGTACACCGCAAAGGGGCAGACAGTGGATTTGTAAATTTTCTATAAAATGTATCTTGACGTCACGAATCCTGACGATATCTGTGTCGGTAAAACAGTGTATCTGGGGAATCAATAACTAACTCTCTCCTCTTCCAGGACCATGCAGCAGAAGTAGAGAGCAAAAAGGGAGAATTGCAGAGTCTGCAGGGTCACCTAGCGAAGCTGGGTGCTCTGGGCCGCGCTGAGGACCTTCACCTCCTCCAGGGCAAAGCGGAGGACTGCTACCAGCTGTTTGAGGAGGCCAGCCAGGTCGTGGAGAGGCGGCAGCTTGCCCTGTCCCACTTGGCCGAATTCCTGCAGGGCCATGCCTCTCTGTCAGAGGTTCTCCACCGGCTGAGGCAAACAGTGGAAGCAACCCACAGTATGAACAAGAAACAGTCTGACTTATTAGAAAGGGACCTCAAGGCTGCTATCCGAGATGTGAAAACATTAGAAGCTACTGCCATCAGTCTTGATGGCCTTCTTACCAAAGCCCAATACCATCTCAAAAGTGGAAGTTCTGAGCAGAGGACTTCCTGCAGAACTACAGCTGATCATCTCTGCTTTGAATTAGAGAGGATCCAGAACCTTCTGGGAACCAAGCAGAGTGAGGCAGACGCCCTGGCGGTATTGAAGAAAGCCTTCCAAGAGCAGAAAGAGGAGTTGCTGAAAAGCATTGAGGACATCGAAGAAAGGGCTGACAGAGAGCGGCTGAAAGAACTAACCCGCCAAGCGCTTCAACAGAGGTGAATGGAAACTGCGTGGAAGCCTGCTGTCTCGTGTACTTTTTATTTGGTCTGGAATGAACTCTTGTGCAAAACTATAATAGTACCAGATTTAGCTACTTATTTTAAAAATATTTTGAGGGGACTTCCCTGGCGATCCAGTGATTAGGACTCTGTACTTGCACTGCAAGGGCACAGGTTCGATCCCTGGTCGGAGAACTGAGATCCCGCATGCCTCATGGCCAAAAAAAATATTTTGAGGATAAAATTAGTGACTATTTTAACACTTCAGTAGTACTAAAATTTCCTTGTTTTCCTTAAGGACTTTCCTAAAAGGTATATATAAGCCACTCTATTTACCGTAGAGTATATTGATCATATCATCTATTTTTAAGCAGTTTTTAACTGATAGAAGAAGGGACTCGTCTTCTGTAACAAGAATGAAAGGCAGAGGAGAAAGAAAGTGAAGTGGATTTGTATTTCTGGTGGTAAAATATGAGGTAATTTTTCCCTGGGGCTTCTAGCCTCTCAGAAAGGACTGGAGTGAGGTCCTTAGTTGAGAGTGAGTGACAGGAAGTTGTGGGGAGAAAACGTAGGGAAAAATGGGAATGAAGCCTCTGGTGCTTGGTAAGTGATAAGCTGCCATTTGAGATTTGTATTCATTCACTTGAAGGGGAACCAAACAGCCTGGCAAAGTGGTTCTCCCCCACTACTTTTACCTGTTTGCTTAGAGGGGTGGAGAATGCAGAGAAGTGGGTTTAAGCAAAGTCGGGGTTTTGTCAGGTGAGATTAACAGAGAAGCTAGGGGGTCAAAGTTATTTTTCCGCAGTAAATTTGAGAAGTAATTTGTTACTATAGCGGTCTTTGCAACCTTCTTTTTCCTTCTCAGTAGAACTTCTCCCCACTTACCTTCTCAGCATCACTTTCTCTTGCATTTTTCAGGGGGCAAAGAAACAGCAGAAGTGCGTTCATGCTAAGGCGCCCGTAATTGATAAAGATTATATTGACCCTGCCACAGTCATTGCCATTTGCTTCCTTTTAACCAGAATCAAACATCAAGCTAAGGCTTTGGTTAGGTGGTAATGACTCCCGAGGTTATATGCCTCATGGGCAATAAGCTATCTGACTAGATTAGCAGTAAATTTACAAAAGGGAATAAAATTTGGGAAGGAAAAATGGCCTCCAGAGTAAGGGTAGAAGGACGAGCGAAGTGTGGCAAAGGAGCAAATGGCTCAGCCAGGAAATGAGCAGTAGGGTTGGTGCTGCACGGCCCTTCCTCGCAGGCTCGGTTCCAGCAGACCAGGAGATCCTAAAATTGCTGGAGGAGGCCTGGGTTGGGCTCGAGAGCCATGTCAGTACCCACGACCCTGAACTCACCAAGGTTGCACAGAGGCTATGGAAAATGTTGCCTGGAATCTATTGATCATTAAATCCCAGTCATACCATACTCATGTGTTACTGGGTGACCTTGAGCAAATCACCTCTCTTCTTATAAAATGGAGATATTTTGATAATGCCTGCTCCTAGCCGCTTTGCTTTGGGAATTAAATGGGATAATGCATATAGTCAGCACTATACCAAAATGCAAGAACTAAAAGAGTCAGTGGCTGCCTCTCTGTGACCACTTTATTTTTACAAATACTCAAATATTAATATATTAAGGACCAAAAAAACCCATAATCATTTTCTAGTGGTAATCTTTTCAAAAAGTAGGTAAAGTTGTATTTTTAAATATTACTATTAATATGAGTCGAACTTCATGGCACAGAAGAATTTCTTTTTTTTTTTTTAAACTTCTTTTTTATTTATTTTTATTTTTGGCTGTGTTGGATCTTCGTTGCTGTGCGTGGGCTTTCTCTGGTTTCAGGGAGCGGCGGCTACTCTTCGCGGCGGTGCGCGGGCTTCTCATTGCGGTGGCTTCTCTTGTTGCAGAGCATGGGCTCTAGGCACGCGGGCTTCAGTAGCTGTGGCACGTGGACTCAGTAGTTGTGGTTCGCGGGCTCTAGAGCGCAGGCTTAGTAGTTGTAGCGCATGGGCTTAGTTCCTCTGTGGCATGTGGGATCTTCCCAGACCAGGGCTTGAACCCATGTCCCCTGCATTGGCAGGCAGATTCTTAACCACTGTGCCACCAGGGAAGTCCCCAAAAGAATTTCTTACCAATGACCTTTCAATAAGTACCCACCTACTTTACCTCCAATGTCGGCCCTCGTCAAAATTCTTATACCACCTAAGCAAAATAGAAAGAGAATACAAACTTAATAGCAGTTTGAAGGTGAATAGTAAGAATGACTTACAATGTTTTCTAAGGTACAGTCTGAATTATGCAAAGTTAACTTTAAAAACATCTTTATCCATTGATATACATGAATTGCTGTGTTAAAAGCTCTTCTAGCTACCAATATGCATGCTTTATGGAAAGGAAATACTAGTTCACTACCTTTAGTAAATTAATCATAAAATAACATTTTAATTTGCAGGTTGAGAGTTTTCAATCAGTTAGAAGATGAATTGAATTCTCATGAGCATGAACTATGTTGGCTGAAAGACAAAGCTAAGCAAATTGCTCAGAAAGATGTAGTCTTTGCACCTGAGGTCGACAGGGAGATAAACCGCTTAGAGGTTACCTGGGATGACACCAAAAAACTAATTCATGAAAAGTAAGTAAAAAACTTCTCAGTTTTTGTTTTTAACTTTCTACTTAATTTATGACATTGGGCCGTTGCCTGTTGATTTGCGTTGGTGTGATCAAGAGTTTAATATCTTTTACCAACTTAGGTATTGTGTCTATTTAGTAACATTAAAAATTCAGTCCTACAGAACTTTGTTGAGGAAGTTGTCTTGAGATAACAATTATATACAAAATTTGATGCTTAAAATCCAGAGTTGTCAACAGTTACAAAATGCCACCATGAGAGTCTTAACCCCTGATTTTCTTTTCATTTTGTTGTATTTGTTTGTAATTGAGGTATGTTTTACATACGGTAAAATTCATCCTTTTAAGTGTATACCCTTAAACTGTAGAAGCTTAACAAACTCGTGCAGTTGTGTAAATATCACAACTATCAAATTTCACAGTAACAGTTCTACCACCTGAAAAAATTCCCTTATGTCTCATTGTCATCAATCCCTCCCCTTGCTCCCAATCCCTGGCAACCATTGATCATTTTTCTGTCTCTGTAGTATCATCTTTTTCAGAATCACACATAAATGGATTCTTTCCGGTCTGGACAATTGTAAATAAAGCATATCTAAACACTCATGTTCATTTTTTGGTGTATGCATAAGTTTTTACTACAGTTGGTTAAATACATTCTTTTACTTAGCTCAGTGCACATTGTGATATATATCCACAGAGTCCAATCTAGTTTTATAGCTGAATGACATTCCATTTACTAGGTGTACCACAGTTGATCCATTCACCAACTAATGGATATCTGGGATCTTTCCAGTTTGGGCGACTACAAATAAAGCATCTCTAACATTCATATTTAATTTTTTATGTATACATAAGCATCTTATAACATAAGCATTTTATGTAAACATAAGCATCTGTAACATTCATATTTAATTTATGTATACATGTATATAACGTATATACATTATATATACATATTATATACTGTAGACTATTAATATAGGCTTTTAAAAATTTAACCATATTGCAAAACTTTATTCCATGTTATTAAATATTCTCCTAAATTGTGATTTGTTTTAGGTTGCACAGTATTCAATCATAAGAATGTATCACAATTTATTCACTTATTGGCCTATTTTTAGCATTTGGCTTATTTCTAAGTTTTCTCCTATTACAAATAATGGTGTGAAGGATATAATTTTACCCAAATCTTAGTGCACACCTCTTTCTTTTGAAAAATTCCTGGATGAAGAATTGTTTGCTCAAAGGCATTTTACTCTTATGAACAAAAACTCTCTTATATTTTGACGATTCTTGGGGGATTCATATTTAATGAAAATTTGTGTTCTTAAAATGGAAAAGAAAATCTCATATGTACTTTTTTTAAAAAATAAATTTATTTATTTATTTATTTTTGGCTGCTTTGGGTCTTTGTTGCTGTGCGTGGGCTTTCTCTAGTTGCGGTGAGCAGGGGCTATTCTTCACTGTGGTGCGCGGGCTTCTCATTGCAGTGGCTTCTCCTGTTGCGGAGCACAGGCTCTAGGCGCATGGGCTTCAGTAGTTGTGGCATGTGGGCTTCAGTAGTCGTGGCACATGGGCTCAGTAGTTGTGGCTTGTGGGCTTAGTTATTCCGCGGCATGTGGGATCTTCCCGGACCAGGGCTCGAACCCGTGTCCTCTGCATTAGCAGGCGGATTCTTAACCACTGCACCACCAGGGAAGTCCCTGTACTTTAATTATTGAGGAGTAGTTTTTGTTTGTTTTGTTTTTTGGGTTTTTTTGGGAGGAGTGGGTTTCCTTCCCCTCAACTCACATACTATGAAGTAATTAAATCACAGATAATTTTTTAAAAAAATTTAACAGATTTTGTTTTATTGACTAGGTGGATTCTTCATTCATGGAGAACATTTTGGACATTAGGGTTAAGTCAGATTGGCCAGAATGCTTTTGACATCAGTAGGTGGAAATCGGTTTTCCCTTGATTCCAGCATTTATCAGAGTACCCTTATGTAGTTATATATCAGGTCCAATCATGGGGGAGCTCTTCCCTATCCTGATATGTGACAATAAATAATGTATTTTCTTAATCATTACAGCCAGGGTCTATGCTGTGGACTTATTGACTTAATGAGAGAGTATCAGAATTTGAAGTCAGCTGTAACTAAAGTCCTAGAAAATGCCAGCAATGTGATTGTAACCAGAACTACTGTAAAAGATCAGGAGGGCCTTAAATGGGCTTTATCAAAGGTAATAATTCAAGATGTATTTATTTTATTAGACTTTGTTAGTAGATTTGTTTTTACGCATAATGCATTCTCTATAAAACTCTTGTCAGTATATTTAGATATAGCTAATTCATGCTGACAAGCTCAACTTTTTTTTTTAGGAATACTTATATTCTGGGATTCTAGCAATTCGAGAAAATTATATATATCTGTATAGCTCATTATTACCAGTGGTTTCTGCGTAAGGTCAACCATGAATTAAATTTCGTAGAGGCAAATGGTTATAAATTCTTGACATATCTCTGGTTGTTTTATTAATTAAGGAAACATTTATGTCCATAGCATGCAACTGCCAAGAATGAAATGCGTAATAAACAGAAAGAATTGGATGATTTTACCAGTAAAGGAAAGCAGTTGTTGTCTGAGCTGAAAAAAATTCACAGTGGTGATTTCATCTTGGTGAAAACAGACATGGAGAGCACTGTGGACAAATGGCTGGATGTAAGCTCATCACCTGGGATTCTATGAATAGTTTATATATTCACATTTCTCAGTCACATTTTTGGGCAAGGATTATTCAGGAATGTGACTTCCTTTTTTAACTTTTAATGCTAAATTCAAAATGATACTCTAAAAAATATAGTGTTCACATACAATTTAGAAATAGTTAAAAATTATTTGCTTTATTTTGTTAAATTGGCAGATTTTCTAGAATTTCATTTGATAGCTTCAATCATAACATATTTATAACTCTAAATGTTTTTCTTTTCTAAACCTTGGGATCATGGATAAAATAGAAGAATAATTTATAAACATCTTCCAGAATATTAAGCAATAATGGATAATAATTTAAAGTAATAAGACTATAACTGTGCATTGAAAAGCATTGGACTTGTAGTTTACATCCTTGGCTTTTAGTTCTTGCTCTGTCATTTGCTAGCTATGTGCCCATACAACAAGGTCACTCGATCTCTCTGGAACTCTACATCTCAATCCATACATATTTTCCATTGTTTTCCAGCTCATAATTCCTGTGATTCTGTCGCTCCCCTGTTATCAATATTTAGGTTCAGAAGTTTAACCTACAGTGGATTCCCTTACTTAAGCTAAATTACTGAAGTTAGATATTGATGTTTGCATATTATAATCAAATAATTTGGGGACTTCAGAGAACCTTATCTGCCTCCACTTTTAAAATGGTATTCTTATTATGGGAAGATTGTTAAACAGTAATACTAATAACACTTTAACCATGCAGAGTAGGTTGTTCTCCTGTGCATTTACTTATTCTATAAATATGTCCAAGTCTAATTATGTACATTTTTATATCTCAGCATTACGAATAAAAGGGCTTATTGTGTCATTTTCAAAAATATATACAGTACTGCCCTAGCTAGACTCCTATTCTGTAAAATTAAACCTTAGAGTGAGTTATATTATAGTAGACTGCAATAGACCTGTTATTGTTTTCCAATTTACAGATGAAAATCAAAATTCAATCAACTCTCCTAATGACAGAAATACTTTATGTAATAGTTAGCATTTACTTGAGCCAGGAGCACTAATTAGATTATCATAATTTTTGTAAAACTTTGTTTTTCGGTCAGAATATGAAGGAAGCATTGACATATTTAATACTTCAGTGGGCAAAGAGCATCTGAAAGCCTCAGATTTAATGATTTGGCCTCTCTTTTCTATCCCAGATATCAGAGAAAATTGAGGAAAACATGGACAGGCTGAGAGTAGGCCTGTCCATTTGGGATGATGTACTTACAAGTAAAGATGAGATCGACGGGTGGACAAACAGTTCTGTTCCACAGCTGACCAAAAGCATCAGCAACCTGAATAACAGCCTCAAAGCAGAAGAATTCCTGAAAGAATTTGAGGTAAAATGCCTTTACCTTCATATGTGAGCTTGTGGTACATCATTGACCAGCGTATAAAAAATTGTGTCTTTTTGTTTAAAGCTCATTCTTCCTTTCAAGACACATACTGTACTCAATATTTTGTAATAACCTATAAGGGAAAAGGATCTGGAAAAAATGTATATATATTTGTGTATAACTGAGTCACTTTGCTGCACACTTAAAACTAACACAATGTTGTAAATCAACTACACTTCAATTTAAAAAAAAGAAAGAAAACAAACCACTGGAAACAAAAAGTAAAGTTCATTCTTCCTTTCAAGACACATAATAAGTGTAATAAAACTCTTTACTGTCTTTTGCTGTTTACTTGAAAGTTGATTAGGCTATGGATAAGAGGGATGTTTTCTTTTTTTGCATTTTTATCATTTCTTAGTTGGGGCACTTAAAGTATTAGTAGAAAAGTAAAGATTCATAAAATCTACAATTTGTCCCATTCATCTGAGATTATGGCACCTTCCTATGGGAAAAGCACATTGAAAATGTTTGTAATCTAATGATATTTAGTATCTACTTTTTCTTCATTCAAACAAAATGTTTACTGAGTACTTACCACTGGTCCTGAACATTTAAGTTAGGTGCTGGATTCTTCCACTGCCTTTGCAGAAGTGGAAGAAAACCGGAGATTGGAGGGTCACAGATTTCCACGGAAAGTGGGCTTTTAAAGTTCTAGCGGCCAATTTATTTTAAATTCCTCTTTTAAACTCCCATTTCTTGCATTCATTTATTCATCTGCACATCAGATTCCCAATGAGCACCTAAAATGTGGCAGGCATTGTTTTGGGCACTGAGAATTTAATAGTAAAACAGACAAAGTCACTACCCTTATGGTATTTACATTATTTACATTACAATATATATCATATGTAAAATGTCAAGTGGTAATTGGGCTACGATGAAAGATGAAGTAGGATAAGGGGAAATAGAGCGACCAGAGGTAACCTGTATCACAAAGCAGGGGACTGACTGCGCCCTTGGTGAGGGAAGATACTGTTCACATTCTGTGCTCCAGGACCCAGTGCTGGGCCTGGCACACATATGGAACATGACAGACACATGAAAGATGACTGCAGTCTGAATAAAGTGTTGTTGAATCATCTGTATTGCCTAAGTTATCAGTGGTATTTACCCAAAGAACATTCTGTAGGTTGTTCCTATTTCTAAGAGCAAACATAAGTAGAGGGAGTTATCCAGACCAAAAGTACAATCAGGAGAGGGATCCCACAGTCTCTTTAGTTGTTACCTTTGATGTTAAATTAACATAACAGCTCAAACAGTGGTGTGTACTGGAGTACAGCTTGCACCAGCTCACAAAAGTCACTACGTGTTCAGGAATTTCGTGAGCCAGTGATAAACACAACCATTATTAAAAATTATTAAAAATTAAATTGTAAGTAACTGTACCATTAAGTTGTATTAAAAATTAAAGTAATGAATTCCCCAAACTTATCACTTCCTAATTATTATTTGACCATTACTGTTATCTGGCTCTTGAGTTACTGACACTTATTGTATCCATATGATGGAAATACTATAGAACGTGTACACCTGTATGGTGCTTCCAACTCCATGTTCTGTGACATCATGCTGTAGCTCAAAATGGTGGTAAATGGGGGCTTCCTTGGTGGCGCAGTGGTTGAGAGTCCACCTGCTGATGCAGGGGACACGGGTTCGTGCCCCGGTCCGGGAAGGTCCCACATGCCGCGGAGCGGCTGGGCCCGTGAGCCTTGGCCGCTGGGCCTGCGCGTCCAAAGCCCGTGCTCCGCTACGGGAGAGGCCACAACAGAGAGAGGCCCGCGTACCCCAAAAAAAAAAAAAAAAAAAAAAAAATGGTGGTAAATGCTACAGATCAGGGCCAGCTGTTCAACCAGCCTGGAGGATACTCCTACTACTGACCTCTGGGATCCAGGGAGCCAGTGGGCCTCAGCCACGTTCATTATGTCCAGGTTCAGTCACTCACAGAGATGGGTTTTTTATGCTATGCTCTGTGATGCACCAGCTAGTAAAATCAGTGAGCTGGATTCAGCCTGGTGCCCAACAGTGTCGTGGCTGCTGCAGTGCAGGAAATGAAGTTGAGGTGCATAGGGGTGATTCCTTAATTTCCCAGGCTGCTTCTGGGGAAGGCCAATGGGTCTGGCAGGCAATTCATTAATCCTTACTGGGCAAGTAAATCACTTTCTAGATTGAAGGCATCAGGAGGTTTGTTAGTGTCTACAAAGCACCAAAATACCACATTTAAGTTGAGAGGGATACTTTATTAAAATGTTCCTTCCTGGAGCAGCCGCAGGGCACAGGGAAATCAGCTCGGTGCTTTGTGACCACCTAGAGGGGTGGGATAGGGAGGGTGGGAGGGAGACGCAAGAGGGAGGGGATATGGAGGTATGTGTATATGTGTAGGATATTCACTTTGTTATACAGCAGCAACTAACACACCACTGTAAAGCAACTGTATTCCAATAAAGATGTTAAAAAAAAAAAAGTTCCTTCATAGGCCCAGATAACTAATGAAGTTTCCAAGCATCTAATTTGTTCCATAATGATTCTTTGATTACTCTTTCTTCTTCTTGTGTTAGTGTTGGTGCCAAAAAAAAAAAAAAGAAGACAAAAGTCAAAATGTTAGATGTCAATTTCCTAATTAACCTGATTTCTATTTAACCACCCTTTAAATTTCTATTTGAAATATTTCTTCTATATTACATATAGTCTACAGTAATTAAGAGGCACTCCTGTTGTGTATTTATTTTGAAATGCTTTCTCAAGACTTTAATGCTGCCATAGTAGCCAATGATATTAATGCTAATAAATACACGACAGTTAGTCTGTTGAAAATCCCCGCTGACTCAAGACTTTCGGTTAATGTTTAATTTTTTCCGGGAGCATTTTTTTCCAATAAAAGAGGGTGGGGAGAAAGAAAGTTCTGCATACTCCCTCACATTCCCAGTGAAAGTTAATGGTGACATTTTTCCACGTTCACAAATAATGAGAGTCCTCAGAAAATGAAGCAGAGTTTTGGTTTTAGTTTTTTGTTTTATTTGTTTTGTTTTACCCTGGGTTAAAGTTGGGGCTTTTTGACAGAGTTAATGCTGGAAATTATTAAGTGCCAAGTATAATATGTCAGTGTTTTGATTAGTTATGTTTTTCCCCTTTGTATTTTATTTTGCAGTCGGAAGTTAAAAAGAGAGCATTGAGATTAGAAGAACTTCATTCCAAAGTTAATGATCTTAAGGAATTAACTAAAAATCCAGAAACACCACCAGATCTTCAGGTAAGCACTCAACAAGTTTGTAATAACTCTATTTACTATACACTCTCAGAAAAGTGTATATATATGTCCATATATATATATACACACACACTTTATATATTTATTTACAAAGTACACATATATATATATGTATATGTGCATGTATATTCTTATTGTTATCATTGTCGTAATTCCAAGCAAGCACATAGACGTTATCAGATATGGGGGTTAAAATATTAACATTTTTAGAATTTTAGAATTTTTAGAATACTAGCACATTTTAGAATGTGCTAGTATTAATAGCATATTTCCAACTCAAATATTATAATAAGATTAGTTCCTTTTTTCCTTACTAAATTTTGGAAGTGGTAGCATCCAACTTGCCTCACGGACCATTTTAAGCCTACACAGAAACAGAAACCACATGTATGAATATTGATATTCTTATTGACATTTTTCTAATCCATTTACTGAATAATGGCATTTGAGGGATCACAGTCCCAAATCTCCCTTCAAGGCCCTTTAGATGGCGCACATCCACAGGTACCAGGAGACAGGCCAGGCAGACCAGGTCTGACCAGGCAAACCGGGCTGCTTCAGTGAGGGAGCCTGGGAGTAGCCAGCACCGGGCTTGGGGCCAAGGGTTCTAACTCATTACTTTAAGCTCTCTATTTGTTGCTGCCCTCATTTTCTCTCTTCCTATTTCTTCTTTATCTACTGTTTCTTGCTAACAAGTCAATTTTGTTTGATCACCTATACTTTTCCTCTGACCCAAGGCTGTGTATCTCTCAGTTAGTATCATTGGTGGATGATATACTTGTACCAGAAGGTTAGAAGTTTCACCTGAAGCAAGAATAGGCAAAAGGGATGCTGATCATGCACAGAACTGAAAAGGAGAGCTTGTGCGCATCAGGGGCACAAACGGGTAACAGTTGGACTTTGCCAGAGTGAAGATGGAGGCAGGGTTTTGAGAGAGAGCTTCTGTTGTTCTCTGGTTTCTGTCTTACACACACACCCCTACCTAGACTCAGGGAGGAAGTATAGGGGTGCCTGCATCTTACCTCAAAATGAGAAGGATTTTGACGGTACCGTCTAGAGAACATGGCATATGCCCCCTGCAGTTGGCAGACACAGGAGTCTAGTATCTAACTGCCACCACGTAAGACCTTAAGGGTGAGAGACGGGCTGGCTGACTGCTGATGTATTTGCCAAAGGAGAAATGTTTGTTTTGAGTGGCCTGCATCCCAGAGTTATCTGGGATGAAATGCCAGCGTGTGACCTCTGGCCCAGAAATGAATTATGGAAGGAAAGAAGGAGGGCATTACTTGTGTGCATCTCAGGGCACCTAAGAAGGCTTTCTGGGGGATGAACAGGCCTCGGCAGCTCGGAGTTAAAGAGATGCCCACAGGCTGCACAAGGAGAAAGTGAAGAGCCAGACAGGACTGTATCGCCTGCATCTAGGGGACGTCAGCGGGAGGTGGCAGCAGTGAGGGAAGTCTCAGAAAACCCCACACACGAGGCCTGTGAGAGAAGTGAGTGTAAACTGTCACCCGGCACGGAGAGCAGAGATGCCAGCACCCAGCAGTTGTCACCCACCTCCTGCCTGTCCAAGCCTGCAGGGGTCAGAGGCTGTACAAAGTCAGCGAGTAGAAAGAATGTGAAGAAAGACCAAAAAAGGCACTTGGCCTCTTTCTCCACTGGAGGCTTCCTGTTTGCAGCTGGTCTGAGCTGAGGATAGGAAAAAACATCTTAGCTTTCAGTTCAAAGTTTTGATTATTAAATGGGACTAGATGTTCTGAGGAACTGCTTTGCAGTTGATCAGGATTATAAGTCCTTTTATTATTATGCGTGGGGCGAGAGAAGTTCAGGGCCCTCCCAAAATCAATCACCCGGGGAGGAGAGAACTGGCCTCACCGAATACTTTAAATAGGAGACAAAAATGACATTTTGCTCCATTATAAAATCCCCAAGTGGTGCTTGTTCAAAGTAGCGACTGCTTCAGGGCGAAAAGTGCGTATTTCCAGGGAGAATGAAGAGCAGGTTTTTGGTCCCCAGCTTGGTTACTCCATGTAAGTCGAGCTCTGCTTTGGAAATGGGATCTCGTGGATTCCCTGGAACCTCAGTCAAAGCTTCCACTTTAAAAAGTCCAGTGTTAACGGTAATCCTCACTCTTTCCATTTTT
>NW_006786377.1:1456102-1456881 GCF_000442215.2 Lipotes vexillifer
CATTTTCCCATCACTTAAGATATTTGGCAACTTGTACCCACTGATTTTCCTCCTTAGAAAAGTTGAATTAGCATGCATGGTTAGGCTTCTGCGATTTTTACAGTTAAGCTGCACGTGAACGAATCCTACTGAACGAATGCTCTGGTCTTCACGGATTTTAATGAAATCTTACTTTATGTTTAGTTTATAGAAGCCGACTTAAGGCAGAAACTGGAGCATGCCAGAGAAATTGCTGAAGAGGCAAAAGGAACCTTGAAAGAGTTCACCTCTCAGAGTGCACAAGTGGAGAAGTTTATTAATGACATTGCAACCTGGCTGGCAAAACTTGAAGAATCATTGATGAACTGTGCCCAAACTGAGACTTGTGAGGGACTGAAAAAAGTGAAGGTAAGTCATAAACTATCACTAAGTGTTTACATTTCAATACTAATATTAATTCTCCTGTTTTTCGGTGACTATAATAAAAATGTAACCTCTGTTATCAATTACCCATGTTAACACCAAACCAACTAATTCATGATATAGGAGACAGCAAAGCAAATAACAGATGGAGAACTGCATGCAACTGGTAAGAAACCAAAGACAAATATTCTAAAAACAGAAAGCATGCATTGCTATAGGACCTACTCGTAGGTTGTACTTGTTAAGATTTTTTTTAATTAAAAGGTGGGAGCGAATTTCTACACATTTTCAAACTTGAATGCCTAGTAGTTTTTTTATCACTTAATTACTTTTATTGGTCAGCATGACTGCTTTCATCCTGAGATATATATATATAT
>NW_006786377.1:1456896-1503587 GCF_000442215.2 Lipotes vexillifer
GTACACGGGCCTCTCACTGTGTGGCCTCTCCCGTTGTGGAGCACAGGCTCCGGACGCACAGGCTCAGCGGCCATGGCTCACGGGCCCAGCTGCTCTGCAGCATGTGGGATCTTCCTGGACCGGGGCACAAACCCGTGTCCCCTGCATCGGCAGGCGGACTCTCAACCACTGTGCCACCAGGGAAACCCCGAGGGATATATTTTTTAAAAATGGTTGAGAAAACAACATATGTGTTCTGTACTCTTTTAGCATATTTTCTTACTGTACTTGAGACTAAGGACATACACTTTTAAAATTAACTACCGGTGCTTTTGATGTGGCCTGTGATCCTGAAACAAAGCCCAAGTAGCCCATGGAAGATATGAACATAGGAGGGTGACTCCATTAATATAATAGCTTCTAATCGACTAACTAAACCCAAGATCCTGGGCTGGAATCCACAAAGACCTTTTCAATTTGCTTGAAATCCTAAACTATAACCCAAATCCTAGCTACCTCTCAACAGTGTTTGCAGTTATTCCCAAGGAGAACTGGGCAGAATTCTGAAAGAATCAACACAAATCTATCACAAATACTCAAAAAAAAAAAAAAAGTCCGACAAAGATATATACATTATTGAGTGGATTTCAACAACATCACTTTCCAAAAAACATTCCAGAGTGGAGTGTATGGAATATTTCTCTTGAATGTGATGAATATCCTTCACGGCATATTTTTATTCTGTAGGAAATACAGAAAGAACTTCAAAGTCAGAAAAGCAACATCAGTTCCACCCAAGAAAATCTCAATAGCTTGTGCCGCAGGTACCATTCAGTGGAGCTGGAGAGCCTGGGCAGTGCGGTGACGGGGCTGATGAAGAGACATGAGGCTGTGAGCCAGTCCTGCTGCAGGACACAGGCCAGCCTTCAGGATTCTCTGGAAGAACACTTCAATGGTGAGCTCTGACAGATCTTAGCTTGAATAGTTTGTTTACAAGACATGGTCCAAACCAAATGCTGCCTCGAAACTGCCAGAAAACTTTCCACAAGAGTAGCGTTTTAAATTTGTGTGTGTGGTGAGATTTGAGCAATCAAATTGTTGTGGTTGAACTCTCACCATACGCAGAATTCTTCGTTTTTCTCCCTAAGAGAGTAGGAGTCCGCCATCTTGAGGAATCTGAACTCCATCTGGATTTTCTGTGTAGAGCTCATTTATGTGGAAAATGAGTCCCACTGCTATGATGAAGTGACACGGTAAACTTGGATCTTAGGAGAGGCTGTGAAACAGCAGCCATGTAATTCAGGAAATTGCTGGTCATATGTCCCTGACTCGGCCTCCCACACAGTTGTGCCTCTGCTCTGGTGTGAATGTAAGATGCTCTAAGTCAGCGTGGTGGGCAGAGGAGATGGTTCTTCCCTTTGCCATAGGAATGGCTTTAACGCCTCTAGAGCATTGCTCAATCTGACATAATCAGGCAATTATCTTTCTTTACCGAAAGAAACACAATGGGAAATCAAACATGTCAGGAATACGAATTTCTTTTCAGTCTTATATCTGAGATAATTTCTCAATTCTACCATGAACAGTCATGATTATAGATCATACTGTATTACATTCTATATTATTATCGTTGTTGTTTTCTTTCTGGAATATTTGTTGTAAGGCAAGATGCAATGGGCTGAAGGCCAGAATTAATTCATTGTGGTCATCCTGGAAGCTCTTTCAATGTTTTGGATGTATTTCTTATTTTCGTTACTTTCCAAAGAGTCTATGCAGGAATTTCAAGAGTGGTTTTCTGGAATAAAGGCAGCGGCAAAGGAATCATCAGATAGAACTGGGGACAGCAAAGCTCTGGAGGCAAAGCTCCATGATCTTCAGGTATGCAAGCTGGCGCTGCTTTTCCTTCCTCCCCAAACTGCACTCAAGTGCCTTCAAGTCAGACCTAAATCATCTATTTCCCCAAACCTTATTTTCTTCAAATTTTTCTTCTTCCCTAACAGAATGAGGTTTCTTGACTTGAAAGGAGATAGTTAATATATGACAAGTAAGTTGAGAAAATGTTAGAATTTCAGAATTTCTAGATCCCTTTGCTCTCTTTTTTAGCCTGCTGATGATTCTTTGGAATTCATTCAGAACTAAACCTAATTTCAGTTTTTATAGCAGGAAAAGCATAAATAATTGTATTTATTTAACATCATTATCATGAAGGAGTTTTAAGAAAGAACACATGGCTTGTGTATTTTAATAACCTATCGTCTAAATTTGGAGCTACGATATATTCAAATAAAAGCAATAGATATTATAGATTTTGTAGGTGTTACAGACAATGAAAAATGCATAAATTCTGGTAAGGGAAGGCCATTGTGACGCAGAGGTAAGAATGATTGACAGGAGCCTAGGTTCAAATTGAGTTTTGGCCACGTTTTTTTTTTTTTTTTTTTTTTTTTTTGCGGTATGTGGGCCTCTCACTGTTGTGGCCTCTCCCATTGTGGAGCACAGGCTCCGGACGAGCAGGCTCAGCGGCCATGGCTCACGGGCCCAGCCGCTCCACGGCATGTGGGATCTTCCCAGACCGGGGCACGAACCCGTATCCCCTGCATCGGCAGGCGGACTCTCAACCACTGCGCCACCAGGGAAGCCCTTGGCCACGTTTTTCAAGCGACTAATCTGAGCAAAGCACTGTGTTAAGTCTTATAAAAATAATTTTAGAAAATTAATGAGGAACATGAGGATTTTGTGGCCTAAATTATGTAGATAACTCATTAGCAGTCAGGGTAGGAAGAGCATTATAATACAGGAAGCGGTTTTGCAGGAGGCTTGGTGAATTCAGATGTGGAGTTGTCCCCTTTGAGGCTTGAGATGCAGTGGAATTCCACGAAGAAAAGTCTGAGTGACGATCACAAATGCCACCGTGGAGCTCAGTGGAGAGGCAGGGCTGGCACAGCAGTCCTGGGCTGCTTTTGCTCTGTTGAAGCCATGCCCATATGCATATGATCTTCCAAGGAAGAGGTGCATACCAAGAAAAGAAGGGATCTAAAGACAGGGGGTCAGAAAAGGAGGAGGGGTGGAGACAGGTAACCATGTGAGGAGGTGGAGCCTGGACCAGATTGGGATGGTGGGAATGGGGAGAGACTGAGCACAGACCTCGATGAGCGCATCATCCTTTCCAGCTCGATGTCGCTCACAGTTGGTCCTCAGTGGTTCCAGTGACCTGAGTCTTGATTATATCCAATTGTGTACATCATTCTCACTCCAGCCTTGTTAAAGGCCTCTTCCTTTGGGCTCTGTTTTTCTTCTCTTGCTCCACTTTCTCAGGTCAGAACTGTAATTAATGCTCCCATGCAGCAGGGTCTTTGAATAATAAGCAATATTTTCTATTACCTTTATTTCCCGAAACAGAACCTTTTGGACTCTGTCAGTGATGGGCAGAGCAAGCTTGATGCGGTGACTCGGGAAGGGCAAACTTTGTATGCACATTTTTCTAAACAAATTGTCAGTAGCATTCAGGAGCAAATTACAAAGGCTAATGAAGAGTTTCAAGCATTTCTGAAACAATGCCTTAAAGACAAACAGGCTCTTCAAGACTGTGCTTTGGAACTTGGGAGGTAGGTTGTTTTGACAAGTGTAGACTTCATCATACACAGAATATATTTTCAGGATTTAAAGACCCATTGGGAATAAACAAAAAATATTTGAAACTGTGAGTTTAAATTATAATAAATTTTGACCTTAAGTACATGTTCATACTAGGACAATAATTGATTGCTCAAACTCTGATGGCATCATTTGGCTTTATTTTCTGTATAGAAAAAGAAAGGAATTATATTCATTAATAATTTTTTATGGCATAAATGCATGTATTTTTTTGTCTGTTTGGCTAAATCGAGATGTTAGAGTTTTGATACCCAGGTTTTAGATTACCCAAGTCCTTTCCTGTGTCTCCTTCTGCTGGGTTGGAATTATGGCAGAAAACACTGATTGTACTTCTCTGAATCAAGATTCCAGTCAGGAAGCTATGTCAACAGGGGTGAATATAAAATTAGAAAGAAAAAAATTTTCTATTGCTAGGAAAAGAAAGATGTCAGTATAATCAAAATGCCTTTTTGGTTGGCGAGTAATGGGCCTGACTCTTGTCAAGGTTTCTTAGAGAATTTACGTTGTTTTCAAAACTTAAGAGCCCTAGAGCTCTTGTGCCACATTCAAATCCCCATAAGGTACAAAGACACAGAGATGACTTTCCCTTCGTCTCCCAGGACTTCCACTGCCCCATTTATCCACTGGCCCCAATTCAGGGTCTTTGTAGTAAGACACAAACTTGAGTGCCCACTGACATGGGAATGTTATCTTGTTGGTAATTATCAGCTATAATTACCAAGGAAATCAACTCAGCAAGATGAGGTGCTTCTTTTTTTTTTTGCTCGTATCTCAAGAGAAATGTCCAGAATTTGTCATTTTGTTACTGAAATAAGGGATAATTTAATTGGCTTATTGTCGAGTTTTCTTCTCTACTTGAAAATTCATGAGATCTTAATTGCCATAGACATTGTGACCTCAGATATTGGAATTTATTTATGAGGATAATGAGGATATTAAAATTTCTCTAAGGTGTGTTTGTTTTCTTTAGCTTTGAAGATCAACACAGAAAACTGAATGTTTGGATCCATGAAATGGATGAAAGATTAAGTACAGAAGACTTAGGAGAGAGTAAGCAACATATTCCTGAGAAGAAAAACGAAGTCCATAAAATTGAAATGTTTCTGGGAGAACTGCTGGCTGCAAGGTAGGGTGCAGAAGTGGAATAGATTCTTCCCCTACTAACAAGTGTTCGTTTGTCTGGTTGGTTGGGTATTTGGGTTGGTTGTTGGCTGGTTAGTTGGTGGTGGTTATGTTTCTGTCCCTGAATGTCTGGCATACAAATGATTGTGCAGTGTTTCTGTGGCAGTGCGGTGATCTGGAGAGAGCATCGGGTTGGAGGTAAGGAGCTGGTCTCCATCCCAGTGACATCTCCCTTTGCTCAACAAATTGGACTGGCCACTCATTTCCTATATTTCTTGATATTAGCTTTTAAGCATTGTGATAATAATAATGATAATAATAAAAAATATATTTTCCTCTCGGGGGTTATTATAAGGATATAAGGTGATTATAAAGATACCCTTCATTTACAGAAATATATGAGACCCCAATTTCCATATATTCTTCACACACATCAGCCTCCAGCACCATTTCCAATCCACCTCATCCTCGTAATATTCTTAGTAAAGCAAAAGGTATATGGTCATGAAGTCTGGCTGTCCTAGAGGTTCGTTTTCTCCACTGCAATATTTGTCTCCTTATTGCTTGCCAACTGAGCAAATGTTTCTGACTCCTTCTCAGGCAGAGTTCTCTGGCCTATGCTTTGGACTCCACCACTTTCATGGCTTCGCTCCCTCAATTTACACTCCACCCCTGGCATTTTCAGTTGCTTCATTGGAACTCTTGCATTGGAAGATAGAACACTTTCCACTAGGGGAGGGCAGCTTGAGCCAAAACTCTTTTAACTGTCTCACTGTCGTCTTGCAGAGCAGATACACTTTGAGCAGCCGAAGGCTGGTATCCAGCCTGCTTGATCAACCAAATCAGCAACCATGATCAACTGAGTAAAATTTGCCTAATTCAGATCATACTCATTCCATTTCCTCTGAAGCCTCTTTTTGGTCAAGCATGCTAAGTATTCCTTGTCTTGAAAAAAACAAGCATACAAACAAGTATACAAACAGAACCCATACTGACAGCTGTTGTTGGTGTGCTAGTTTGATGACCGTTATAAAATTTCCCTGGAATGTTTTGGTCCCAACTCTGTGAGCCTTTACCATGGGGTAAACACTTTGTTGATTTTGTTACTGAGCTCAGGTTAGGCTTCTCATCATTCAAGAATCCAATACTGAGAGACAAGTGTTGGGTAAAAGGAAAGATGGCTTTATTGAGGAAGCTGGCAATCCTGGGAGAAGGTAAACTCATGTCCCAAAGAACCAACTCCCCATTGCCGATCAGAGGGCAAGAGCTTTTAAAGGAAAGCTTCAGGGGTGCACAAACAGAGACTATGTGCAAAACAGTACAGTTAGCTTCTAGAATCATCCTGAAACTGATCATGCAGTAAGTAGTCTGGTCAGTGTCATACTGATTATTTTAAGCACAGTTAATTTTCAATTCCAGGGTCAGTTTGTTACAATTTCCTTGAGGCCAGTGTCTGGAATTGTGCAAGCCACATATTCAGTACTGCTCAAGATGGAGCAGCTTATGTCATGGCTACAGTCTGGTCACCATGCAGTTAGCTTTTTTCCCTCTGGTGGAGCTTTTAGCATCTGCAAAACAACTCAGGAATGTGCATCAGACACTTATCTGTCTTCAGGGAGGAACTAAAGATTCTGTGACTCTACTGTCCTAATCGTTAACTGTTTGAGCCTGCTCTTTTGTGACTCAAGGAGACCTGGGAGACTACAGCTTTCCTATGAACAAAGAGACAGGGGACACAGAAGGGCTTTTTTACCTGGGAGGGCCCCACAAGGTCCTGCTCAGTTTCAATTTTATAAACCCCAACCCAATGGTGAGTATCTCAAGGCCAGAGACCGTCAGGTCTTTATCATCTTTATCTAGTATAGTGCCAACAATAGAAAATATTTGCTGAATTAACAGAATAATAACATTATTCTAACTCTATAACCTTCTGAAAATTACACTGCATGTTATTTACTTTTTAAATCTTGACTCTTGTTTAGGTACAGTATTACATGGCCAGACCTACATCTCTCCTCCTTTCAAACATTTGAAATGACTTTACATATTCTTCCTGAGCTATTACTCTCTGATATTCCAAGACCAGATGCTAAGAGTCCTTAGGTGTATTTGCTCCCAGCTTCTTTAGAGCTGGCTGCTTCTCCAGATGATCCTAATGTGCTCTGCTGGTCTCCCAGCTTCTCCAGCTGAGTCATCTGACTTCTTTCACTTGCTTGCCACTTGCTCCCCCCAGTCCTTTGGATTTTTTTTGTCATAATATTTTCCAGTACTTTGCATATCTTGGGGAGATGTCCTGTATTTTTCAAAAGAACACCAAACTTGAGAATCATTTTATTTTTATCATCCATTAAGCAGTTCTCCTCATGGTAACAAGTGATATCTGTCATCTTGAATTATTATTTAACTCACATCTTTGCTTAAGCCACCTCCATGTCTCACCTTCATGTCTCAAGCAGATTACAAGTAAAAGAGATGTATTTTAAAGAATATGTAATGTTGTATAGGTCTTATGTATCTCACAGAGGCCCATAGGATGCTCTTTACATAGTAGGAAAAAAAAAAAAAAAGACAATGTAGGAGATGGGCTTCCTATTCTTTTTCTAGTATTCACAACAGTTTGTCATCTGTACAGTATGTCATCTGTACTCTCCCTTCTGGTATCCCAGGCATTTCCTGATAGATGTGCTGATTGGAATTCAGACATCCATGAAACAAGATGAAGCCTACCCAGCCACATATGATAATGTTTTCCCTTGACCTAATTAACATAACCCCAAACTGAGATGAGAAAAGTTCCCAAGATATAACAAAGGAACCCATAAGTATTCATAAGATGGCCTTTTGAAAGAAACTTTTTTTTTTTTTGGCATTTTATCTCTGCCAGACATCATGCTGGGTCCTGGGATATGAGATGAATGTAACAGCCTTGGCTTCTAGAAGGTGAAAGCCTTGTGCATTGAGACAGACAGAGTCTATGAGGTGAGAGAGTACGGCAGGCAGAGGGCACCCAGAAGAGGAGTCATCATGATGCTTCCTGGGGATGTGATAACTGCACTGAGATTTGAAGGGCCAATTAGAGAAGAAGCAGAAGAGAGCAGAAGAGTTTTCACGAAGCAGGAGTCTCCGTGTGTATACAATAGATACACAGCGTTTGGGGAATTTCAGGGAGCTGTTTATGGTTAGAGCATTAGCTAGGAATGGAGAAAAGTTAGAGATCGGCTTGAAGAGGGAGGCCTGGGCCATTTCCTGAAGTGAATCCCTAACAATACAGTGGGCTGGCATCTAGGCATAGCACAGAGTGAATCAAACCCCCCATGTGAATTGACTGCATTCAGAGAAACCACAGGGAACGAGCCAGCCCTCTGAGGGTCCCCAGCATCCTCACCGAAAGGCATGTCAGCTGTGAGCTCTTGTCTGGTCACTGCTCTAATGTCAACAATCAATTGTCACTCCCCTGTGCTCCAGAATGTCAGAATTAAATTTTTGTTTGTTTGTTTTCTTTAGAGAGTCTCTTGACAAGCTTTCCCAGAGGGGGCAGCTTCTCAGTGCAGAAGGCCATGGCGCTGGGAAAGAAGCCCGCCTGTGCTCCCAGCTACTCACTAACTATCAGAACTTACTCCGAAGGACCAAGGAGAAACTCCGGAGCTGCCAGATGGCCTTGCAGGAGCACGAGGCCCTGGAGGAAGCGCTGCAGAGCATGCGGTCCTGCGTGAAAGATATGCAAGACAGACTGGCCTGTGCAGAGAGCACCGTGGGGGGCAGAGACGCCTTGGAGAGACAGCTGTTACAAGTGCAGGTGCGCGGGGCGCCGGCCCGACACGGCTGCGGAAGACTTTGAGTAGATTCACAAATGTTTGAATTGGGTCCTCGTTGTTCTGTGAGCCTCCATGTGAGGATTATGTAGGCAAAATGAAGAAACTGGGCAAAAAGGATTTGGAGGGATCATTTTTCTCTTTTGTAAAGGAATATTTTTGTTCAAATAGCTTTAAAATAATTTTTGCGGTTTTTTAGTAAACATTTAGCAAGCATTATGGAAAAGCTACTCTACTCTAAGCACTATGCAAGTTGATAGGAATATGGAAACAAAAATTAGTCCTTGCTTTCTAGGAGTTCACAGTTAGTGGGAGACACCAACCTGTAAATTGTTACTTGCGGTGCAGCCTGTATGTAGGGCCATGACTGAAGTACA
The DNA here is from genome assembly GCF_000442215.2 of Lipotes vexillifer. Lineage (NCBI taxonomy): Eukaryota > Metazoa > Chordata > Mammalia > Artiodactyla > Lipotidae > Lipotes > Lipotes vexillifer. The sequence goes on from NW_006786377.1 coordinate 1,465,841, forward strand.
AAGGAGGCTACCAAGCCAGCCTGCAGTCAGCGAAGGTGACCTTGAAAAGCAGAAATGAGCCAGGCAGTGAAAACGGGACTGTTAAGTTTTTGACAGGTGTGTCTTCATTTTCAAAATGACTTCTTTTTTCTCTGATACAAAATTCAGTAAAGTTCCATTTCTAGGCTAGTGGCCCAAAGTTTTCCGAGAACTTAAATCGGAGTTCATCTCTGACCCCCAGATTCCCGGACATCTAACATTTAAGTAAGGTGTTAACAGTGCAGTAGGGCACAGAGTTTGACGTTGTTGTTTTTTCATTTTAAGATGAGTAAGGTGTGCCCTACCTTGATTCTCATGGGAACCATAGCCGTTTTTCAAAACATCAGAAGGTTTTAGTAATCCTGCTGACAAGTGTTCATTCTTCCTTCATAGGATATTCTCCTGATGAAAGGTGAAGGGGAAGTTAAATTGAATATGGCCATTGGCAAAGGGGAACAGGCCTTGAGAAGTAGGAACAAGGAAGGTCAGAAGGTAATCCAGACTCAGCTACAGACGCTTAAAGATGTGTGGGCTGACATCATGAGCTCCTCCGTCCGTGCTCAGAGGTACAGAGCCTATTTTTAGTGTTTCTTTGCCTGACTCAAACCCAGTGGCTTAGTAAAATGATGGCGCAGCGCTGAGGGTATCCTGCAGGAGAGTTTCCAAGCATATTATTAGAGCTAGTTGTGTGCATGTCTCTCTTTGCCTAGATGGTATTTTCTGTAACTGCAAAGGCCAGTTTTGTTTGTTTGTTTACTTGCTTACTTTGTGTGTGTGTGTGTGTGTGTGTAATATTTGCATCTCCCATAATACCTCTCGTGGAATCGTACCTCCTTTCAATTCATCAAAGCAAGGATATGTGGTCTTTAACAACTTTAATAACTTTTTGCTTTTTAAGGGAAATCAAGTCATTGGCAACTATTAGGCTTACATATAAATCTTTTTCTCAACCAAAGTAATATCACTGACACTGGGGATATGGAGATATGGGGAGAGTATTTGACCACCCCGGCAATGGGGTATCCTGGCATTTAGCATGAGGCCAAGAGAGCCAACCTCCTGCAATGCGTGGACACCCTCACACAAACATCCTCCAGCTCGCCCAAACCCCCTGCGCTAGACACTGATGAGAAAGTAGAGAAGATACGGATTGTTACACCAGGTGTTGTTGTTGTTGTGTTAAATTTGTGAGTGGAAGACTTTATCTTCCTCCCTCGTCTCCGAGTATCAACAAATAATCTGGCTGGCTCGCTGGACAAATGACTTTCAAAAGTCATACCAAAATACCAAAACCCATTCCAGGAGCCACATTCTAAAGGTTATATGTTTGATCACTGAAGAAATGTGTGCTCAATATGATCTTAATAAATAGATGAATAAAAGATTAAAGTTCATCACAAAGCAAAACAACACTGCAGTTACTACAGTGTAAACAGTGAACCATGGTTACAACTAAAATTTGGGGAATGGTGCTTTGTTTTGTTTCCTTTAAATATGGAGCGTAGGTGGTGACTCCCAAAGTCAGCAGGACTTCAATCTTCATCACAACTCATAATGGGCAGCAAAGAAAAAAGTCAGATCCCATGATTCTGTTATTCTGTAGAGCAGACCGCTGGAACATGAACTCAACTTCCCAATGCTTGGCAATAGGCCAGCTTCATAAAAGTGAATAGGAGTACGGGTGAATATTTTCCTGATGCTAGAATAAAATGTTAAACACAAGAAGCAGATTCAAATCCTTGATTTCCCTCTTTCAGCAAGAAATTACATTTGGCAACCTCATTCTGAGCAGTCGCAGGGCTCAAATTATTGTGCTAAAATAATGAAACTGAACAAAGTAGGTTTTGCCCTCTAAGTGCTCAGAGGCTAGGGTAGGATACCTTCCAAAAATAAAAATGAAAAACTGACTCAGATTGTGTTACTGAAATGCTATGAGACTGTGGAAGAAGGCAGGGCTTGGGGTAGCTTCTGGAGAAGTGAGATTGATTTGCACTTTCTAGAAAATTCTTTGAGGAAAGAATAGGGCTTTAGGGTATGTATGATGAGGTTTCTATTGATGTAAAAGGAACAGTTTGAGCAAAAGGAACAATTTGGAAGTACATTCACCACAGATGTAACTCCAGGATCATAGGATTATATGCAAGGGAGGGTGTGAGGGGTCACTGAAAGTGAGTTTTGAATAGTTTATAAAGCTGAATATTGGAGGTGTTTTAAAAATGCCATCTGGAGAGCCTTTTACTTGACTATCTGGAGAGCTATTTACTTGACTCTTACTTACGTGACTTTAGTGACTAAATTTCTTATTAACATTCCTTCACACATTCAACACAGGAGCCCTAAACATTGTGCATTATATCCTTAAGTGAAAAATCAATCTAATTATATTATTTACCCAGAAAGAATACCTTACATTTTTAACTCCTGTCACTAAATAATCATCTGACTTTAATAAGATAAACTGAGTCCAAGAAAATAAAGAATTGATGTATATTAAATAAAATTTAACTGATGCCCCAGAGCTGATGTTTTATCAATGTAACACATTTATGTGTCTGTTCATTTAGACAATTAGCATTTGAAAGACAAATCCCCAGATGCATATGTGGCTACAACATCTTCAAGTTTGACATAGATTTATTTTCATTTGAAGAAACTGTGTTGTGGGTTGGAGGAGTCATGTTTCTCCCTGCACGTAAAAGCAGTGTTTTCATCACTTAAATAGCATTCAGTAAAACAGCTTACATGGCTGCAATGCCCTCGTGATTGGTTTTTAGTAGAGATGTTAAGATAACTTATTTTTATAACATGTGACATTAATTCTAGCACTTTAGAGTCTGTGATTAGCCAATGGAATGACTATCTAGAGAGGAAAAACCAGTTGGAGCAGTGGATGGAATCAGTGGATCAAAAGGTAGAACATCCCTTGCAACCGCAGCCTGGTCTGAAAGAGAAGTTTTCCCTTCTGGACCACTTTCAGTCCGTCGTATCTGAGGCGGAAGATCACGCCGAAGTCCTGCAGCGACTCACTGCCAAGGCCAGGGAGCTCTACCAGAAGACTGAGGATGAGTCTTTCAAGGAAACGGCTCAAGAGGAACTGAAAACACAGTTTAATGATATAATGACCATTTCCAAGGTTAGTGCTTTATAGTGAAGAGAAAAAACTTCAAGGTTCAGGTAAAGAATACACTATGGGTTGAATTATAGGAGAACGGGCTGCTCTGAAATTGTGTGTACCTTTAGTGAACAGGTATTACATAAAGGGTCATTTCTCACCAATGAATGCTCATGAATTTTTCTCTTTCTGCAATTTTGGGATTATTTTTTATTCTTTGGTTTTTCATCTTTTCTCCACTTAGAATGTTAATCAACCCATTTCTTTTCTTTGTAAGATTGCTTGAGAATTGTCAGTGTTTAGAGTTCTTTTTCTTTTGCTGCCACTTACATTTGTTGTATTAAAGCAAGCATAGTTACCTCCCAGATTTCAGTCATGTACCAACTATTTTGTTTATTTCTCATTTTAGTAAAAACTGCATTTTCCTGTTCTCTAAGAAATAGACTCCTTCATGGAATATCAAGTTTTGCTCTCAGTTCTATCTCTGAATTATTACTTTCTTCCATGAGTTTTCTTTTGTGTATTTGTGAGAATGTTAAAGAAAGTAAGGGAGAAGTTTTTTTCCCCCCTTCTTGGTTTTCCTTTTGGGAACTATCTTTGTCTTATTAATACTACAATTTTTAACCTATGTGTTAGTTTATCTTAATTTTTATTTTGGTAGTGATTAAGAGCTATGACTTTTGAGTCAAAAAGACCTACATTTGAAATCTGGCTTTGACCCTCTTTTGGATATATGACTTTGGGCATCTTACTTAACCTCTGTAACCTCTGGAGGTCCCTTCCTATAACATAGTGTTAATAATAGTATCTACATCATATGGCTGTTGTGAGGATTAAATGAGCAAATGCATTTAAAATGCTGAGCAGAATACTGTACACAAAGGCAACACAAATAATTGCCTGAATAACAAAAATAGTTATAATAATAATAATTAAGTGGATTATTAGTGAGGGATGTTAGTCAACATTCATTAAGCATAGATTTTTATTCTAAGTTAAACTAAAAAAACACCTAAAGGAAAATGGTTGCTTCTTCAATGTCTTTCAGTCTAATTAAAATTTGATCTTTTCATTTAAAGATATTAAACATAGAGAAAATTCAGGAATAAGAATGAAATCTTCTCAGATGATTAAGAGACCTGTTACTTTGTCTGATTTCAGATTCTCAATAATTACTATTGTTAAAGTACTCTTTTCTTTGTCTACTAGGAGAAAATGAGGAAAGTAGAAGAGATTGTGAAAGATCATCTCATGTATTTAGACGCAGTCCAGGAATTCACTGATTGGCTGCATTCAGCAAAGGAAGACCTTCATCGGTGGTCGGATATGTCTGGAGATTCATCAGCCACACAGAAAAAATTATCTAAAATTAAGGTCAGAAAATGGACAGATTTTTATAACTTCATTCTTTCATCGGTTCTTGAGTGTCACACACCTGTGATAAAGATTCTGTAGATAAGATTTTTTTATTTAAAATGTTTTCTTCCTATTTTCCATTTGTTGGTATTTATTACCTTGCCCTTAAGCAAGAGAAAAAAGGGAATTTAAAACGCTTTACACTGGTGAGGAAAATAGAACATTGTCTGTTGATGCTTCTGTATGCAAATGTGCTGATTGCTATAGCATCAAAGCCTAAGAAATATGCGCCAGACTAGTGGGCTGACAAAACCAGATACTATTTTCTAGCACAGTGGAAGAAAAATTTATGAAGTAAGTTGGTTAAACGCATTTGAGTAATAACTGGAAAATGCCATTCACTTGTTTTATTCTGCCTTCCTAGCCAATAGCACAACATCATAATGGAAGACAGTACTTTAAAGGGCATTAAAACTATCACCTAGTTACTGCTTATAAGGGCAACTTAAAAAACCGAAATTCATTTATCTGAGGGAGCTGGAGCAAGTATTTTTCTAGTTACCTGAATATTAAATTACAATAATTTCCCCTCTGTGGAAATAATAGATTTTAATCTGAAAACTAGGCAGTGATGAAATCCTCAGTTGTTTAGTTATAGATGAGGAAATGCTGGAATACGTAGTATAATTGTAATCAGTAATGTGATAGCTGGAAATCAGAACATAAAAGTAATAGTTGATGATAACAATAATAACTATATTTTGAGGATTTACTTTTAAATGTTTGGAGAGTATTATCTTATTTAAATCTTACAATGACCACATAGGTTTTAAATGAGATAATCATATAAAGCCACTTCTTAAATTCTTATTACCTGTGTGATTCCCTAGAATACTTTCATATATTCCTCACTAATATTTTGACTTATCCATCCATTCATTCATCCATGCATCTATCCATTTATTCAGCCAGGGTTGTGCAATCCTCAGGGCACTTGCAGTGTAGGAGGGAATGATGATGCACAAACTGATGTTTATAAAATAATACCTCAAATGTAATGATAGCTCATAAGACTTTTCAAGTTCAAGCTCTAGAATCAGACCCTGACGCTGCATCTTCTCTCTCCTGATTTTCTAGCTGTGGGCAAGCCACTTGATGTCCTCAAGCCTCTTTCTTAGTTGGTAAAATAAGAACAACGGTAGTACCTGCTTCACAGAGTAGTTCTGAGGACTAAATTAGATCATGCGCATAAAGCATTTAGCAACATAGAACACGATAAGAAAAGTGGATTTCGTAAATGAGTGATTTAATTGGCTATGGAGTGACAATGTGAGAAAAGTCAAAGTTGAAGGTCAGGACTTTACCTAGAGTCAGCAGAGCTGTCTCCACCTGAGGAAAACAAGTTCATGCAGAGGAGACGGGTTACAGGGGAAGGATGAGGTGTTCAGTGTGAACAGGTGGATTTGAACTGCCAGCTGGTGATGTCCAGGAGGCAGTTGTTTTTGTTTTTTTTTTTTTTGGCGGTACGCGGGCCTCTCACTGTTGTGGCCTCTCCCGTTGCGGAGCACAGGCTCCGGACGCGCAGGCTCAGCGGCCACGGCTCACGGGCCCAGCAGCTCCGCGGCACGTGGGATCTTCCCGGACCGGGGCACGAACCCGTGTCCCCTGCATCGGCAGGCGGACTCTCAACCACTGCGCCACCAGGGAAGCCCGTCCAGGAGGCAGTTGAATGTTCAAGTCTGAATTTTAGATTGAAGACACAAGTTGGAATGATCAGCACACAGTTTGTAGTTGAAGCCACCAGAGTGAACGAAACCGAGACCTACGTATAAAGCAAACAGAATGATGCGCACAGGACCAAAATCCAGGCATTATCAATATTTAAGGGGCCTCAGAGGAGAATTTGAAAGGGAGAGGGAGAAAAGAGAGGAGAAATAATAATGAGAGGGGAAAGGACAGTGTGGTGCCACCATGGCCCCTGGTGGAGGAGGTGGTCACCATCACAGAAACATCAAGAAGTGGCCATTAAGAGGAGGACTAATGACAGGACTTCCCTGGTGGTGCAGTGGTTAAGACTCCATGCTTCTGCTGCAGGGGGCATGGGTTCGATCCCTGGTTGGGGAACTAAGATCCCACATGCCACGCTGCCAAAAAAATTAAAAAGTAAAACATAAATAAAATTAAAATAAAAGAAGAGGACTAACGAATGCCCCTGAACTGGGCAGTTAGGCTGCTTGGTGATCACCGAGAGCCATTTCCACAGTCAGGTCAGGACAGAAACTGGATGACATGGATTGGGGAGTGAAGAGTAGGGTGGAAGACCAGATAGCAAGGATGAACTCATGCTTTGAGATGTCGATATCAGAAAAGCAAGGAAATTCTTTTACAAAGGCTGCTTTCTGGGTTGCCAAATGCTCTTTTTCCGAAATGCTTTGATACGGCACTTCAAAACTTATAGGAAATGTGGGAGAAGGAGCTGGCAGGAAGAAATTGGGGTTTGGGAAGGAGAATGTACAGCCTGACAGAGGTTGTCTATCAAAGTCCAGGTCAGGCCTGAGTGTAGGCTGCTGTGTGTGTGAGGAGAGACCTTGGAGGAAGTCAGGTAGCACCTCCTCTGTGCCTCAATGTCAACCCTCCTCACCCCCAGCAGTAACCAAGAACAGGCAACTTCAAAGCCAAACGTGTGTGTGTATGAGGGTGTGTTATGTGCATATAATATGTTTTTACAGTTTAAATACAAGATGGGGAGATACATGAAAAAGTCATTTCAGAACACTTTTTTTTTTTTTTTTTTCGGTACGCGGGCCTCTCACCGTTGTGGCCTCTCCCGTTGCGGAGCACAGGCTCTGGACGCCCCGTGTCCCCTGCATCGGCAGGCGGGCTCTCAACCACTGCGCCACCAGGGAAGCCCTCAGAACACTTTTAAACGATGATATCCTTCCTCAAAATCTGGATGAGTGGAATTAGTGATTGCAAATATTGAAATATCCCAAGGTCATGCAAAAAAAACGGGGATAATGCCTTAGAGAGTATTTTGGGAAACTGATTTTTGATAGTAGGTACCCTCCGAACTCACAGAGGAAATTCGAAATCACTCACAGAGGAAATTTATAAGTATTTAAATCCAGTAGTTATACCTGGCTCTCTTCAGAAAGTTATTTTCTTCATCAAATCACGACTTAGCACATACATTGATAAACAAAAAAGATTTTTAGCATCCTACTGCCGAGAAAAGGGTCATGAATGTGTATATAAATGCTAAATGTGTATAAGGATTTCATGAGATTGTACTTTGGACTGCTATATAAATACTTTCAAATGATCTATACTAAAATGTGGCTCTCGTATATACTTGTGAGAAGATATATTTATTTCAAGCTAATCTAATGAAATGTGAACTATATTATATAGATTAGCTAAGATATAGTTGTGTTTAACATAATTTGTTAAACATGCTTCATACTTAATACCCCTATTTTTCCTATACTTGTTAATTTGTAATTGATTTTCTTCTGGAAGTTTTTTTTTCCCTAATAATCATCTTTTCCTTCTATTTAATCCAGGAGCAAAGTCATAATTTTGTATTAATACTAACAAAATCCTGGCTTTAGCAATAAATATGTAAATATATAAACATCCGCATAGATTCTGTAAAAGAATCTATTCTCAGAAAGAAATGCCACTATTTAACCTAATCAACAATTCATATTTTAATTTTATCTTGTTATCTTTTAGAGTATTTTGTGCTTTAAGCCTAAAAGTTACAGTTAATCTGTTAAATTTCTAGTGAGGTTTTTTAAAAGTAAAAATAATAGTAATAAATGAATGCTGTCTAAAGGTTACTTGGAACTTTTGAATAAGTATGTCTGTGAATTATTTTAGTTACTATAAAAATGTTTACTTAATGTTCTGAAGTAGGGCTTATTCTTTTATTGTGATGGGTTAGCTTGATTCGTAGTGGAACGGAAGTGTGGTTTAAGCCACCATCTCGGGGAAGAAAATGGAAATGGGGTAGAGACATGAGCAGAGCAGAATTCTTCTGCAATCCTTGTTCACTTGTCTTGACGTCAACTTAGGGAAAAATAGGATTCACACATTTACAGGAGCAATACACCACAGGCAAATATTTAAATCACTAACAAAATAGTTTCATATATTCAAACAATGCCTGATTTCAGGGTCCCTCTTTAGTCTGTTTCAGGATGTTGGGGCTTCCTCAACTCATTTGGCCACAGACCTTGGCACTCACAATGATAATTCTCTGCTATTATGACTTAGGAGAAGGGGGATGAATTGATTCCGGTTCCTTGTAGCGCACTTGCTAAAACTCCCTAGCAGGACAGGGTCCCCCTCTGTACACATTTGGAAACTTGCAGCCCGAGTGACTCAGAGCCTTCTCCGTTGCCATGGTGATATTCCATTACAGGAGCTGTTGGATTCCAGAGAGATTGGTGCAAGCCGCCTGAGCAGAGTCGAGTCGCTGGCCCCTGCAGTGAAACAAAACACAACTGCCAGTGGCTGTGAGCTCTTGGACACGGAGATGCAGGCCCTGCGTACCGACTGGAAGCAGTGGGAAGACAACGTTTTCCAAACTCAGACTAGCTTGGAGAACCTGGTTAGCCAAATGGCCCTTTCGGAGCAGGAGTTCTCAGGCCAAGTGGCTCAGCTGGAGGAGGCCCTGGGTCAGTTCGGTGCCCTCCTGACAAGCTGGGCTCAGCAGTTAGCCCTCCTGGAAGGCAGGAACACAGATCAGGAGCTAGTGGAATGCTGGCAGAAGGGCCGGGTAAGTTGGCTTCCTGTTTTCTGCTTGTGGATCTGCTCAAATTTTTGTTTGCCGCTCCTTGTTGCTAAAAAATCCTTGCTAACTAAGAACATGCAGCGTTCACACTTGGAAAAATAAGTGTTTACCTAACTAAATCTGTAAAGCTGATCTGTTTCCTTTTCTCATAAATCAAACCATTGTAAAAATACAGACATAAGGGAGAGGGAGTTTTTAGTTACAGCATTTACTGTAAGTGGAAATATTTTACTTTCATTCTTATGGTGTAAGAGTTTGTAATATTGTGTTCAGCCATTCAGTCTGAAAAAATGGCCTGTGGGCACAGGCATAAAAAGACCGAGAGTCATAGCTGTTTTCCTGCCAGCGAATTATCTCTAACAATTAAATGATGGAATTTATAGCTTTGAAAGAAACGTTTGGTAATCTCCTAAAGCACAACTAATAGTTTTACCCCTGGTTAGCTCTCCTGTGTGTGGATTTGACAGCTGTGCTTGAATTAACCCGTTAACAGAACTCCTAGTCACGCTCACCAGTTGCCTTGTGGACTTTTTTTCTTTTTTAAACTAATAGCTGCTCTTTCAGAATGTGAGGAGGGGAAGCATAAAAGGAAGAGTGAAGAATGGGCAGAAGCTTGAAGTCTTCTTTCTTTTACTGTTAAATAGTATCACGGAAAGCCTTTCGATATCTGCAGTTTTACAGTGCTCTGAATCGTGGATGTCCTTAAAAGGAAGTTTAGTATAAACTTCTCTGTTTCTGTTTATGTTATAATCTTTTCAAAGTAGCTTCAGCCAGTATTGTAGTAAGTCATGTAGTATTTCCAACATTGTCTTGTTTTAAATCAAATATTTGAAATATAGCACACCACAAAATAAAACTTTATAATCATCTCTTTATACTGTTTTATTTATAATGTTTCTAGGGTTTTTGTTTGTTTGTTTGTTTTTTCCTGATGCCTTTCCTATCCTTTAGGCTTAAGCCCTAGAATAAAGCACAGAAAGCACTTCTGTAAAACAGGGACAAGGAAGTTGGTAATTGTCCCATGTGGTCAGTATTATTCACTCTGATATCAAAAAAATCATTTATAATGTTTTTAGTTCTTTTTTGCTTCCCTTCCTTTCTCTTCCACTAGTATGAATGAAATTTTTAGAAAAGAATGATTTGGTTGTGTTTAGATTACATTACTATTCTACCAAGTTTTCATTGATACTATTAGTGAAAATAATAGGTGAATCCTATAAAAAATGCACAGGATAATGCAGAAGTGAATATGGACTTTTAATTGTACTAGTAATTCAAAGCTAACAGCCCTCTGCTTAAATCTACTTCCAGATTTGGCTCCAAAGTTCATACTTTTGATGACAGTACTACATTGCCTCCCAATATTCAGCTTTTCTTTTCTTTCTAATAATGCTATTTTGGAGATAACATTATGCTGTACATCTTAAACTTATACAGTGCTGTGTGTCAATTATATCTCAATAAAATGGGGAGAAAAAATAAATGAAAAATAAAAACGGAGATAATAAATGTTCTTACCACAAAAAAAGAAATGGTAATTATGTGATGAGATGGAAGTGTGAGCTAATGCTCTGGTGGCAACCATTTTGCAACATATACATGTATCACGTCAACACATTATACACCTTAAATTTATCTACGACGTTGTATGTCAATTATATTTCAATAAAGCTAGGAAAACATTTTAATTAAAAAAAAGAGAGATAATACTTCCATTACATATGAATACATAGGAAAAGTTTTACAAAATAATGGATTTGCCAGGGTGCTTTGGCATTGTTTTGCTGTAAGGGAGGACTTATCATTGTTGAAAATCATAATAGTCACAAACCTTCACAAGTGTTTACTTTCTCTTCTGCAATTAAGTGATGAGACTCAAGAAATCCTTTAAAAAACAAAAATGGACCATCATCTATAAACTATATTAAATCATGTTGCAAAATATCTTGTTCACTCTGTTTGCAAAACTCATATTTTTTAATATCCACTAGGTTATTAGTGTTAGAAATTTAGCAATTTTATTAACCTGTATAACCTTAAGGAAAAAACATGCATTCTAGGACTTAACTGAGACAGAAGTATATGAGCTGATATTTATAAAATGAAAGACTCTGCTACAGTGCTTTAATCTATGATGAAGTTTAGAAAAAATGTTTAGTCAAAAGCTTTGGTCAAAAGCTTTTCACTTTTCATATCATCTAATTTATAAATGACCACTTTGAATCTCTGGTTCTTTTTACTTTTTGGTATATGGTAAATTTCTTTAGTTGTTATAGTGTCCTTCCTTTAATAAATGCTTCAATGTGGTGTAAAATAGTAGTTAGTATTTTAGTGTTTGGAGCTTTGGAGAGAAACTTTCTAGTTATTATTTGTGAATTTTATAAATAAAAATATTTTTTAGACTCCTCTATGGCCCAGCCACTAAGCTAAGTAACGAATTTTAAAACCAAGAACAGCATCCCTCCTCTCAGAATCACAGTGTAGGTGGAAAGGCCAACAAACTCAAGACCACTGGGGACTGTGGATTGCGATGAGTGCCAACAAGGTGCTGTGTGTCCTCGAAATAAGCCCCTAAGAGGTGGGACAGAGGGCAGAGAATCCTTAGAGCAGCTGTGATTTGAGCTGAGCCTTGAGATGTGATTACATATTGACCGGATGGGTGAGGTGGAAGTACGGCATCAAGATCCACAACTACTGAGGAATTGAGCAAACACAGAAGAGACAACTAGAGAACAGGATTCACATTAAGAGAACACTGTGCCATTCTAGAGAGTAAATGGGGTCTATGAGAGCTGAGAAGCAGAAGAAAAGAGATAACTGAACTGATTAAAAGAGTTAAGACATAGAATAGACCAGCCCTCGTTTCTCTTGTATGGAATGAGAAGGGAAATGGTGATGCTTAGTTTTCTGATTCAGATCAGTGGGAGAACAGTGGTGCCATTTTCTAGGATGAGGGATACCGCACAAACCTACTTTGTTGAGAGGCATGGTTTTCCTACAAATCTAGGCCAGGTCTTGATAAATATCTCTGAGAATAATAATAGTAACAGCAACAGCTGAGTAGTTACTCAACTTCTTGCCTCTCCTCCTTAATAATTTTTTTTTTTTTACCTTGGCGACAGTATTATCCACATAGTCCCACTTAAATAACCTGCTGTCTTTACTAATTAGGCTCCTGGTGTGCCAGGAATTGTGCTAAGTATTTGACACTGGTGATCTCATTTGCTTCTTGTGACAAGCTATAAGAAGAAAGCTCTGATTGCAGAGCACCTTGTGTAACTCAGTAGACCATGGCCTTGATTTCAGAGGTGCACTTGTCAAATCACAACACTTTATTTTGGTTTAAGTACTCACAGTACTGTGATTATTCACATCTCTCTCTCTCATTTGTTAAACTGTGAGCTCCACATGCCAGACATTTAGCAAATACTTGATGACTGTGTGAATGAAACTATGAAATGAATAAATTACTAGTTAAATTAGACCTCTGGAATGTAAGAAATTCTTAATATGCAAGTTAACCATACAAACTACATAAAACCAGTTGCCTTATGTATTTTTTAATCCTAAATAAGTATTGCTTTTTTTTGAAATGATTTCTCTTCACCTTCACCTCACACCAACAATATTCATACACATCTTCCAATGGCCTAGGCAGACTGGTTTTTTTGTTTGTTTGTTTGTTTTTTTAACAATTTAGGCTATTTTTGCTTTTCTTTTTCTTGTCCCACTTTAAGTTACTTGACCACTTGATCATTTGACTACCCGGTAACATTGGATGCTCAAGTGACTATCCATGCCTTGAAAAGGATGCAGATTAACCAAGTGCTATTATATGCCTTGGGGAGTCCTGAAAATAGGTCTCATTTCTTTACTGAATCTACTGTGTTGGTTTTTCCCTCACTAATAATTTATTATGTGATTTATGCATGTATAGTATGAGGATGTGGAAATTACCCAGTTTAAATGCTTGTTCCTCTGTCTTATTATTTCCTAATAGGAGATACTGGATGCTCTACAAAACGCAGAGCCTCAGACAGAGGATCTCAAGTCTCAGCTGAATGAACTTTGTCGTTTTTCCAGAGACCTGAGTACATACAGCAGAAAAGTTTCTGGCTTGATTAAAGAATATAACTGGTGAGCGTGAACCTTACTGGTATTCAAAATATTTTCACACATATAAAAAGCCAGAGGTTTGTTTATTTTAAGTTGTGAGTTCAGTGATAATATAAATTAATTAATCTTAAATACATTACCAAATGGTGTGAGGACATACTCAGGACTGTTGACTCTGTTGAACATTATTTTAATCTACTTTATCATTTCTTTTCCTCTCATTAAATGTTTCAAATCATGGTTTTAGTCTTTGTTTGAAAGCATCCAAGGGCTGTCAGAATAAAGAACAGATTTTACAGCAGAGATTTCGAAGAGCCTTCAAGGATTTCCAGCAGTGGTTGGTTCATGCAAAGATCACTACAGCTAAATGTTTTGACATACCTCAAAATATTAGTGAAGTTTCAGCAAGTCTTCAGAAAATACAGGTAAGAGTGTGATCAATTAATTCTAATAATGGTGATGGGAATTCCCTGGCTGTCCAGTGGTTAGGGCTCCACGCTTCCACTGGAGGGGGCCCTCGTTCAGTCCCTGGTCGGGGAGCTAAGATCCCACAAGCTTTGCAGCCAAAAAAAAAGCTATCCAATAATGGTGCTTAAGTGGTTTAAAAATGTGCCTCTAGGGCTTCCCTGGTGGCACAGTGGTTGAGAGTCCGCCTGCCGATTCAGGGGACATGGGTTCATGCCCTGGTCCGGGAAGATCCCACATGCCACGGAGCGGCTGGGCCCATGAGCCATGGCCGCTGAGCCTGCGCGTCCGGAGCCTGTGCTCCGCAATGGGAGAGGCCACAACAGTGAGAGGCCCACATACCACAAAAAATAAAAAAATAAAAGTAAAATAAAAATGTGCCTCTAGATCTTTATAAGCATATTAAAGTTTGGCTTAAGAAACTCAGATTTCAGGTAAATCCCTGCTTGAAACAATTGATGTGTATGTGAAAAGAAACTAGTCCATTGATCTAAATGCATGCTATTTTTATATATTAATAGGGATTTAGGAAATAATAAAAGCTCTCTGTATGTGACAAGCATCGTGCCTGAGCACTCTAGGCAGATTTTCTCAGTAATTTTCACAATAACCATATCAGTTACATAAGATTATTATTAGATATGGTACATACATAATACAATAACACATAAAGTATTATTGTACAAATAGGATAAGAGAACCTTAGTCATTTAATATATACAATAAAAATTGTTTATTTCTTTTCTTTGGTTATGTTGAGAAATAAGTAGTAAATTCAATGGATAAAGCATTTCATTATGCCTAATCTCTTATCTTTTTCTTTATAGGAATTTTTGTCGGAAAGTGAAAATGGACAGCACAAGCTAAACATGGCGCTTTCTAAAGGAGAACTTTTGAGTACTCTATTGACCAAAGAGAAAGCTAACGGCATCCAGGCTAAAATTGCAACTGCAAAAGAAGATTGGAAAAATTTTCATTCAAATCTCCACCAAAAAGGATCTGTCCTAGAGGTATACTATAGCCAACCACATGGATGTGTTCTGTGCTGTTTGTTGTAGTTGTTGCCATTGTAGTTCCAATACAGTGTATTGTATTCAATACCTCCAAATACCCTTGTTAATGATTTTGGTCATCCCCCTCTGAATATTAATAGATAACTGGATGACTCTAAGAAACAACTCAGTGTTGAAGTGTGAACGTCACTGAGGAATTTACCACAAAAAAAATAAAAGTAAAATAAAAATGTGCCTCTAGATCTTTATAAGCATATTAAAGTTTGGCTTAAGAAACTCAGATTTCAGGTAAATCCCTGCTTGAAACAATTGATGTGTATGTGAAAAGAAACTAGTCCATTGATCTAAATGCATGCTATTTTTATATATTAATAGGGATTTAGGAAATAATAAAAGCTCTCTGTATGTGACAAGCATCGTGCCTGAGCACTCTAGGCAGATTTTCTCAGTAATTTTCACAATAACCATATCAGTTACATAAGATTATTATTAGATATGGTACATACATAATACAATAACACATAAAGTATTATTGTACAAATAGGATAAGAGAACCTTAGTCATTTAATATATACAATAAAAATTGTTTATTTCTTTTCTTTGGTTATGTTGAGAAATAAGTAGTAAATTCAATGGATAAAGCATTTCATTATGCCTAATCTCTTATCTTTTTCTTTATAGGAATTTTTGTCGGAAAGTGAAAATGGACAGCACAAGCTAAACATGGCGCTTTCTAAAGGAGAACTTTTGAGTACTCTATTGACCAAAGAGAAAGCTAACGGCATCCAGGCTAAAATTGCAACTGCAAAAGAAGATTGGAAAAATTTTCATTCAAATCTCCACCAAAAAGGATCTGTCCTAGAGGTATACTATAGCCAACCACATGGATGTGTTCTGTGCTGTTTGTTGTAGTTGTTGCCATTGTAGTTCCAATACAGTGTATTGTATTCAATACCTCCAAATACCCTTGTTAATGATTTTGGTCATCCCCCTCTGAATATTAATAGATAACTGGATGACTCTAAGAAACAACTCAGTGTTGAAGTGTGAACGTCACTGAGGAATTTGATAGCTTCTTGCATGGTAGGAGCAGTTATCACAGGCTTGCCCATGCACCATCCCACCAGGAACAACTGATTTTACTTTTAGGCAATATCACTTATTTTTTCATTTGAAATCCCTCAATTTAAGAAGTTGTCCTAAGAGAAATGAACAGAAATATCCACGTAAGGCAATGCTATGGCTGAGATGCTATAACTAATGCACATATCAGGTAGTAGGTTTTTGGAGCTCAGTATGCAAAGAGACAATGGTTATTTTATTTTATCCAGAGACAACATAAATTGCATTTATTATAATCATAACATAACTTCTGCCACAGTGCAATTATATTTTTCTTGTGATCATCTGTTTTGTGTGCCAACTCTTCTCTTAGAGTGAAATTGTGAGGCACAGAGAGTATTCCTTTCCCTTTTAAAACAACACTTCCTAGCAGAATAGAGCCTTAATTTAATTATGGCCATAATTAATGCAGGATGGAAGTAACAATAAAAGAGAATTAATGTCTGGAAAGAGAAAATGCGTGTTTCTTCAGTTCTTCCCTAACCAGAGATCATTGTAATTCTCCTTTGTAATGGTGGCTATTCTTTCATGGTAGGCATCCTCCATTTAATACAGAGTCATAACCATTGTGCAGTGCCTAGAAATTTACTCTTAACCCTGCAGGGATCATTAGTGCAGTGTGGCCTGAGCTGTGAAGCATCTGCTGTTGAGGGTAGTACTGTACATCTAGCACAGATAGTGAGGTTACCTAGCTCAAGAGATGTCCAGGAGTAGATGGGTAAGTCAGAAATCGCCTGACTTCCTACTTTTCTTATTTTTCTTCCTTCCCTCCTCCCTTCCTTTTCCTTCCCTCCTTCCTTCCTTCCTGTCTTCTATCCATGCTTCCTTCCTTTCTATTAGGAATACACACATATTAACACCTACTGTGTTCCAGGTACTATGTTAGGAATACAGAAGGGTTAGTCTTTTCTCATTCCTCAGGGAATTCATTTTTTGAAGAGGGAAACAGTATATAAAGAGATGGTTGCAATATAATATAGGTATGCTCAGGATATGGTAATCACTCAAAGAAGGATGGAACTAACTCTATTTGGAGAAGTCAAGGAAGGTATCCAGAAAGGCGACATTCTAACTGAACCTTGAAGGCTAAACATTCTTTGAATTGGCCAAAGCCGACGTACATTTCAGGTAGAAGGAATTGAATGTGCAGGGCCAGGGTGTTATGAGTGTCAACTATGAATGGGGGACTTTGAGGGGTTTGACATTCACGTAAGATTTTGTGGGAAAAACAACAAAGATAAGACCGGAGTTGACGATTAGGACCAGATAGTGGAATGTCTTGCATACTAAGCAATTTGACCTTGACTCTTGGCCAGAATTCCTTATCTGAACCCCAGAACAGGATTTATTTTCTCAATTTTCCCAAGGATGGAACATAACGCATACCATTCTAGGTACATAGAAGAGAGATTAATTCATTACGTACAATGGATACTTTAGGATACTAGGGCTTAATTCTAGGGTTGAGAAAGGCTGAGTGAGGAACCTACTGATCTTTAAGCTGGAGATAAACATGTCAACTCTCTGGCTCCAGTGTAGTCCAGAATGGCGAATAATAAGTAGCCGGAAGACCAGGGAAAGCTTTTCATAATGGTCCAGATGAGAGAGACAAGAGCCTGAATTAAAGAAATGATAAGGGATGGAGCTTTATCTCCAAAAGAAAACATAACAGGATCTGGTAAAGAATTCAATGAGGGGCCCAGGGAAGGAGAAGTTAAGTTTAAGTCTTTGGTTTCTAGTTCAGAAGATGGCATGAATGGTGATGCCATTAACTGAGACATGAATATGACAGAAAAAGTAGTTTGGGAAGGGATAGAAAAGTTAACTCAATGTAATATATGTTAAATTTTATGGGCCTGCAATATACTCAGCAGGTAATGGCCAGGAAAGTAGCAGTGAAGGTGAGTACAAAGTTCAAGAGAGAGGGTAGAGCTGTCAAAACAGTGAGTGAATATTTACCAGTCACTGTTGAAGACACTTAACATATATTAATGTGTTTAATCCTCATAACCATTCTCTGAGGTAGAGACTCTCATTTCTATTTTATGGATGAGGAAATTAAGGCAAAAGGTGCTTAAATAATCTACCAAGTTCTCACAGCTAGTAAGTGTTGAAGACAAGGTGTAGACCCAGGCACTCTGACTTGAAGTGTTGTATGAATACAGTTCTGTAAATGGAAGGCTTTAAGACTTTGTAGGTGGTCACTGAAGCCACTGGAGAAATAACAGGAAAATTATGCGGAGTGAACATTTGGTGAGAGGCCTATACACCCCCAAGGATAGGAAGCATATGAGGAACATTAGGAATTGTTTGACTTAGTACCAAGCTGTCTTTATTCCTGTGCCCCAGGCCCCTTGCTCAGGCCCTCTGACTTCACTCCTTGGATGAGGAACCCAGACTTTTTACATGAGATCTCTGAGCCCCTACTGCTCAGTCCCGTGTCTCTGTAGCACTAATTCCTGATCATGGTTTCCAGTTTTTCCTTTAGTGGCCCCATGAGACTCCAGTGGCAGGAAAATGGAAACACCTTGAATTTATAAATTTATTTAATTATTCAACAAATATTTGTTGAACGTCTTCCATTTGCCAAGGACTATTTTAAGCTCTGGAGATACAGCAAAGAATAAAACAGAATAGACCTCCTGCCCTCATGAAGCTTAAATTGTAGTAGAATACTCCAGGAGTTATCCTGGTATCTTACATTTGTGAAGCACTTTTAATTTTCCAAAGCATTCCCAGCTACCATCTCCCTAAGAGAGGACTATGGCAGCATGACTGTCCCCACATTCTAGACACCGGATCGGATACATATGGAACCTTGAGCCATTCTCCCAGGCTCCTGCAGTTCTTGCCACATAGATCTTTAAGCTAACCTTTGTGGATTTGCTCTTTGACAATTCTACGCAAAGCTCTGAT
The DNA here is from genome assembly GCF_000442215.2 of Lipotes vexillifer. Classification (NCBI taxonomy): domain Eukaryota; kingdom Metazoa; phylum Chordata; class Mammalia; order Artiodactyla; family Lipotidae; genus Lipotes; species Lipotes vexillifer. Next base: position 1,484,757 of record NW_006786377.1, read on the forward strand.
TTAAATTTAAATTTAAAATCCTTTAGTGGGTTCACATGGTAACATAAATTTCAAATTCACTTCAGTCGAGCGTTTTTATAAATAACAGAGTGTAGATATAAACACCTTGGCTAAGGTGAAATGGCACCATATAAAACTTTATCAAATACAAATGACAAATTATCAATGAAAGTGGTGACAGCATTCTTATGTAGTAAACACAGAATACTATTTCTTGTTTCTTGTATCTTTATAAATCACAATAAGCAAATTGTTTATTAAAAACATAATAAGCATATCAACCATATGCTATTTCTTGTTTCACCATTAATCAGAATCAACAAAATGCTTGTGAGGACTTATTTATATTCCTGCAAGGTGACCACCATGATGTGTCCCAGGAAGTGTCAGACACAGCCCTCCCCTTATGGAGTTTGTAATCTACTTGTAGGCAGGCTCGCTGGCATGAGATGAAAACTCACAATCCAGCCCAGTCCATGATAAAGTATGCAGTGACTGGTGTAAACAACAAATGTGACAGAGGCTGAGAAGGGGGCGTGTATGAACTCTGAGGTGGGCTGGATAATGAGGGAAACATTCATTTATTAAAAAGTAGAACTTAAAAACCTCTAAAGGGTTGTTCACAAATTAGCCTGGTACCAAGGTGAAGGATAGAAAGTTCCAGACATTGGGGACAGGAAAAGAAGGGGAGACGGGTGGGGAGGTCAGGTTGGGGTGGGCTTTGAATGCCAAGTGAACACTCTGGACTTGCTATTAACATTTGCTTTTTGGGTTTTTTTTGGTCCCTAACACTATCCAAAACCTCATAGAATCTAAAGATCCAAATGAAGGACTTTGAAGTAAGTGCTGAGCCTGTGCAGGAGTGGCTGAGTAAAACCGAGAAGATGGTGCATGAAAGCAGCAATCGCCTGTATGATCTGCCGGCCAAGAGGCGGGAACAGCAGAAGCTGCAGGTGATCAGCCCCTCAGCCCGTCTGGCCAGCCCCCATCTACCATGCATTCAGATCAGAGGCACGCGAGCACCCTAGAGTTAGATTTTGCCGTCCTGAGATAGAGTGCACCTGTCCCCAATTTCAGATGTCCTGTTTTCCAGCTTTCCTTTGAGGTGTGATTTGTCCGGTCCTGTAGTCCACACTGTGTGTAGCTTGGAAATAATAACGCGCCTTCGGGGCACACCTATCACTCGCCCATGTTTGTTTCCTCGGTCTTGCGGCCGAAGCTTTGTCTGCGATGTGCTCTTCCCCAGCCTCTTAATAGTGACTTGCTTGTGCTTTTCAGTCTGTCCTTGAGGAAATAAACTGCTACGAGCCTCAGCTCCACAGGCTGAAAGAGAAAGCTCAGCAGCTGTGGGAGGGCCATGCGGCCAGCAGGAGCTTTATGCACCGAGTGTCACAGCTGTCTTCTCAGTATCTAGCTCTAAGCAATTTAACAAAGGTAACGCCTGCCATGTGCTGTGTGTGAGTGTGGGCCCGGGGCCCCGGGGCAGGGCTGAGGCGTGTAAGTGCTCTCCCTAGCCTTGCAAGCCCAGCCAAACATTTGTGCTGCATCATCTCAACATGTTTGTCTGAAAAGAGCAAAGGAGGTTTCAAACATCGAAGAGACTTCCCATCTCTGTGATTGCACAGAATATTCCCTTTAATCCTGAAGAGGTCTGTTCCCCAGAGCTTTTATCTTGAAGACTCAAAGCATAAACATAAGGCAGAATTCACAGTATTGTGTCTAAAGATACGCAGATTAAATTACTTTAGAAAAACAGGAATTCAGAGCAGTTTAAATTTACTTAGTGGACTACATAGAGTGAGTGGGGGATCATTTTATCCATTTGTCTCAATTCTTTATATTCATTACATAGTAGTCAAAGATGTGTTGATGGAGAGTTTCAGCTCAGATTCTAGAACAGAGCTCAAAATTGACAATGATTCCTATAACTGATTAAAGCACTTTTCTAACAGCTTAGAAAAATTGTAAATGGGATCCCACAGTGACCTCACTTAGAGCATTCAGCAGACTCATCTTGAACTTTGTAGGGCCGGCCTACCTTGAACTTTATGGCCTTGTAACATTTGTTCCCTATATTTCCCTTTTGTATTTCAGATCTGAGAATGTAGGAAACCTGCTGTAACTTGGCTTTGCCTGTTTTAGTGTGGGCTTACTCCTGGCCTGCTGTTTGCATCCCCAGTAAAACATCATTGAGACAGCCAAATAGTATAGGTGCTGGAGTAAAAGAGTCTGTGTTTACACCAATGTTTTTTACTTTTTTTGTCTTTAGAAAATCTGGCACATACCTGAAATTAGAATAAATTAAGGCCATCTTTCTATTCCTTTGTTTATTTAGATACCAAAAAATCAATAGATACTCAAATGCTTTAAGAGCTGACAATTATATTCATAAAATCTTCACTGTTGCATATAAGCTTTAATCACTAAAACCACATGTACGGTCCCAATTTGGGGATATTACAGAATCTCAGATAATTGTTTTTTTAGAACTGGCTACCTTGTAGGTCATGTGGGTATGTGCTATCAGTTGAGCCAAACGTGATCATGTGAGAGCAGAAGTTACCTCAGTGGGCTTCCCAGACAAGGGGTGAGGAAGACATTAATGAAATTTCTGAAATTATATCCCAGTTGTCGTAAAGAAGAGCAGCGAGTAAGCCGAGGGTCACTGAATTGTCATTGTCATCTTTCTGCCTCTCGACCCAATTTTTCTCATATTTTTACTCTTTAGAAAAGCTATTTCACATCTCATAGATTCATACAGCCTTGCGCCGTATCTGTGAGCCTGTGGACCTACTGCTGATTGCAGTTATTTGGAACAAAGGGTTAGCTTTATGATCTGAGTAGCTTCAGGGTGTGAAGTTTCTGTGGAAGGGACCGCTGGAAAACGATTTCTGTCATTTCCAGGGGAAAGTGTCAAGACTGGACAGAATTGTCACAGAACACAATCAGTTCTCCCTCGGGATTAAAGACCTGCACGACTGGATGACAGATGCGGTCCACATGCTGGACTCTTACTGCCACCCGACCTCTGACAAGAGCGTGCTGGACAGCAGGATGCTCAAGCTTGAGGTGTGCCTTTTACCCAAAATGTCTCTCATTTACAGAATTTGTTTTTCTCAGAAGTTCTCGAGTCTCTGTCTGGTATGATAATGTCACACTCTGTCCATGAGAAATCCAAGAATTCTCCGTGGATATGATCCTGTTTGCATAGGGCACTCCTGAATCGATTGAGCTCAGATATACTCTGTCATAAATACTTTACAAAAATTAAAATAAAATAAGGAAATTTCCTGGCAGTCCAGTGGTTAGGACTCTGTGCTTTCACTGCTGAGGGCGTGGGCTCAATCCCTGGTTGGGGGAATAAGGTCCTGCAAGCTGCACGGTGTGGCCAAAAAAATAAAAATTAAAAAATAAAAACATTTTTAATAAAAAATAACAACCCCAAAATGGTTACTTGCTTGATATAGCCAGTTAAGAGGCTAGTTTCAAATTACATCACAGGCACATTTATTCTGAGAAATACTTGGTTGAAACATTTTATCGGGCAAAACCTTTCCCATCTTGTTCAACTCACTTGCCTGCCTGTATCAGTTAGTCCGCCCTTCCCCCATCACAAGATATTAGTTCTGTGTTAGTTTACGTTTGTGATAAAGCAATCATTCTGCATTCATTCACCTGTCATTTGTACACTGGGTGTCTTCTGGGAGACTGGCATTGTGCCTTGATACCAAGATTCAAAAATGAATAAAATATGGTCATTGCCCTCAAGGATTTCATTGTCTGAGGCTGGAGGCTGAAACACGGAAGACAGTAATAATAATTACGGTGCTATGGACACACAGAGGAGCGGAGCTGGGCAAGGGGCATCGGGTGGAGAGTTGAGGCAGGTTTCTCAGAAAGCCTGATACCTCAGCGGAGATTTCAGAGTGGGACCAAAAGAGCAAAAGCTGAAGAAAGCCAACAGCATGGTATGTGAGACGTTACTAGCAGTTCTTTCCTGCTGCAGCAAAAGACGATGGCCATGACTGGCTGAAGCTGAATCTGTAGGGATTGGCAAGGTCCAGATGAGAGAGAGAGATGAAACTTTACCTTTTAGGTGATAAACACCAGTTTTATAATTTTGAATTCAAAGATCCTTCTTATACAGAAATAGAAGAGTGCTTGTGAAGAACTTGAAATATATAAATTAATATATAATATGAATTAAGCTATTTCTTTCAGTTTGTTGTATGAGAGACCTTAACCTTTACAGAGCTCTTCATCCAGTGACCTTTGAGGATTCAGGAATCCTATTGTCATCTATTTTTCTCTTATTAAAAAACAGTAAAATGAAACTTCAGTGGAAATTAGGGATTATTCAGAGGATAATAATGACCTGAAAGGCCAAGGTCACTCAGGTGACTGGTTACTGGCACCACCAGCAAGTGACTCTCCCGTCCTCCACCTGGTAAGCCTGAGAGAACTGGGGCTCAACCCGACTGCAGATCATCTATCCACAGGGACTCTGAAATATTTAAAGCTAGAAAAATGTTAAATAAGCAAGTGACAAAGGACTCCTGTATGTGCTTTTACAGGCTCTATTATCAGTGAAGCAGGAAAAAGAGATCCAGATGAAAATGATAGTGACCAGAGGGGAATCTGTCCTTCAGAATACCTCTCCGGAAGGCCTTCCCGCCATTCAGCAGCAGCTGCAGAGTGTGAAGGATATGTGGGCGTCCCTTTCGTCTGCAGCGATTCGTTGTAAAAGGTTAGTGAAGCTGAAGGGCTGCTGTGAAGTCATTGCTAAAAGATCTACAGGGTAGCTCAGTAACAGACTGTCCCAGGGTTCTCGCTTTCTCTCTCTCTCCGCCCCCGGGCCCCAATCTCTTTCTCTCTCTCTATTGCCCTGCTCCGTTATTTTTGCCTCCCTTTCTTCCTTCCTGCTTCCCTCCCTCCTTCCTTTCTTTTCTCTTTTCTTCTTGGAACAAAAGAAACTGGTAGGTGCGATCTTTCATTTAGGTTGAGCTGCAGTCCTATGTCTGTGTTTTCATATAACTACATGTTTCTTAGTGTTGATGTTCACTGCTTAAAAAGTCAAAAGATAAATACATGTTTAATCATGTGAAGATATATTAGTTAAAACCAGTCAGTTTACTTGGGAAGTAGCCCCAGAAAACACCAGTACATAGTGGGAACAACACGTGAGAAAGGGAGGGCAGCCAGTAACATGGGCAGCTGGAGCTTACTCCTGGCAGGCGTTGCTGGGAGCCAGTGTAGATAGAGCGTGTCTGGGAATTACCCATGGAGAGCAGGGGAGCTGGAACATTTATAAACTGCCGAGTCAGGCAGGCAGTCGAGGATTGCCTCCAGGGGACGACAATCCCTGGCATTTCTTGCCTACAGTGCCCTCAAGCTGAGAGGGCACCAGGGACCAAAGGATGCCCTCGGGCCAAGAGGGCAAGGAGCTGGCCTCTGGAGGACCGGTTGGCAGCGTAGTGCAGGGGTCTGGTCGGAGGGTGGAGCGCAGAGTGTCTGCTACAGAAGGGTTCAAGCCTCTTAGTAAAATTAAACACAAATGATTAACGGAGTTAAACGTGTAACATCGGTATTGAGAGAAGGAAGTGCTTAATTTATCAGTAAGAGAAATCATCAGGTTTTAATAATTAGACCAATTCAGGAAGTGTTAGCCTATATCATTTGTGATTTTCTGATTTTTAAATCTCATGCAAGATAGTGACTATGCTTGTTCTTGTTCGGTTCTTCCTTCCTTCTTTTATTACTTTTTTTTCTCTCCTCTGGATGTCCTACTCAACTTGATGGAGTTAAATATTGCTTCTCTTTCTGCCCTGAGTCTTGGCTCCGAAAAGCCTCGCTCAGGGCATCTCTCCTGGTTTTGTCTTCAGGCCTCTCCCAGTGTCTCGTGTGACCTGGTTACTGACTCCAGGTTTTATATCCAGTCCCTGTTCTCCACCCGCTGGCCTGGACTTCACTGACCCTTGCTTCTCAAGGCTGTGCTTGCCAGGGACCCAGACTCGGATTTGATAAGCCACAGCCATTCAGCCCCTCTCAAGCCTGCCCCGTCCTGATCTGTGGGCTTCCTGCTGGGGGCGTAGACAGAACCAACACAGTGATAGAGATCAGACAGGTTGAATGTACATGGCTTCTCAGTGTAGATTACTGTCCTTTCAATTACCTTTCAGTCAACTTGAAGGAGCTCTTTCTAAGTGGACAAGTTATCAGGACGATGTTCGACAGTTTTCCAGCTGGATGGACAGCGTGGAGGCCAGCCTAAACGAATCCGAAAGGCAGTATGCAGAAGTGCGGGAGAAAACAGCCGCTCTCGGCAAAGTCAAGGTGGGACCTGGATTTCAGATTCCATTTGTTTTCTGACAGATGCTTCAGAATTGCCATAGTTGTACAGAAATGTGCTCACCTGAATCCTAGGGCTGTCCACATAGGCAAACTCTATTTGAGGGGTTTACTATAATTTCTAACGGCTTCTCAACCCAAACTTTTGTTTGTGGCTGTTTTGTTAGTGAGTGAAAACGTCCTCTTCCAGGAAAACCTCATAGACGCATGTTTTATGTTATATTTAAAATTTGGCAACTTGTAGTAGCTTTTCATATCTTCAGCCTGCTCATCATTCGGAAGTAAAAGTACTTTCTTTTCTATCACATCCTTTTATATTTCTACTTTTGTATATTTTTCATAATGCTTATATCAGTACAGTACTACATGTAAAGATTAATAGATGGATAGATTGATGGTAGATAGATAGATAGGTAGGTACTGGAGGTATGTTCTTAAACCTCTTTTTTGCTGATATTAGCATTCACACATAACATTTTGGAAACCTTGGATTTATTCATCCAGGGCATATTCATTGGATGGCCTGTTCTACCTAAAACTTACTGTGTCCTAAACAGTACTTATTATCTCCTACCCCAAATCCTTCACACTCCTATATTCCCAGTGTCAGTTCTTTTGTGTCACCCCACACTGAATACCCGAAACTGGGAACCTTGTTTCCCCACCTCCTGCTTTCTTACCCCCGCTTTGAATTAGGCAGTAGGTCTTGCTGATTCCAATTCAGAAATGTCTCCTGACTCTAATCTATCCTTTTCCTAAATTGCAACAGCTCACCTCGTCTCTTGTCTCCATCTCCCGTTATCTTCATATAAAGGTGAATGTCTCTCTTTCTTGCCTGAGAGTTCCGTTGCTTCCCACTGTTTACAGTATCATACCAATCTCCCTCCTCTAGTTTGTAAGAATTTTAATAATCTCTTTGCCAGCCTCATTTTGCTTACTCTCCCACCCTCCTTCCACCCTTGTGCCAGCCTTACTGTATTTCTCACTATTTCCTGAATGTGCCACATTAAATGGAATTAAACGATTCCATGCCTTTGCAGAATCTCTTCCCTTTTTCACAGAATACTTTAGCTGTGCCCCGGCACCTGGCAACCTTCTACTTACCTTTCTGAGTCAGTTCAGAAGCTATCTTTTCTGTGATACCACCACCACCCGAGGCTTAATTAGTTCTTCTGTTTTCTGTTGTTCATATCTCTTTATCAGTTTTATAGAATATATGCTTACGTACCTCTCTCCCTCAGTGGATAAAGATGCTTAATTTTCTTTTTATCCTATGCATTTGGCTCTCTGTCTGACACAGAGCAAATGCTGAGTAAAAGTTATTTGAATAACTAAATGGCCTTACGTGACCTATGCCAAATCACTTAACATTTCTGGGTTTGCATGAGTGTTTGCATCTGAAAATTAATCTACTCATAATTATCTACCCATCGTATTGTTATAATGATCTATTGCTTTATTAATTTTTCATCTATTCAATAAATGCAGGCATTGTGCTCGATTCCAGGTTAATAAAACAGACAAAGGTTGTATTCTGCAGGGGACACCTATACTCATCCGTGAATGCATGAGTAAACAAATAATTATAACTGGTGATAAGTGCCCTGAAGAAAAAACTGCATGTTATGAGAGAGAGAGTCACTGGGACAGGGCAATTATGGACTGCTTGGAGTCGGGGGAGGGGGAGGAGAGACTGGAAAGGCGTCTCTGAAATGGTAGCCGGAAATGATGCCCTAAGGAATTTAGTGCAGAGAAGTCAGTCTGGGGAGGAGGTGTGAAAAGAGCATTTCAGATGGAATAATCAGCACGTCCCTGAGGAGGGAGAGAACCTGGCTCAGATAAAAGGGAGCTAGAAGAAAGGCTGGGTGTTGCTGGAGCCGAGAATAAATGGATGGCTGTTGCCAGGTGATCTGGCAGAGGGGCCAGGGACCAGATCCTGCATTGCCATGAGGGTGCTAGCCTGTGGATTTTCTACTTGATCCTGACGGCCTTGGGAAGATAATCAATGTTTTAAGCTGGGGAGTGACATGATTCCCTTTAGAATCTTACAATCTTTTATCACTCAAGCTGCTGTGTGGAGTGTGGACAAAGGGACTGGGCAGGAACTGGGGGCAGGGAATCTGCCTAGCAGGATATTGCAAAAGTCCAAGTAAAAGGTGATAGCAGCAGGGGCTGGGGATTTGCAGGAGACAGGAGAACACATGTCAGGATACAGTGAAGAGATAGAACTAACAGGATTTCATCATGGATGGAGGGAGAAAGGGTGACTCCAGTGGTCTGAATTGACCAGCTAGGTGGGAATGGTAGCATTTACTGCTTGAAAAAAGACTGAAGGGGAAGGAGGTTTATTGGTGGCTGGGGAAGGATGGGAATGGACTAGAGCTCAAGAGCCCATTTTTGGACAAATTAAGTTTGAGGTTTCCAAGTCAACTGGAATCAGAATCTCAGAGACAGTTCTGGGCCAGATATCAAATACACCCCCCGACTCATATAGATATAGATATAGATATAGATATAGATATATAGATATAGATTGATGATAGAGTGATCTATCTATCTGTCTACAGATAGATAACCTGAGATCACTTGCCAAGTATGCAGATAAAATATCCTAATTTTAGTAGTACCATTGATATGATTATATGTGCACCAATTCCTTTATTTTTTTTTAATGTTCTCTAGTTATTAAATGAAGAACTGCTGAGCCACAGCAGCTTGCTGGAGACCATTGAAGTCAAAGGAGCTGGCATGACAGAGCACTATGTCACCCAGTTAGAATTCCAGGACCTGCAAGAACGATACAGAGACATCAGAGAGCGGACCAAGGTATGGCTCACCGTGTTCCACACAAACCCACTGAAAATGCAGTGTTTGGAGCTGTGCTTATTTAAAGACTCATTTATTTGGGGCAATGACAGCCTTGTGAAAGCAGATAGAACAAAAAAAATGCAAAATGAATTTTAATACTTTGAATACCCCACTGGCAAAACCCTCAACTATTGTTAGGATATGAAAGTTACTGAAGGAAAATAATTCTCAGTTAAAAAGTCCTAGAAATGTACCTATTGTAGAAAAATTGGGGCAGCTTCATAAGGAAGACTCATAAATTCTTTATTATGTCTGCTGATGACAATTTTCTAAAGCAGGAAATAATCACCAATAATATTTACAATACTGTGCTTTATTTATTTCTTTGTGAACTTTCAGCACACCTTACTTTATTAGACAAAGTACATGAAAAATTAAATCCACAGTGAGTCCAAATCCTCACTGAAGGCACAATATAAGAATTTCAGTTTTCTTCATTAGCAAAAATGTATTTTTATGACAAATAAAGTTAATTCATTTTTTGGAATATCCATGTTACATTTCATAAGGAATTCAGAGATCAGGAAGTTAATTCAAGAAAGTGATCTTTAAGACCCCTTTTACTCCTAATATTACATTTTTTTATATTTTTTGCCTAAATCTTAATGTTTTACTTTTCTAGGAAGCATTCATATTTTAATGACTTAATAATCATGCTTTTCTAAAATTCCAAAAGTGAGTTCTTAAAGTACGTTGAAACTGCGTGTAGAAATGTATTCCCATCTTAATCATCTTACATGCTAACAATAGGAAGCAGTAACCAAGTTTGAAAAACTAGTTCGCCGGCACCAAGAGTATCAGAGAGACTTGAAGGCGTTTGAAACTTGGCTGGAACAAGAGCAAGAAAAGCTTGACCGATATTCAGTTCTTGAAGGTGATGCCCACACTCACGAGACAACGCTGCGGGGTCTTCAGGTAAAGTCAACTTCGTCATAAAACAAAGGAATTTTCATTCTGAATATGGAATCATTATTATTATTATTTTTATTTTTTAATTTTTTTTTTTTTGCGGTACACGGGCCTCTCACTGTTGTGGCCTCTCGCGCTGTGGAGCACAGGCTCCGGACGCGCAGGCTCAGCGGCCGTGGCTCACAGGCCCAGCTGCTCCGCGGCATGTGGGATCTTCCGGGACCGGGGCACGAACCCGCGTCCCCTGCGTCGGCAGGCGGACTCTCAACCACTGCGCCACCAGGGAAGCCCCAGGAATCATTATTTTAAGCAGTGGGAAGTTACTGTGACCTTAAATCCTATAAATAGTTGATATATATTAAGTGAAACCCTAGTAAGGTCTGGTCTATAGCGTTTTGGGACCTCAGTAGTGTATGCTAGTCGAGATCATTTGCTAGGCAGTTTAGACTGAGCAGGGCTGGAACTTGAGGACTTGGTTGAGTTGCTAAGGTGGCCTCTGACAGGAATGGCTCGTGGTCTCATTTATGGTGTTGGCTGGTCCACCTGCCTGTTCCTCCCTAAAGGGTTGAATTAGATGTGGAACACAGCTGCAGGAGTCAATAGCACAAGACACTTCTCAAAATCAAATTGCTGGCACCATCTTAGGCCATCTGGTTTTAACCCAAATCTCCCACATTGCTGAGGATACAGGCCCAGGGACAGAGACCTAGAAAAAGGAATTCGAGGAGCTAGAAAAAGCACTGGTGCTCAGCTAAGCAGTCTGAGATTCAGGGCGAGATGGCAAACCTCATGGGGAAAGTGGTCCTAACCCACTTATTCATTGACTCATTCAACATTTACTGAACACCTAATGTGGTACAGACACTGTACTTGGCTAGCTACTGCAGGTAAAGAAGATTAAACTTTTATTCTTGCCTGCAAGGAACTTGCATTCTAAAGAAATGTGGACCCATTGATAGGTCGTAATGATCTATCTAACAATGTGATAAGGACAATAATAAAACTACTCTATTATTAGGGATCTTATGGGAGCATCAAAGAGAGCCCCTTGGGCTTCCCAAGGGTGGCGCAATGGTTGAGAGTCCGCCTGCCGATGCAGGGGACACGGGTTTGTGTCCCACATGCCGCAGAGCGGTTGGGCCCGTGAGCCATGGCCACTGAGCCTGCGCGTCCGGAGCCTGTGCTCTGCAACGGGAGAGGCCACAGCAGTGAGAGGCCCGCGTACTGCAAAAAAAAAAAAAGAGACCCCCTTAATCTTACCTGGAGAGACAGATAGGGGTCAGGGGGTTCCCAAGAAGGGGAAACCAGGCACACAGAGTAGAGAACAGAGGAAGACCAGCAAGACAACTCCATGTCCCACCAGCTCTGTGTTGGAACTTACTGAACACTGTCAGCTCTTATTGGAATTGGTTCAGGATTGGGCAAGATATACCTACAGCTCACACGAGGTGGAAAAGCAGGACTGAGATGGTCATCACTGGCATATAACATTTCTGGCTATTTCAGTGAGTCTCAGGGAGTGTTGTGTAATGGCGGGAGTGCACGGTTGGGATTAGGGAGTTTGGACTCTGACTTATGGTGAGAACTGACCCTAGGTGACTTTGGCAGAGGTAAACATCTTTGACTCAGTTTTCTCCACAGAGTTGTTCTGAGGAGGGATTAAATGAGATGGGAGAAAAATCTTATTTAAATAATCGTCCATTCATGAAATAAATATACAGCAGAAGTTGAAGAGTCATAGTTTCATTAGCTTATTTAAGGATCTCATCCATTTTATTCTTAATAGTAGCATACCCTGGTCTGCTAGGTTTAGCTGTTGTAATTTATCTTAATGGAATGGACTTGGTTTTCTGGCTGTAACCCCTCCCAGCCCTTCACTCCAGACATTCTTGGCCAGCAAATGCCAAGCTCTCCAAGTTCTGTGTAGGAACTGGACCAAGAAGTCACTTGTCACCAGCAGATGTTTCTCCTGTTCCAGAAGAAAATGTTTCACTTTGGTCAGTATTAATGTAGCCCAAACCCAAACCTAACTCCAACCTCTCAGTTCACTGTGTATTAATTCTTACTGACACTGCCTTATTTTGAGTCACCACAGATGTTAAAAAGGGAGGGGAGGCGCTAAGGCAGAAATTGGTGGTGGAGACGTGACATTCCAACTGCACAGCGGAACTGCATCAGGGTCCTGATGTCCTACAGCTCACTTAGTCATCTGGGGGTCTGCCAGCAGTGTGAAGCATGTTCACAGATTATTTTGCATTTACTGAAGGTTTAATCTGAGTCTTAGAACATATAGATTTTTTAAATATTTAACTATATTTTCCCCTCAGAATAAATACTTGAAATGTGGCATATATATAAGAATTTATCTAACGCATTGATTTGTAGAATAGTGAAAACTGCTATAAAATAGGAAAAGGGTGATATATTAAGAAGAGTAGGGGCTTCCTTGGTGGCTCAGTGGTTAAGAATCCGCCTGCCAATGCAGGGGTCACGGGTTCAAGCCCTGTTCCGGGAAGATGCCACGGAGCAACTAAGTCCGTGCGTCACAACTACTGAGCCTGTGCTCTAGAGCCCGCGAGCCACAACTACTGAGCCCACGTGCCTAGAGCCTGTGCTCCGCAACAAGAGAAACCACTGCAATGAGAAGCCCACACACCGCAACGAAGAGTAGCCACTGCTCACCGCCACTAGAGAAAGCCAGCACACAGCAATGAAGACCCAACACAGTCAAAAATAAATAAATAAATAAGTTAATTAATTAATTTTTAAAAAGGAGATTAATTAGGGCAAGGATCAGTAGACTGTAGCCCAGAACCCGTATTTTAAATAAGGTTTTATTGGAACACAGCCACACCTGTTCATCTGTGTAGAGTCTATGGCTGCTTTGGCACCACAAGGGCAGGGTTAGACAGTTAAGTACTTGCAGCAGATTGTGTGGCCCACAAAGCCTAAAATATTTGCTGTCCAACCCTTTATGGAAAAAGTTTGCCAAACCCTGAATTAAGGAAAGAGATTGTACAAAATTACCTTTAAAAAATTTTAGGAATTTTGGAATAAAATTTCTGTTTGTCATCATTTTGATTAATATTTTACCATATAAATTGTTCTTCTTTTCTATTTATAATACATTCACATTACAACATCCTTGGAGTGATATCATAGCTGAGGACAAATGTATCCAATAGTCTGAACCATATAAGATTGCTATTTCTATGGGTAAAAGTGGTCAGATATGAGCAATTTCGTTGGTATTAAAGATTTTTTAATAATGTTGTATCTGACTAAATATGTTGGCACTTTTAACATTCTTGGTAGGATTTGACTTGGCCCCTTTCAACTTTAGATGATCAGATCAAGTAACACAAGTGTATAATACCATTTTGCCAACATCTTTAAGGATATGAGTTTTTCTCTCTATAAAAAAAGTAGTTTATGCTCTTCAAGACTTGGCTCATACTAAATTTGTAGGGTAAATTTCTGGGACTTATGCTTTGGTGGAGGGAAATGTATTTGTACCTAGGAGTACCTGATGGGCAGGTGTGATAATTCAGCCTTCCAGGTTTGTATGCCCTGTACCCTCCAGGGCCAACTTCTCTTTGCTATCGCATTCCCTAGAACTTCTTTGGCAAAGGATCCCTCCTGAGCAAAAACAAGGTCCATTGTTCTTTTCTCAGCCACACGTGTAGCACTGATCCCATTCAATGTCAAAGCAAGAAACCTTAGGCTCTTTAAACAGATTAGGAGCCCAAAAAAGCCTAGGTTATTATATTAAACAATAACCCTTTAATCACAGTGTTTTTTGCCTGTAGGCTGAAAAACCAAATTTCAGACATTGCTTCTAAGATGACTGAGAAAAATATTTCTCTCGCTATGTGTATTTGTGTGTATATGTGTGCATTCTGATTAATTTAATTGGAAATATTTCAGAATGTTTCTCCTGACTTGGGAGACAGTATGCAGTTTTCGGTACATATTTTTTTGTGTAAGTCGGAATCAAAGCATTCTTTCCTAACGTGAAGTTTTCTTGAAGCCAACGTGAAGGGCACAGTTGGCTTGGGTGAGACATGATCACCTACACGGGTGTAAAATATGAGTGAGGTGTGGCAGCCATACCTTTCCCCTACAGGAGCTCCAGGTGCACTGCGCAGAGGGGCAGGCCCTGTTGCATTCAGTGCTGCACACCAGAGAGGAAGTGATACCATCGGGCATCCCCCAGATGGAGGACCGGGCATTAGAGTCTCTCCGGCAGGACTGGCAGGCTTACCAGCAGAGGCTGTCCGAGACCCGAACTCAGTTCAATAATGTAGTCAACAAATTGAGACTGATGGAACAAAAGTTTCAGCAAGTAGACGAGTGGCTAAAAGCGATGGAGGACAAAGTGAGTCTCAGAAGTGGACGTCAGTCTAACCGGGCAGCCAAGGAGATACAATTACATCAGATGAAGGTACAGCTAATGTAAATTCCTCATCTTTGTCAAAGTAGCAGTTGCCTTGCATAATTTGTTTCCTTAAAATATTTCGTAACTTTTGGTCCAAGGTTTAGCTTTTGCAAAATCTCTTTCTACTTGCAAAGAAATTTGATGTACATTATAATGGAGGATTCTTCTATCAGCAGTTATTTATTAGAATCCTAAGGCAGTCTAGTTTAATGAAATATTTTAGATTTTCTTCCCAAGCTTTATTACCTTGCTTGGTAAAGATACGTGAATGCTAGTGTTGCAGTAATTTGTTTATGGCTCTGATTTGAAGTTGCTCTAATGTACTACATTGACATAATACTTGAAAATTAATTTTATTCTAATTTTTATGTAGCGTCAGTGCACATGATCAAAATAATCCTTAGGCCTCTGGAACTTCTTTTCCTTATTCATCTATTTTAAAATTTATCTAAGTACAACAAAAGATATAAAAATATATGTAATATAGACAGAAAAGCACTCAAACTCATTAAGTGTACATACAGTTTTTATCATGCTACTGGAATTACATTTTCATGAAGGTTTTATGTGAAGTAGTTTCAAAATTATATCACAGAATAAGTATATTCTAACAATGCACTGAACTTGTTTTCCAGTAAGAAGATATATTTATTTGTCTTACTCAAGAATCTGTAAGGTTGAACCTTTCCCTCAATATTGTGTCATTTCAGAAGTGGCATGAAGAAATCACTGCGTACAGAGACGAAGTTGAGGAAGTGGGAGCCAGAGCACAGGAGATCCTGGATGAGAGCCACGTGAGCAGCCAGATGGGCTGCCAGGCCACCCAGCTGACGTCCAGATACCAAGCCCTTCTCCTTCAGGTGCTGGTGAGTGGGCCACCCCTGCTCATCATAGGCCAGCAAACTTCACAAGCCAGATGTTCTTCCTTTCGCTAACTTCCAGTGAAGATAATACGTGTTTATCAAGAAAGGCACTGGCACAGGTCTTTAATCACTGTTCAATTGTGTTTCTTCTTTCGAAGGAACAAATAAAATTCCTGGAGGAAGAGACCCAGAGTTTGGAGGAATCAGAATTATCTTTAAGTTCCTATTCGGATTGGTACAGCTCTACTCACAAAAATTTCAAGAATGTGGCTGCCAAAATTGATAAAGTAGATAAAGTGATGATGGGGAAGAAAATGAAGACATTGGAGGTAGGCATGCAAATATCAGGTTTGTCTCCCAGCTCTTCTTCCTTCACGAGCTGTTCCTGTCTCCCACGTAGAATTGGGAGTGTGTTCATCCCCGCCCAGTATGATTGGTGATCCGTGGCTCATCATTTCACTCTAAATTCCAAGTTATAATCTCTTAAGCCAAAGACTGGCTTTCATTTATTTGTGTTGTGAAGTCATTTCAATGTCTTTCACATGGCTACGCACGAAATTCTTAACTAAGTTCCAGTTTGGCACTAAATATTAAAAGAAAAAAATTATCTCAAATTCATGGCACTGTGCATTAATAGAGTTTTAACTCAGATCTATAGGAGCACTGTTAAGGACAAGAGAAACATCAAGTTCTTCCTTAAGTCTCTGATTTGGAAATGATATGCTGATCAAGACTTTAAAAGACCTATTTTGAAGTAAAGAAGATTCCTGATTGCTGGCAGACCAAATCTGGTTGTAAACTTCAAAAAACATATTTTAAGGAGAAATCAGTGGACTCAAGAATGGGACTTGAAAGGCTGTTCCTTGAAAGAAATAATGCGAAGTTATTTGCATTTATTTGTTTGTTTATTCATTTGTTTGTTTGTATTTGCTTCCCATTCTTTCTCAGGGTTTGCTAAAAGACATGGATAAAGGCCAGAGTTTGCTCAAATCAGCCCGAGAGAAAGGAGAGAGAGCTCTTACATACTTGGAAGATGGTGAGGCAGAGACGTTAAGAAAAGAGATCCATGACCACGTGGAACAGTTGAAGGAACTGACCGGCACTGTCCGGAAGGAGCACATGACTCTGGAAAAAGGCCTTCATTTAACAAAGGAATTCTCAGATAAATACAAAGCACTAACTCAGTGGATAGCAGAATACCGAGAAATCCTACACATTCCTGAAGAACCCAAAATGGAATTATATGAGAAAAAAGCTCAACTATCTAAATACAAGGTAGTGTGTTGTTACTAACTGACAGATGCACGAGAACATCATGTAGGACTGAACTGGTGGGACGTGATTCCTGGTTTGTGTCACCCTTAGTGAGTGCTAGAAAAAGTCCTTAATGTGCCTATTCTGCTGGTGGGGAGTGGTATAGATTTATTTGGCTGGAAACACTACATCAGACTTATTTTTCCATTCAGGAATTGTATTTGTCTGATATTCAAAGGTTGTATCAGTAAATGGAGATCTATTCTGACAGTGTGATCCAGGTATGTGTATCCTCCAGAAAAACCTTCTTGGCATTAGGATCTCACACCTACAGATTTTATCTTTCATGTAGAGTCTTTCCTTCATCTTTTGGTACAGAAGGCCTATAAACTGACCTGTGGTAAATTCAAAATGAGACATCATATTTCTACGAAAATAAATTCTAGTTAACCAACTGTAGTTAAACATCTTAGAAATTAATTTTTGAAAGAATAAATGGTGATGTGGATATCACTATACATGCTGTAGATATAAATATTTCACATGCTCAAATCTGTGAAACAGTTATTGAAGCTTACACATGGAATAGTCTGTTTTCTAAATTTGACCCAAATTATTTAGCGGTATTCTTTAAGAATTACAGTGTGGTGGCTTGCCTCAAAGCGTTTCCTGTCAGCAGCTTTTTCCTACTCCAGCCAGTATGTCTATTCCTGTCCTTGGTTCTTCTGCCTAGCCTGACAGTGTGTCTTTGAAGGTGTTACATAAGAATCACACTGCTGCTTCTTTTTTAGTTCCCTCTGAGTTCTTGATAGATTTAAATAGCACTTTTAGGCCATCATAGCAGCGTTGCAACTGGAATTTGTCTCCCAGACTCCACATCCAGCTCAAGCTGCTATTGATTTCACGAGTCAAAATCAAAAGATAGCGCCTCGCTCCCTTCGTAGAGAATTAAGGTTTACTTCTCTGCCGACAGGAATGAGCTAGAAGCCAGCGATATGAACCACGTTAAACTGAGCCGAATGTAATTCTTTTCCTTACTTCTCTCTGCGCACGTGAAGGGCTATTTGATGTCTTACTTTTACTCTGTATTGAAAAACTGTATTAGCCATACAAAGGCATTCTAAAGGCATTAGAAAAAAAGACTGTATTAGCCATTCTAAAGGCATTCTCTCTTTATTGCTTTATACTCATTAATTTTTAAAGTATATGTCAGATCTTTATTTGAAGTAGATAAACTTATACATGCCAACGTATATGTATATATTCGCCTTGATCACATAGATGAGCTGGCTCTTGTTGTTTTTTCTTTGTAATTCAAGTCACTTCAACAAACGGTGTTGTCCCATGAACCATCAGTAAAATCAGTGAGAGAAAAAGGGGAAGCCCTCCTGGAGCTGGTGCAGGATGTTACTTTAAAGGACAAAATAGATCAACTTCAGAGTGATTACCAGAACCTCTGCAGTGCAGGCAAAGTAAGGAGTGATCAGAAATTCAATACAAATGTGTGTATTTGCCACAAAGGGGGTCCTGACTCCTTTTTATCTGTCAGAAAATTTTAAGGCGTGGTATGGGTCAGTATTTTTCCTTTTATTCAGATGGGCATTTTAAATGGCGAAATGACTTCGTGGGTCGTGTTGTATCTGTTTTTTTTTTCCGTCCCTAGTAAGTTTCTGATGTGTGTAACTCTACCTACCCTATGAGTTTTCCTGGGCTTTTAAAATTATGAAAGTTTTGAGTAGATTTTTGGCTTGAAAGTCACTTCTAACGGACACCTGGCTTCACAGGACCATGTTTGCCGTCTCGAGGTGAAAGTCAGAGACCACGAAGATTACAATGGTGAGCTCCAAGAAGTGGAAAAGTGGCTGCTGCAGATGTCAGGAAGGTTAGTGGCACCCGACCTCATGGAGACAAGCAGTCTAGAGACGGTTACCCAGCAACTGGCCCGCCACAAGGTATGCCTGAGCTTTAAGGAGCTGAAGAATACAGGGTGGCTTTAGCAGGTGTGCCGTGTGCATGTGCGTGCGTGTGTGTGTGAGCGCATGCATGCACCTCTCTGGGTCATAATGACTGCACCTAAAGAATCAGGTCTGAGGGCTTCCCTGGTGGCGCTGTGGTTGAGAGTCCGCCTGCCGATGCAGGGGACACGGGTTC
>NW_006786377.1:1503714-1558474 GCF_000442215.2 Lipotes vexillifer
AAAAAAAAAAAAAAAAAAAAAAGAATCAGGTCTGAGTCTCAAGAATGACTGATAATTGAGAACAGTTCAATTTAATATTTAAGTGACTAACAACAGCTGAATCTTGGCATTCACCTTCTGAACGTATTGTAGCATTTTTCCCAGCCAATAGTTTTTCATTGCAGAATATAATCTTCAGGGAGTAATTTATCAAAGAGAAATTATCTTTATTTTAGAAAAGTATAGCCAAAGATAGGATACAAAAATAGTAGTCAAAGAGTCTGGGTTCTAGTCAGACTGTCTTCTTCCTAACTGGGGGGACTTAGCCTCTCTGCGCCTCCTTTTCTCCTCTGTTAAGGGTGATAATGACACCAGCCTCATCACGGGAGATAATGTATGTGAAAGTATCCTGTAAACCATAAAGTACAGTACTGATATGTGGTGTTAGTATATTTATTAATATGTATTTTTAGTAATTATATGTGCCAGGTGACAGATGTCGTATAGTCACAATTTTATGGAGCAATTTCGGTGAGCTTAATGGGAAACTGATTTTTAGTCGTGACATGGTAAATATCTAGTAGTGTGTCTTAGGAAGACCAGTTAACCATTCTGGACTTCAGGATTCCTATAGGAGAAAATTTTATTAAGCAAATACCAACAGAAAAGTAACTACATGATATAGTCTATTTGGCACTGAGAAAATACCCTCAGTAACCTCATGATGTAGTGGTTCCATTCCAGCTCGAAGATAAAATGTTTCTTTTCAATATGGCATATATAATAACTGTTAGCCCAGCACCACTGGAAAAAGAGTGGTGGACCCTGGGCTGCTGAAGGACCACCTGGTTTCCCTTAGATGTATTGATGTGTCAACCCAGGAAACTTTGTGTTGGAATGACACTTGTCATTAGCATTGTAAGGAAATTAGAACATGATTTGAAAAAGTTGGTTCCTGCTCTCTAAGTGACCTTGTGAGAAAGCTCACTAGAGAACACAGGTGGGCATAGTGGTGTGTGTGAACTGGAATCGGGCAGAGACGGGCCCAAAGCTGGGGGATGTGCCATTTACTACTTGTGAAGCCTTGAACATGGTTTTTCTTTTCTTTTCGGCTGCATTGGGTCTTCGTTGCTGGGCACGGGCTTTTTCTAGTTGTGGCGAGCAGGGGCTATTCTTCATTGCGGTGCACAGGCTTCTCATTGAAGTGGCTTCTCTTGTTGCGGAGCACAGGCTCTAGGTGCACAGGCTTCAGTAGTTGTGGCTCGCGGGCTCTAGAGTGCAGGCTCAGTAGTTGTGGCACACGGGCCTCAGTATTTGTGGCTCACAGGCTATAGAGTGCAGGCTCAGTGGTTGTGCGGGCTTCAGCAGTTGTGGCTCATGGGCTCTAGAGCGCAGGCTCGGTAGTTGTGGCACACAGGCTTCAATAGCTGTGGCTCACGGGCTCTAGAGCACAGTCTCAGTAGTTGTGGCACACGGGCTTCAGTAGTTGTGGCTCATGGGCTTCAGTAGTTGTGGCTCGCGGGCTCTAGAACGCAGGCTCAGTAGTTGTGGCACACGAGCCTCAGTATTTGTGGCTCACGGGCTATAGAGCACAGGCTCAGTAGTTGTGGCACACGGGCTTAGTTACTCCACGGCATGTGGGAACTTCCCGGACCAGGGCTCGAACCTGTGTCCCCTGCATTGGCAGGCGGATTCTTAACCACTGTGCCACCAGGGAAGTCCCTTGAACATGTTTTATAATATCTCTGTGCTTCAATCTCCTCATCTGTAAAACAATAGTAATAATACACATTTATCCGGGCTTATATATAGTCCCTTCACTATAGCAGGTGCTTAATAAATGGTAAGTGATAAAGGTTATTTTTATTTTTATCAATATAAGTATTATTAGATGTAAATTAGATCTTACATAATTTAGACATTCGATTATTACATAAATCAGATATCATATTAGATAAATTAGACATTAGCAAATTAGATTAAGTTGTAATTAGATTATTTTAGATATAAATTATACCAGAATTATAATTTATAGAGATGAAAAATGTATTAACATCCTTCTTGCTGGTAATAATACCATGGAGCAGATCTTTAACTGAGATCAGCCTCATGAAATCACTTAAAGGTTACTTCACTATTCGTATGTAACTTAATCCATTAAATTCATTAACTTTTCCCATTGGAGTATCTCTGAAAATATACTTCTCTTTTCATTTGTTGATACGGTAACCAAGACAAATTGCAAAACTCTTTTAAAAACATTTTAAACAGTGAAATGATTAATCTTTAACTTTCTGTTTGATGAATAGATTATTTAAAGACTAAAACTGGAATAAGAACTCAGTACTTGTTTCATTTTTTGTAGGCAATGATGGAAGAAATTGTTGGTTTTGAAGACCGTTTGAACAACCTTAAAATTAAAGGCGACAATTTGATCAGCCAGTGTGCAGACCACCTCCAAGCAAAACTTAAACAAAATGTACACGCTCATCTGCAGGGCACAAAGGATAGTTACTCAGCCATCTGCAGTACAGCCCAGAGGGTGAGTACCACTGGAACATTCTAGAATGATGAAGAATTAAGGAGAAAAACTGTGCAAACTGGAGGCTTTTTAAAATAGTTTTTATGCTTCAGTCTTTGGGATCGTTTTGGTGTTTTTCCAGACAGAAAATAAGAGGATAGATTTCATAGTCTCTATGTGAACATAAAACTAACATATCATACATTTGATTGATGTGATGAAGTAGTGAATTTCAGACCTGTGGTTTTACTCAATCCCTTTATTCCATGAATTGATTATGAAAAAAATTTTTAATTTTGTTTGTTTTTATTTGCACACCATCAATAATACTTCTTTCTAATTTGCCATTTATTCTATTACATCAAAATAAGTTTATTCTGTAAGTCACACAGTAATTATTTCTTTTTAAATCTATGCAGCCCAGGTTCTACTCTAATTCAGTATTTTTATGTATTCATATAGAAATTGAGAAAAGAAGTAAGCACCAATTTCAAGGCATACGTCAGTGGGTATCCCTCCAATAAAATGGAATCCTTAACGTTATAGATACAAGTCTAAGATAAATAAGAATCGCCCTTTTAACAACAATTAAGTAAAATTAGTGGATTACTCTTTATTATTCTGGAATTTATAAATGACACTGAGAAGAGTCCATCTATTTTTGTTACTGGGCTATTTAGTAAGAACTGGAGAAATACAAGTGACATGGGGAGAATTATCTGTGTTCATCACGATAATAAAAAAAATGCTGGGTGACATTAGTTGATCCCTAGACTTGGAAAATCCACCTTCAAAATGTTAATAAACCGGCTTCCCTGGTGGCACGGTGGTTGAGAGTCCGCCTGCCGATGCAGGGGACACGGGTTCGTGCCCTGGTCCGGGAAGATTCCACATGCCGCAGAGCGGCTGGGCCCGTGAGCCGTGGCCGCTGAGCCTGCGCGTCCGGAGCCTGTGCTCCGCAACGGGAGAGGCCACAACAGTGAGAGGCCTGCATACCGCAAAAAAAAAAAAAAGTTAATAAAAAAGAGGGAGAAAAGAATCTAACAAATAATTGCAGATGATGACAAAGGGGAAAAGGGGGTGAGACAAGAAAAACAGCAGCATGGAGCTTTCTGGTGAGCTCATTTATTCACTCACTCAACAGAGATTTCTTAGCACTGTCTTTGTAGCAGCCTTTTTCTGTGCATTAGGGACACAGCTTAATTTTGTTTTTTAATTAGTAAAAGTTCGAAAGACAAACATATTTTAAAAATAAACTTTTAAAAAAGTAGATGAAATTCTAAAAACAGAGTCAGAATCTTATAATTAAACTTTGCAAAAATGTTAAAGAAAGCAAACTACCTTTTTGGTTCTGCTTGGAATAAAAATAAATAAGGGATAGTCCTAATATCAGATAAAAATGATTAATAGATGACAGAGAAAAGCAGAATTCAATTACTGCTTCTGTTGTCTCAATAAGGAAAGAAAAGCCAGTCTAACCTCATAGTCTTTTTTTCTTTCTTTTGTTTTTGATGAAGAGCTTGCTCAGAAAACATCATAGATATATTTCACCTTGATTTCAAGGAAGCACATAATAGTTTCTCAACATGTCTTTGTGGATAAAATGGAAATTGCTTGGCTGGTTGAGGATTAAGTAATTGAATAGATGCATTAGAAAATGTTTGGGTTATTCTAGATTAGTGTTGTCCTGGATAGTAACTTCTAAGATGAAATGAGGGCATCAAACTCTCCCCTCCCCTGTGTTATAATTTAGTTCCAATTTACCCTACCCCTAAAAGAGAAGCTTTTCAGTTTGAGAAATATTGGTTATCTTTTCATGAGCTGGCATTTTATTTTTACTTTTAGTTTCTAGTTTAAATGAAAAGGACAGTATTTATACCATGGGGGAAAGCTGCAAAAACTTTTGATTTATGTTTGACCAATTTACTTCAAAGATTTTATGTATTCTAACACATTTCTAGCGTTACATTAACCCTGCACACCTTGTCTTTCCATGATCAGGATATTATGTTGTAATGTGTGTGTTGAGAAGTTATAAACTGGGGCATAGCCCATGTGCTTTGCAACATTTTGGAACATATGCAGACTCCGTAGATATGTGTCTGGTTTGGGGGGGCATGGTGGGGAGAGGGATCCATTTAAAGTGGACTTGTTTCATTTGCTTGCAGTGATCTTTTTAGAGATATAAAACAGCTCTCACAACCGCAGCATGATTGTTCTGTCTCAGGTGTACCAGAGTCTGGAACATGAACTTAAGAAGCATGTTAGTCGACAAGACACCCTGCAGCAGTGCCAGGCCTGGCTTTCTGCAGTCCAGCCCGATTTAAAGCCAAGCGCACATCCCCCTCTCAGCAGGGCAGAAGCCGTTAAGCAGGTAGATTGTGATTCCTGAAAGTTTATGTTACGCTGTGATTCATTCATTTGATGAAAACATGTTAAGTACCTATTATGTGCCAAATTGTGCTGGTGGCTGGAGATATAAAAGTATAAATAAGGTCTGAGCTTGATTCCAGTCAAGTCCACATTCTAACCAGGAAGACGGATGCACAACTGAGGTCAATCTGGTAGAATAAATAGGACATGGGCACTGTAGCCAGAAGATCGATTTTAGTACCTGCTCAACAGGGTGACCGTGGATAAATCACTGAATTTCTCTGAGCCTCAGTGTTCTAATAGGTAAAGTGTTTATAAGTATGCTTGCTTCTGAAAGTTATGAAGAAATTCAAATGTTGTACTGCAGTGTACATGATTTGTAAACAGAAAAGCAAAATTAGCCTCTCCTGCATTTTTTGGCACAAAAATGGTGCTTATTAAATAATTATTGAATGAATACTGAGTGAATTATTGTTATCATGTGAAAGGAACCTATGGCATATTAATTTGACATCTACATGCTTAAAATGTTGCTGCTGAGACTTCATCAGAATATTTGAGGGATGTTTTTAAATTTTTTGTACTAAGCAACTTTTCTATGTAGTGCAAAGAATATATTTTAAAGGAATTTAGTTGTAAAGGTTGCTGCCATATAGGAAGTAATGTAAAACTTCAATTTTTTTACCTCAAACTGATATTAAAATAATGTTTGTTCATTTAGTCCGCTTAGAGAATATGTGCAGTTAATATGTCCCCCAAAGTATACTTTCTGGCTTAAATGATTTATATTATTTAAGTCATGAAATGGCTCACAGAAGTGCATGTATTACACCATATACAAAATAGAATATGGGACTTCCCTGGTGGCGCAGTGGTTGAGAGTCCGCCTGCCGATGCAGGGGACATGGGTTCGTGCCCTGGTCCGGGAAGATCCCACATGCCGCGCAGAGGCTGGGCCCGTGAGCCATGGCCGTTGAGCCTGTGTGTCCAGAGCCTGTGCTCCACAACGGGAGAGGCCACAACAGTGAGAGGCCCACGTACCGCAAAAAAAAAAAAAAAAAAAAAAAAATAGAATATGGACAAATCAAACATGGTTCTCCTTGAATCAAGAAATGAAATAAAGATTGTCTGTATTCTGCTTTTTCATTAGACTGTGAGGTTTCTTGGGTCATTAATTGTCTTGTGGCTGTTTGTTTCCAATGTACTTTATTCAGAACAATCCAGACCAAAGCTTGATTCTTCTCTTTTGTTCCCCAAAAAAGAAGTAAAAGGGAGGGGGAAAATAACATTAATCCCAACCACCTTTTGCTAGGACAGGAAATTTCCTACAGCACCCGCATTAGCTGTGGTTGCAGGAGGATGCTGATCCTTCTTGGGGCCTAGATTCAGTGACTGTATGGTTCATTGTTTTGCTTTCTGCCCCTTCCACACTGCTTCTCAGAATGGGCTGCCCCCTTTTGGAAGCAACAGAGAAGGGAATTAGAGGTATTGGAAACACCTGGACCTCAGTTGTTCTGAAGGGGAAGAGGTTTTTTGTTGTTTCTTTTTGTTTTCGTTTTGCTTTGTTTTGATCAGTCTTTCCTTTGGCAAGTACTGCTTTCATGTAAAGTCCAGCAGGTCCTGGGTCATTAGTTCACTTGGATATGTCACTGGAGAATTCCACTACTGACAGGGTGTCAGACTCTGGTCAGGCTTTGATTGGCTGCAGTTGAATTTGGTCAGGGTCCCAGGGTGCCTCGTGTATCCCCAGGGCCTCCCACATGGTAAATGCTCAATACATATGTAATGATAATATGGTCCTCACTACCATTAGTCAATGACAGACTGATTTGATTCCATTAAGAATGTCATTTGTTTTCATAAGGCATGATGTGAATTTGGGGGAATGAGAAAAAGTACTATCAGATTTGCCCTTGAAATTGATTTTTAGCAAAAATCTTTCATAACTGTTTTGTCATTGACAATCAACAAGCTGCTCCCAATGCTTTTGGAATCAGGCCAACTGTATACATTTTAAAATAAATCATTGTTTTTTTAAGGTAAATATGTTTATAAAATAAAAATTCAGATATCTCATTCTGTTCTCATTTCCAAAGGCTGTTTGGGACAGATAACTTTCTCTGAGCCGTGGGTACCTGATGGATGGTTTTGGTTAATGGCTAATGATACTAATTGGAAGTGAAACACCAGCCAGTTTGTGCAATGGATAAAAGTTTAGGTGCTACTTTCTACTTAATGGGAAATTGATCTGTATTTGTTACATTTATGTGAGAATGATGTGTCTAGGCAACCCACACAGCTTAGAGGAAATATACTGAGATGAGTCAAAAAGTTAGGCTCCATTATTAGCTATGATTTTGGAAGATCACCTGCTGTTTCTGTAGATCAACTTTATCCCATACAACTTGCAGTCAATACCTCTTTCCCAATTAATCACGAAGATGGAGCAAGCGAAAGCTGCTTCTCACCACCTCTACCACCCATCGCCCTCCATCAGGCCATCATCACTTCTCATCTAACTCCTGCAGTAGCCTGACAACTGGGGCTGCCAGTTCCGTCCCTGGTTGGGGAACTAGGATCCCACATGCTGCACGGCAACTAAGCCTATGCGCCACAACTAGAGAGCTTGTGTGCTTCAACTACAGGCTCTGGAGCCCGCACGCCACAACTACAGAAGCCCACGCTCTCTGGAACCCGTGTGCCACAACTACTGAGCCCGTACACCACAACTAGAGAGAAGCCTGTGCACCGCAATAAAAGATCCCGCATGCCGCAAAGAAGACCCGATGCAGCCAAAAATAAATAAATAAATATTAAAAAAAAAAGAAAAGAAAAGAAAACAAGCTAGAATGTGAACAGAGAATCTGGAAACACTGTGGAAGTTTCTTGGTTGTTCCCCTTTCCCAGACCATACAGGCTAATTAGAGTAAGAAACAGCTGGTGGATGAATGGCTCCCTGCCAGTGTGTTTGGAAAGCTTTCTTTTGAATAACTAATACATGTCATTTACAACAATGGTGAAAATACTGAGCACAGCAAGGTTATTTTTGAAATGTCAACAAAATACCACAAATGGTACAAATATTTGCTATCTAAATATAGCATGCATCTCTTTCACTCTGACAAGTTTTTTTTTTTTCTTCTTTTGTTTTTTTCAGGCCAAACACTTCAGAGCTTTGCAGGAACAGGCAAGGACCTACTTAGATCTCCTTTACACCATGTGTGACTTGTCAAACTCTTCAGTGAAAACCACAGCAAAAGACATTCAACAAACAGAACAAATGGTAAAAGTTAAAAAATGACATTGGATATATCTGACTATATTCTTTGCTTGAATGTTAGATGTGAAAAAAATTTTCTCCTTGGAGTATTCTTGCTATAATCCTCCTCCAAGCGTTATAATAAATATGTATTGAATTTCAACTAAGTCACAGAAAAGTAGGCACACTCTAATACTGATGCCACTGAATTGGAAGTGAAATATTTAGTCCCATTGAACTGCTAAATACTCACACCTCTTTCCTCTTTTCTCCTCAATTACCATTCTTTCTCTTTTCCTATTTCTTCACTCATTTTTTTTCTTTTCTCCTTTTCCATTGTTTTCTTTCGGTCATATTTAGTGTGAAAGGGCCTCCTGACCCTTCCTATTAGGATGGCAAACATCTGTCATGACCCTTCTAATTCATTGGCAGTGGCTGAGTGTGGTATTGAGAAGATTTGTGAAGCTGTATCTGGGCTCTTTGGACAGTGTTGTGATGAGTTAGCAGTACCTGCCTGCAGAAGACAGATGGCGCCACAGAGGCCGTGTGTTTGCTGCTGCTGCCTTAAACTCTGGAACACAACATGTTTGGAATAAAAAAAAAAAAAAAGACTTGGTTTTGTTATTTAACTGATTAAATATTCCAGAGTAGTAAAATGATCTAAAGGAGAAAATAATTAAGAAATTAAGATAATTAAATAATTATAATATAGATATTAAAATAATTAAACTAACATCTGTATTTTTACTTTTATGTTTTATTACATTACCAAAGTAAGTCTGTATTTAAATCCTTAAAAAAGATGATATAGCTCCTATATTGTTTTTTACAGAAATGGTTTATCGAAATAAGTTATATGATTTCAAAAACCAGTGAAGCAGATCTAAACATATATCCAAAATGTTAATAACTCAGTGTTCTATAAGAAGCAGCAACTGTGCACTAGAGAACAATCTAAGTCTTTTCTAGTTAACCCCAAGACCAAATTGATGAACCAGTCAAACAGATGTATCCACTGAAATCTCCAATGTGAAAAACCATTAGGGCAGCTTCTGACCTAATAAATTGTTAAAACTTCTAGACCTTCACAGTATTGATTGAAATCATATGGCATAAGTCTTAGACATTTGAAGTCTTTAGAAAACCTAAATATAAAATCTGTTTTTCTTGAAGCAAATAAAGAATTCTTTTTGGATTTATCACTCGTGTGTGTGTGTGTGTGTGTGTGTGTGTGTGTGTGCGCGCGCGCGCACATGTGTTGGCCTGTGTACATGGACAGGCTGATTCATTGAACGTGAATGTTTCT
Organism: Lipotes vexillifer; assembly: GCF_000442215.2. Classification (NCBI taxonomy): domain Eukaryota; kingdom Metazoa; phylum Chordata; class Mammalia; order Artiodactyla; family Lipotidae; genus Lipotes; species Lipotes vexillifer. Next base: position 1,513,153 of record NW_006786377.1, read on the forward strand.
GTCCACTGCTGCTAACTTTTGCCTCTGTGTTTTCTCCAGATTGAACAAAGGCTTGCCCAGGCACAGCACTTAACTCAGGGCTGGGAAGAGATCAAGCACATGAAGGCTGAGCTTTGGATTTACCTCCAGGATGCCAATCAGCAGCTGCAGAATATGAAGAGGAGGCACTCAGAACTGGAGCTAAATATTGCACAGAACATGGTGTCTCAAGTAAAGGTAGGAATTAACGTGCCTCCAGGGGAGCTAGAGGAGACCAGGATGGGTGTATGTCAATCAATCCTAACACATAGTTATTTAAGGAATGAGATAGAACAACTTTCATTTGGTGCCAGAAAAGTATAGCTCAGAAAGTGAATATTCAGATATTTTCTTGGAGCTCCAGTTGGCCACTTGCATTGAAGGACATTCACTCTGTAGCTTATTTCTGAATAAAGAACTGTGGTTTAGCTAGCAAAACCAGAAGACTCTGCCGTTAAACAAACATGAAGCCTTATTATTCATTAGCTTTTCATCACAATATTGCTAAAGCTGTAGGATTTATCAATTTATTAAATATATATTTAATATATAAAACATATTAACATACAACTGATTTAAAATGTAATAAAACATTTATATAATTTAAAATATAATAGAAAATTATTATAAGTATATTAACTTGATTGGAAGTTGTACCAGATTTTTTTTTTTAAGAATTCTTTTTTTTTTAATTAATTAATTTTATTTTTGGCTGCATTGGGTTTTTATTGCTGCACGCGGGCTTTCTCTAGTTGCGGCGAGCGGGGGCTACTCTTCGTTGCGGTGCGCGGGCTTCTCACTGCGGTGGCTTCTCTTGTTGCAGAGCACGGGCTTTAGGCATGTGGGCTTCAGTAGTTGTGGCACGCGGGCTCAGTAGTTATGGCTCATGGGCTCTAGAGCGCAGGCTCAAGTAGTTGTGGCACAGGGGCTTAGTTGCTCTGCAGCATGTGGGATCTTCCCCGACCAGGGCTCAAACCTGTGTGCCCTGCATTGGCAGGCGTATTCTTAACCACTGCGCCACCAGGGAAGCCCTGTACCAGATTTTTAACAAAGCTTAACATTTATTTTTTCTCTGTGACAATCAGCCATTTTTATTTTCTACTGGGATATTGTTTGCATATGCAGAAAGAAGAATGGAAAGAATATAAATTAGATTTTGTTCTCAAAAGCATGAACTTTAAAAATTTTTAGAAAACTAAGGATGCACTTTAAGGTAAAATATTAACTTTTTTCCTTAGTGGCTATAATACTGTTTCACATTTATCAGTTTTTCCTTATACTTTTCAAAGTAACACAAGAAAATACCACAGTACCCTCTAATTCTTAAACACTTGGAAATTTGTTCATAAGGAAGTATGATGATTTTAGATTTTCTCTTTGTCCCTCACTATACATTCTTCAATTACAAAAGTATTCAGAGGTATTGTATCTATGTCTCAATCTGTATTTATTTGGGGGGGGGCGCCATTCAACATTATTTTATTGTTGTTATCCTTTAGGATTTTGTTAAGAAACTACAGTGCAAACAGTCATCAGTGACCACTATTACAGAGAAGGTGGATGAGTTAACCAAGAAGCAGGAGTCTCCTGAACACAAGGAAATAAGTCATTTAAACGACCAGTGGCTGGATCTGTGCCTTCAGTCCAACAATCTGTGCTTGCAAAGGGAAGAGGATTTCCAGAGAACACGAGATTACCACAACTGTATGAATGTCGTCGAAGTGTTCTTAGAAAAATTTACTACAGAATGGGATAACTTAGCCAGGTAACAGCAATTCTCCAGTGGGTCACCAAAATGCTAAGCCAGAAATTTCTTAATTTCTATAAAAATCAAAAATGTCTTTCTTACATTTTAAACATTTTCTATCATTATAATTATTGATAAAACATTATGAAGAATCTGGTGTCATCTGTATCCATAATCACGATTTTCCTTGCCCAGTATTAATTTAAGCAGTGAGTAAAAGGAAAATATTTGAAAATGGCACCATTTCTACCTGCGACCTCAAGGAATATTTCAAAGCTGTTACACTGTGAGTTCAAAGAATAGCCCAAGAATATTTCTAGTTTTAATTACCAGTTATAGGACTATCATCTATGATTTCAGGACATGAATCCTTCTTGAATCTATAGTTCCATGGGTTTCTTGTCCGTTCTGTAAAGTAACACATTCTATGTAATTCAGTCTAGTTTTGTCTTGTACTTGTGGTATTCTAGAACTTAGTGAACAATTTAAATTCAATTCATGTGTGTCTTATTTGATTTTATAGCAATTGAACCCCTCTTAACTTTTTCTTTGAAAAGGATTCCCTCTCTCCCACATACATTGAGTCATCATATGGAAATCTTTCTATGCACATTGAGTCATCATATGGAAATCTTTCTATGCACATTGAGTCATCATATGGAAATCTTTCTATGCACATTGAGTCATCATATGGAAATCTTTCTGTGCTCTGATCACTATAATTATTAAAACCTGTACTTCTTCTGCCCAGATTTATCAATTTGTAGCAATTAAAACTGAAAACATTATTCTAGCTGTAGTTAAATCGTTAAATCGTAGGGTTTTTTGTTTCAGGGTGTTTCTTTTTTGGAGGAGGTACACCGCTTTCTGATTGGTTTACTTTCTCTTGATGCTCAGCATTTTACTAATCTTTGGGATAAATCCAGTATCAGCAAAAACCCATATTTCAGACGGACAATAGGCACCTCCGTCTGGTTAACGCACAAACACCTCACATCTAATATGTCCCGAACAGAGCTCATGATATGGCCTCCCAACACTCTTCCTCATACTTGAGAACTAATTGTTTTGTAAGTGAAAAAGACTGTAAGATGGAACTTTCTCATATGTGTTTTGTAGTCAAAGGGATGAGAATTCTTTGCATTTCACAGTTATTTCTAAAGGTTTCTAATGATAAACAGAAAATATCTAAGTTCCACACATGAGCAGCTGTTAAAGCCATTGGTTGTTTCTTACACATGGTAGACCATCTAGCACTGGATTGTGTACCGGAGCTTATTCTCACAGGAAAGCACATAAATCACAGATCACTTAATTTCTCCAAGTGCCTTTCAAGAATGCAGTAGATCAGTGTTTCTCAATATTTAGTGTTTCCACAGATCATCAAGGGAACTTGTTAATATGCAGATCCTCGTCAGTTGCTGAGAGTCAGAGGGAGAAGCTAAAAAGTACACCTCAGATGTGATGGGAGGGCAGCCTTAGCTAGAAGAATCTGGGCAAACTATCTTGGTTCAACTTCTGCTATGGAAATATATGGGTCCTACGTTCCATAATAATTATAGCGTCTCTGTCAATAAGCCATGAAGTGAACCACTCTAAGCTAAGAAAGAAGATGGTGATATGCACTTTAACATGATGTGAACAAACACAGGTATTAACTAAAGTTAACTTGATTTTATGTCTTTTCATATATACATATAGAGCTGATGCAGAGAGTACAGCCATCCACCTAGAAGCTTTGAAAAAGTTGGCACTGGCATTGCAGGAGAGAAAGCAGGCTATTGACGATCTGAAAGAGAAAAAGCAGAGTATGATAGACCATCTGAATGTAGATGACAAAGAATTAGTCAAAGAACAGACGAGTCACCTTGAACAGCGCTGGTTTCAGCTTGAGGACCTTGTTGAAAGGAAAATCCAAGTGTCTGTCACCAACCTGGAGGAGTTAAGTGTGGTCCGGTCCAGATTTCAGGAGCTGATGGACTGGGCAGAAGAGCAACGACCCAACATTGCTGAGACTCTTAAGCAGAGCCCCCCGCCTGACATGACTCAGAACCTTCTCATGGATCACCTTGCCATTTGCAGCGAACTGGAGGCCAAACAGATGCTCCTGAAATCACTCATGAAGGATGCTGATAGGGTGATGGCTGATCTTGGCCTCAATGAGAGGCAGATGATCCAGAAGGTACTCTCTGATGCCCAAAGGCATGTGAATAGTCTCAGCGACTTAGTGGGCCAGAGACGAAAGTACTTAAACAAGGCTTTGTCTGAGAAAACCCAGTTTCTCATGGCAGTGTTCCAGGCGACCAGCCAGATTCAGCAACATGAGCGCAAGATAATGTTCCGTGAACATATCTGCCTGTTACCAGATGACGTGAGCAAACAAGTGAAAACGTGTAAGAGCGCACAAGCCAGCCTCAAGACTTACCAAAATGAAGTCACTGGACTTTGGGCCCAGGGCCGCGAATTAATGAAAGGAGTCACAGAGCAGGAAAAGAGCGAGGTACTGGGGAAGCTTCAGGAATTGCAGAGTGTCTATGACACCGTTTTACAAAAGTGCAGCCATCGGCTACAAGAACTAGAGAAAAATTTGGTTTCTAGGAAGCATTTCAAGGAAGATTTTGATAAAGCTTGTCACTGGCTAAAACAAGCAGATATTGTTACCTTTCCTGAAATCAACCTAATGAATGAGAGTGCTGAGCTGCATACACAACTGGCCAAATACCAGCACATTCTTGAACAATCTCCAGAATATGAAAATCTCCTACTTACGCTGCAGAGAACTGGACAGGCCATACTGCCGACGCTGAATGAAGTCGATCATTCCTACCTCAACGAAAAGCTAAATGCACTGCCCCTGCAGTTCAGTGTAATTGTCGACTTGGCTAAAGACAAGTTCTATAAAGTCCAGGAAGCAATTCTGGCTCGGAAAGAATATGATTCCTTGATCGAGTTGACAACCCAGTCTCTGTGTGATCTCGAAGACCAGTTCTCCAAGGTGAGCCAAGTCCCCAGCGACCTGAGTGTTGAAGAGGCTGTGTGTCTTCAGGATGGTTGTCGAGCTCTTGGGGGAGAGGTGGCAGCCCTTGCAGAAGCAGTGGATGAACTGAACCAGAAGAAAGAAAGTTTTCGCAGCACAGGGCAGCCATGGCAACCAGACCAGATGCTCCATCTCGTCACCCTGTACCACAGGCTGAAGCGGCAGACAGAACAAAGGGTGAGCTTATTAGAAGACACCACCAGTGCTTATCAAGAGCATGAAAAGATGTGCCACCAGCTAGAGAAACAACTAGAGATTGTGAGAACAGAGCAGGCCAAGGTGAACGAGGAGACGCTTCCTGCAGAGGAGAAGCTCAAAGTGTATCACTCCCTGGCGGGAAGCCTCCAGGATTCAGGAATTCTTCTAAAACGAGTGACTGCGCATCTCGAAGATCTTGTTCCGCATCTTGATCCCTCAGCTTACGAGAAAGCCAAGCGTCAGATCCAAGCCTGGCAAGAGGAGTTAAAACTGCTGACTTCCGCCATTGGCGTGACGGTGACGGAGTGTGAGAGCCGCATGGTGCAGAGCAGAGACTTCCAGACGGAGCTGAGCCGCTCCCTGGACTGGCTGCGGAGCGTGGAGACAGCGCTGAGTGGGCCACTGTGCCTGGACCTGAACCTGCGGGACGTCCAGGAGGAGATCAGGAAGGTCCAAATCCATCAGGAAGAGGTGCGGTCCAGCCTGAGGATAATGAATGCACTGAGTAACAAGGAGAAGGAGAAATTCGCGAGGGCCAAGGAGCTGATCTCTGCCGACCTACAGCACACGCTAGCTGAGCTCTCGGAGCTGGACGGGGCCCTGCAGGAAGCTCTCCGCACCAGACAGGTCGGTACCACAGGGCTTCCCCTTTCTTCTTTCCGCTTTGCTTCTTTGTAAATAGGTGTGAGAAATTTCTTTGGTTTTGATTTTTTTGTTTAGAACTGCTTCCTTAAATATTTCTTTTTTTGACTACTACATGGAATCATCTTCAATTGTGACTTAAAAAGGTGCTTTTATTCTTTATACTCACGGTATTCATTTCATGTGATTTTCATGTTGACTCGACTTTGGTTTTAATACAGGAACACCTCAGTTATCCCTGTCCTTTAGGAGAGATAATAAATGATAGCACTAGTATAATTAATACCATATGTGAGGAATTAATCATAAAATTCGTTCATTAGCAATGAATAAGTAGTGATGCTTTTTTAAAAACAATGTGAAACCTGGCATTTCTAAGCGTAGTCCTGGATGAAGAGTCTCCAGGTGGAGAGAGGCAGATGGATGATGCAGTCCTGACTTGGTGCTGAGCCAGGCTTTCTTGTGGGGTCTCCCGTCAGTTGCCCCATCTCTCCACGCCTTCATCAGGGAGGAGTGCTTCCTCTTCTCTGGCTTCCCTGAAGCGCAACAGAAGCGAGACTAGAATATCCATCGTGACTTGAAGATGACAAAGAAATGAGAGCATGCTCAGAACTTCCCAGGTTAGCCTCCTAATTGTGACTTGTTCTGTGGCTCTGTGCATTCAAAAATAAGAGAGATACAACAGTGCCCAGAGGTGTACTTACTTTAATCCCTTGACCCTTTTTCTCCACATCTGTCCCTCTGATTCTTTGGGATTTCAACCAGCCGTTTAAGTTAAGGACAGCCTTCCTTAGGGTAATATAGCAACTATAGCTTTGGAGTAGAGCACACTTGGATTTTAATCGCAGTTATTTGATCTTGAGCGAATTACTTACATCCTGTAAGTCTCAGTTTTCTCTGTGGAGGAGGGATAATAATACCTCCCTCTTCAGATTTATATTCTTAGTGCAGGGTCTGATATAGAGGTATCGCCCGATGACTCTTAGCTATCAGTTAACCTTAGTTTTCACATAGATTAAGGTTTACACTAAATAATACAATTTAAAAAAAAATCTTAACATATGGTTATAATCTTAGTAAACTTCATCATGTAAAATTCTGACTTCTTAAACTAGAGTCTATTTAGTATATTTTTACCTTTATCATGTTGGTTCAGGCCACTCTGTTAAATTTTTTTCAAAAAACTATGTCCCTATAGCTGTAGAGATAGAGATGGAGTATTTAACCCAGAGTGAAGAATCAAAACAGAGGTTACCTGGAATTTTCATTCTTGAAAAACATCTGTCATGTAAGCTTGCTTCTGTTGATTTGATGATTTTTGTTTGTTTGTTTTTGTTTTTGTTTTTGTTTTTTCTTGCGGTACGCGGGCCTCTCACCGCTGCGGCCTCTCCCGTTGCGGAGCACAGCCTCGGGACGCGCAGGCTCAGCGGTCATGGCTCACGGGCCCAGCCGCTCCGCGGCATGTGGGATCCTCCCGGACCGGGGCACAAACCCGTGTGCCCTTCAACGGCAGGCGGACTCTCAACCACCGTGCCACCAGGGAAGCCCGATTTGATGATTTTTGAACCAAAATCTTGAATCTGCTAAGGTGTCCCTACTCCTGCCATCTTGTGATTGGTAGTCTTATTGATTGTCTTGGCCCAAATAACTGAAGGTCGCGGTTCTGGTGGCATTTCTAACCTCCACCACTGATTCTTTGCTTTCCATCCTCGTTCTTTCCTCATTAAGTGCCAATCTTACATGTACTTTCTCTACCACTTCTCTGCATCTTTGCTTGACAGTAATGGCTTGTCTTGTCCAGCCACTGATGGCCAATTAGAGTGTTTCCTTTCCTTCTGGATCTGAATGGACTTCATTGCACAGGGGTCAGCTTTCCAATCTTCAACTTTTCTATCGTAGTCTCTATGCAAGACTTATAGGCTGCTATTTCACTACCAGAAATCACTATTTAGTCTGGTAAATGCCGTTTTGGAAGTTTGGTGTTATTACACTCCCTTTTTTCCCCTCCAGATTTATTGAGGGATAATTGACAAAGAAAATGGTAAGATATTTAAAGTGTACAATGTAATGGTTTGATATATGTATACATTGTGAAAGAATTCCTTCTTCAAGTCAGTTAACAAGTTAACACATCCATCACATCACATATTTATCTTTATCTGTTTTTTGTTTTTTTGGAGAAAACATTTAATTTCTACTTGTTAAGCAAATTTCAAGTATACGTTACACTGTTATCAGCTATAGTCATCATGTTACACATTAGATCCCCAGACCTTATTCAACTTAAAACTAAAAGTTTGCACCACTTTTTTTTTTTTTTTTTTTTTGGCTGCACCGCACAGCTTGTGGGATTTCAGTTCCCCGACCAGGGATTGAACCTGGGCCCTCAGCAGTGAGATCATGGAATCTTAACCCCTGGTCCACCAGGAATTCCCAAAAAGTTTGCACCATTTTACCAACCTCTCTATTTTGTTCACCCTGCAGCCCCTGGCAACCAGTTTTCTACTCTAAGTTTCTATGATTTTAGCTTTTTCTTTCTTTTCTTTTTTTTTTTAGAGTCCATATGATATTTGTGAGACCATGTGATATTTGTCTTTTTCTGTCTGGCTTATTTCACTTAGAGTAATATCCTCCAGGTTTGTCCGTGTTTTGGGAAATGACAGGATTTCCTTCTTTTTTAAGGCTGAATAATATTCCAAGGTGTGTATTTTTTTTTAATTCTTTCATCTGTGGATGGACCCTTAGGTTGTCTCCATACCTTGACTATTGTGAATAACACTGCTATGAACATGAGAGTACAGATAGCTCTTCGAGATAATGATTTTGTTTTCTTTGGATAAATACCCAGAAGTGAGATTGCTGGATCATATTGGCAGTTAATTTCTTGAGGAACTTCCGTGCTGTTTTCCATAGTGGCTATAGCAGTTTACATTCCTCCTGGTATTATTATACTCCTACCTAAATGAGTCATTATTTCACTTTGGTGAATATTCATTCTGCCACATATTAGTAAGCATTATATTTTTTCTTTAAAGAGAGGACATTTCAGAACCATCATAAATTTCTGTTCCATCTGTGTCCTTGTTTATTTATTTAAACTGCAATAATAAAATTATAAGAAGAACAGAAGGGAAAGTAAAGGATAATAATGGATTGCACCAAAAAAATTTTACCAGCTTATCAATTCATTTATACACATACATCCATGTGACTGAAGACTGGAAGAGAAATGGAAAGCATAAATTATTTTTGGCAAACACATTGCAAAAGAGAGTTGATTATGTTTGCAATTGCTGTTTTTCAGGCTACCTTGACTCAGATGTATAGTCAGTGTCAAAGGTACTGTCAAGTGTTTCAAGCAGCTAATGACTGGCTTGACGACGCTCACGAAATATTACAGCTGACAGGCAACGGCCTAGATGTGGAGAGTGCAGAGGAAAGTCTCAAAAACCACATGGAATTTTTTAGTACAGAGGATCAGTTCCACAGCAATCTGGAGGAGCTCCAAGGCCTAGTAGCCAACCTGGACCCACTCATCAAGCCAAGTGGAAAAGAGGACTTAGCACAGAAAATGGCCTCCCTGGAAGAGAAAAGCCAGGGGACAATACAGGAGTCACACGTCCAGTTAGATCTCTTGCAGAGGTATTGGAGTTGTTTTGCTCTTTATATTCTAGTGAAATGGATCTTCACATGGAAAATCGGAATATATTAATGATATACATTATTGTTCATTCTCTTCTCTTAAGTATCACTAGACATATTGACATCAGAGCTCTGCATAGAGATGTGTGATTTTAAGTTGTTTATTGATGTGTGTTGGATTCTTTCAAGATGTGCAGCTCAATGGCAGGCTTACCAGAAAGCAAGGGAAGAGGTTATTGAATTGATGAATGATGCAGAAAAGAAATTGTCTGAGTTTTCTCTATTGAAGACTTCTTCCAGTCATGAAGCAGAAGAAAAATTGTCAGAACACAAGGTTAGTTTTGTTGTTTTTTTTTAATATTCTTTCATTGTAACTGTAATGGGTCTTTGCAATATGATAGTTCCAGAAACAAATCAATAAATCTTCATTTCCACCTGGGCTTTTTAAACACAAAAAGGATACATTTAACCACATTTCTTAGCAGTTTTAACTTAATTAAATGCTGTCATCTTTTTAGGATTCCCGTTAGAAATGCATAGCTAGGTTTAAAAAGACACATTCAGAGCAATTTGCTTCTGATAAGATGTGATACAGTAGATTCCAGTAAATACTTTCTGGTGTAACTTAGATTAATTCAATTAAAATTCAAAAATTAATAGTTGAGCCTCACTCATATCACAGCAATATAAGGTAGAATGTGACATACTTAAATATCAAATTCCATTCACTTATATTTTTGCTAGTTTTTAAAAATGGGAGAATGTCATCTCAAGCAGCATGTAAATGTTTGTTTATAATAAATAGCTATTCGCCTTACCTCTTTAAAAAAAGCCAAGCCTAACTCAATTACAACTTAAATGTAAAAGTAAGAATTACCAGAGGAAAATAAACATATGTAGGAACATTTCCTTTTGTGGATAATTTTAGGCTTTACCAAAATCCATAGAGCTTTTGAAAAAAACCATCTCTCCCCTCAACCTCTGTTCCTCTGCCCACCCAGGCTTTAGTGTCAGTAGTTAACTCTTTTCATGAGAAAATTGTGGCCTTAGAGGGTAAAGCTTCAGAACTGGAAAGAACCGGAAATGGCGCCAGCAAAGCAACCATAAGCAGGTCGATGACGGCTGTCTGGCAGCGCTGGACACGGCTCCGCGCTGTGGGCCAGGACCAGGAGAAGATACTGGAAGATGCAGTGGATGAGTGGAAGAGCTTTAACAATAAGGTAATTCCATTACTGATGGGCTCAAAGTATTGTTTCCTTGCTGATGAGAATGTATTTTGAAAAGTGGTATTTTGCTCCTTTTTTCAAATCGGCCTTATGAAAGTAAAAAGCCTTTTTAAAAAATCTCTATTTACATTGATATGAAGACCAAAATATGAAATAAAATACATGTTCAATGTGCAATTTAGTCCCAAGTCTGGGTCCAGTTATTTTAATAGGAAATAAGCCAAGTAATCACATTTTGAAAGGGGGACAAGCCCATTTTGCCCCATTTGCGAGGCTCTTAGTGACACTTTCTTTCCTGGCCCTGAAAAAGTGCAAAACACTTTGTCTTTGCCATGAAATAAGCAGGAATTTAACTCATTTTCCAAATCCTGTTTAATTTAATATCCTCCCTTTTAAGTAGGGTTCAAGTTTTAAGCCACATCTTCCTTTATGACTCAAAGGCACGTATTCATGTTAGCGTAAATATTGAAAAGAGTTTTTCTTTTATCTGTTTAGTAAAAGAAAATTTTTTTAAAAAACGTTTTTCTATGTTATGAAATGTCTGATTGCCCTATTATTATTATATATTTTTAAAATTTATTTATTTATTTTTGGCCACGCCACGCAGCATGTGGGATCTTAGTTCCCTAACCAGGGATCAAACCCGTGCCCCCTGCATTGGGAGCACAGAGTCGTAACCATTGGATTGCCAGGGAACCCTGATGTTATTTTGAGATTAAATCTTAAAACCCAGAATAATATTGTGGTCTTTCCTTCCATGTTAAGGAGATTGTTCACATTTTAGTTTCCTGAGATTTAGAGCTGACACCATCATCTTTAACGCGCTCCAATGCATTAGTGTCAGATTTGGCATTTATGGGAATTGCCCGCTTTTTTTTCAGTTTATTTACTTTGAACTTCATAGTATGTACATTTGTCATCAGGTTAAAAAAGCCACTGAAATGATTGATAAGCTGCAAGATAAATTACCGGGAAGTTCAGCAGAGAAAGCCTCAAAAGCAGAACTCTTAACTCTTCTTGAATATCATGACACATTCATTCTGGAGCTGGAGCAGCAACAGTCGGGCTTACGGATGCTGGAGCAGCAAGCACTGAGCATGCTCCAGGATGGGGCCACGCTGTCCCCTGCAGAAGAGCCACCCACTGTGCAGGAAATCACAGCAATGCAGGACCGGTGCCTGAAGTAATTATACACCTGCTCTCATTCTCTGCTTCTAAACTTGGCCATGACCCAAAGGGACAAATGTGGTATTAAGAGTCTGGGGGTGCTCCCCCAGACCACCTTAAAAACGTGGGGCTCTGTTGCTGTCATCCTTGCTATCTAGTACATATCTAGTCGTATTTAGAAATATAGTAGATGAACCAGATGCAGTCTCTGCGTTCAGGTAGTTTACAGTCAAGGAGCAGAGGTAGACAACTAAAGATGCCTTTTAGGTGGAGCATGGGAGGGGCACTAAGGGAAATCAAAGCAGAGGCAACTAATCTAGGAGAGGAGTCAAGGAAGGCTTCTCTTCAGAAGGGTATTTAAGCTAAAGACTGAGCAGGCTTGGCTTGAGCCAGCCAGCTGGGAGGAGAGCCCTGCAAACAGGGGAATAGCAAGTGAGAAAGCGTGGAAGGAAGCACGTCACCTCAGGGGAGCTCTTGGGCGACGGGGCGGTTCATGAGACATAAAGCTTAAAAGGTAAGCAGTTGGGAGCTATTGAGTACTTGGTTTTGATAAATCTTGATAACTCATTGGCTAAATTGGATGACACCTAGACTAGAGCAAGGATGATACCAAAGTCCAGGTAAATAATAGTCGTTTACTGATAGTGAACTTAGAGAAAGTTAATCTTTTATTTATTATTTATTTATTTATTTTTGGCTGTGTTGGGTCTTCATTGCTACACACAGGTTTTCTCTAGTTGTGGAAGGGGGGGGGGGGGGCCACTCTTCGTTGCGGTGTGCGGGCTTCTCTTGTTGTGGCGCACGGGCTCAGTAGGGGGACCACTCTTCGTTGCGGTGTGCGGGCTTCTCTTGTTGTGGCGCACGGGCTCAGTAGTTGTGGCGCACGGGCTTAGTTTTTCCGCAGCATGTGGGATCTTCCCGGACCAGGGTTTGAACCTGTGTCCCCTGTGTTGGCAGGCGGATTCTTAACCGCTGCATCACCAGGGAAGTCCTGAAAGTTAATCTTAATGATATGTAACCAGGCTGATTCACTTATGGGGCCAGAGAGGAAACGCCTCTATGTAATTTAACTCCTGTGTTAACTACTATTACTCATACATAGCCTACATTCACCCCTTCACTTATAGATGAGTTCAGGATAATCTGACTCCACGTATTTAAATTTTTTTAACCAAATTTATGTCAATTCAAATAAAGACTTACGATTTGGATGTTGGACATTATTAATCATACAATTTCCAAAGTTTGAGTCTTTATTTAAAGACTAGTTTCTAATAGGCACAGATATTCCAGTTACACATTACTTTTAAAGGCTGATGATTCTGCACCATGAGTAGATTTTCAGAGAGGAAATAAATAATCAAACAATCTCCAGGTTACTCTCGACAAGAAAATGAGGTGCAGTTTAGTGGCATGGGAGTATGTCAGCCCTCAATTTTCCAGGGAGAAATCATTCACTTCACATGATGTATTTTCTTCTGTTATACTTGAAGTAAACTTAAATGTTACTGAAAATTATCTGGCAGTTTGGGGCAAGTGTCTTTACTTGGAAAAAAGATAGGCGGCTTCACTTTTTTAATGTCTGTTTTTGACAATTTGATGTCATGTATTGGGGGGGGGTTCCTTTCCTTTCAATCCACATCTGCTTTCTCCCTTTACTATGTCTAAAGTATACAGGAGAAAGTGAAGAAGACCAGAAAGGTGTTAAGGCAGGAGCTGAAGGAGCGAGAAGTGGTGGAGACCCAAATCAATTCAGTGAAATCTTGGGTTCAGGAAACGAAGGAGTATTTGGGGAATCCAACAATAGAAATAGATGCTCACCTTGAAGAACTTAAGGTACAAAACTCGTTCCCTAGACCCATCATGTTAAAAAATTGTCCTGCTTTTAATCAAATGTATCTGTTTATATTCAATGAAATAATAGAATTAAACAATTTTAGAAATGTTTTCTAGAAAAGACTTTCAGTATTATTTCATTGGGCTTTCTTTTGTTCTGTATAAAGTGGACATGCTTCTTATTGAGACTAAAGAAAATTTTGCTTTTTGTAAATGCGTTTCTCTAATTCCACACTTAATCATATTTTGAGGAACAATACATAGCCTTGTCTCTGTACCCATAAAAATTAAATTTCCTTATCAGGCTCCCAGAAATTTCTTATGTTGATCTTTTCTTCAGATTCTCCTAACAGAAGCCGCAAATCACCGACAGAACATTGAGAAAATGGCTGAAGAACAGAATAATAAGTATCTTGGTCTTTACACTGTATTACCTGCTGAGCTCTCTCTTCAGCTAGCCGAAGTGGCCTTGGATCTAGGAACTGTCCATGATCAGGTAAACCTACGGTCAAGAAAGAGTACTTTTCCACTCTTTTATAGGCTCAGTACTCTTGTATGAGAGTTCGTGATTTTCACAATCCTGTCTTCATGGAAACAGAGTTAAAAAGAAAAAGATCCGTATAAAATAATAATATTAAATTAGAGGTCTTATTCATAGGCAAGAAGCATATGAGAAGATATTAGATGTGAACAATACTGTCAAACATTAAAGATAATTTTTCTGCTTCCAAAAGGAAATTACTCAAAGAAACGAAGATACATTTCATGTATTCAACAAATATTTATAGAGTATCCAGAGTCTGCCAGGCACACTTCTTTTGTTTTTTCAGTTCAGCAAGATGTAGTAGGTGAAGATATTTGAAGAAAGGGAAAATCAGAGTTAAAACAATAAGGTAAAACCAGGAATGAGGTTTCTACCCCAAATGCACGCTATAGGGTCCCGTATTGTGTCTAGAGGAAGTCCTATCAGTCTAACGCTAACTTCCAAATAACTAAGGAAAGGAATGTATATATATATATATTTTTTTTTGCGGTACGCAGGCCTCTCACTGTTGTGGCCTCTCCCGTTGCGGAGCACAGGCTCTGGACGCGCAGGCTCAGCGGCCATGGCTCATGGGCCCAGCCGCTCCACGGCACGTGGGATCCTCCCGGACCAGGGCACGAACCCATGTCCCCTGCATAGGCAGGGGGACTCTCAACCACTGCGCCACCAGGGAAGCCCGGAATGTGTATAAATTTTAAAACAAACCTTTTTTTTTTTTTTTAATTTAACAAATTGCTACATAGCCATTCATAGTACTGAGATCAGAGGGATATTTCTAATCTTAACTCCTTGTAAAGAACATACACTCTCATGTAAGGAAAATAGCTTCAGTAGCATTTGTATGGAAACATAATGGGTTTTAGGACCTTCTTGGTGGCCTAACGCTAAAGCAGTTTAGTTAAAACTGGTCTACAGCAGATAAAGGGAGGATAATTCTAAACTACTACATGACATGGAAAGTAGTATTGCATTGTAGAAACTATAAAACTATAAAATTCATGTAAGTGTGCTGTACCTTTTAGACTCTCCAGTGTATGATGCAAAGTGTTTAAAAATTTTCATCAAAGCCTAATTCTACTGCATCATACTATTGACCAAAACTAAAATATTATTTTCTATTTTAAGTATTAAAATATTAATTTTAATACTAATATTTTACAGTATTACTTATTTGGTTTTTCTTCTTAGACATTGGAAGGTCTTTTGGGAAGGATGACTTGGCGAGTTCAGATCTTAAAAAAAGGAGTTCAGGGCTTCCCTGGTGGCGCAGTGGTTGAGAGTCCGCCTGCCGATGCAGGGAACACGGGTTTGTGCCCCGGTACGGGAAGATCCCACATGCCGCGGAGCGGCTGGGCCCGTGAGCCATGGCCGCTGAGCCTGCGCGTCCGGAGCCTGTGCTTCACAACGGGAGAGGCCACAACAGTGAGAGGCCCGCGTACCGCAAAAAAAAAAAAAAAAGAAAAGAAAAAGAAAAAAAGGAGTTCAAATTTCAGGGTTTTTTCCCTCTGGATAAATTTCCCTATAATAGAGTTATTCACATGCATTCCATTTACATTAGCGCGCAACTCAAAATAATGAAGTCAAAAAAAGTACTCTTTGAATGGTGTATTTCCTCACTACTAAGGAGATTTGATTTGCTATTTTTATATATTACAAAATGATCAGCACAATAAATCTAGTTAGCATTCAAAACCATACATAGTTATAAAATTTTTTTTTCTTGTGATGAAAACTTTTAAGAAGTGCTCTCTTAGCAACCTTCAAGTATGCAATATAAGATTGTTAACTATAGTCACCATGCCATACATTACATCGGCATCACTTAAAGAGATTTTTTTAAGGCCTTTCATTTGTACAAAGAAAATATTTCTTTACCATCTTCCCTTCAACATTTTATTATAAGCAAAATATGAATGTTTGTTATCATATCAAATCAAAGCCATTAGAAACTTGTAAATATTAACTGATTTTTCATTTTCCTTCCCATTGGACATGTTCTGTGCTTTTTTGTCATACTACACAGAGGTAATTGGAAGTTAGAAAAAGAGTTAACAGATCACTAACAGTTACTTATGAAAAGGTGCATGGACACAAATCTGTGTGCCTCCAATTATCTGGAATCGTCTTCCATTTTATGAAGAAAAAGGCTTAGAAGAGTTTGTATGTTTAGGGTCACAGAGTTAGTAAGAGGAGAAGATAGAATTCAAACTCAGCTATCTGCACTGCTTCCTGTAAACATCTGATGAGTGAATCACTGTACATGCATTGCTTGTTCCTTTGCTGAAATAGCAGCAGAAAGAGGTGCAGTTAATACGTAAAATGGCGGGAAGTAAGGCTGCAGGGAAAACCATGAGAGTTTGTAATTGCACGTGGCTGGCTTGTTGAGGTACTTTGATGCCAAAGCAGTGTTGATGACCTAAAGTGCCTCTTGGCAGTATCTGAAGATGGAGATATGTATTAGTATTAATTATCCAATTTTTACCATGGTTGATTTTGCTGTTCTCATTGATTATTTAGATCCAGGACAAAATAAAAGAAGTTGAACAGAGCAAGGCCATGAGTCAGGAATTCAGCCAGCAAATTCAGAAGATAGCCAAAGATCTCACAACTATTCTAACCAAGCTGAGAGCAAAGACAGATAATTTAGTTCAAGCTAAAACTGACCAAAAGGTAAGGAAGGAGAAGTGGAAATATAAGGGGCGCTATTGAATGAATTAAATATTTTGAGTGCATTAGTTTATTTTGAAGATACAGAAAAAAAAAAAAAAAAAGCTTCCTTGATTAGCAGGCTTCATGAAAACCAGAGAGTAAAGGCAGGCAGTAAAGAAATTTTGTAAATACAATAGTATAGAGCTACTTATATCATATAATCTATTATCACAGTTAAACTGTATTCATAAATATACATGCATATGTAGTGTCAAAGGACTAAATGATGGTTTAGGATTACAAGTATATAAATTTCAAAATGAAGGATGTTCTTGGTAGTTAAATCCCTGTTCTCATTTTGCCAATGAGTTAAGTGACTGATCCTTTTCGGGTGGGACAGAAGGAAAATTTTAGCTCTCTCAGCCTCGTAGGAAATAAACACCAGGGTTACAAAACATCCTGCTCTGCCTTTTCAACTGAAGAAACAGAAATGAACCGATCATAGTTGAATTATTCTTATATATTTGGCTTTTACAAAAATCATTTAACATATAATCCTTCTGATTCTGGAAAATCTGGAGAAATTTATTTTCTATAGTCTAACGTTCTTTCCTTTTGATGACCATCCAGGTGCTAGGAAAGGAATTAGATGTCTGTAACTTAAAATTAATGGACCTAGATGAAGCAGTACAAAAATTCTCGGAACAGAGTGGCCAACTGGGTAAACCCCTGGCCAAGAAGATAGGAAAACTGACTGAACTTCACCAGCAGGCCATTAGACTGGCCGATAACCGGCTCTCTAAGCTCAGCCAGGTATGTTTTCCCAGCCGGTAATCAACATTCTCTAAAGCCAAAATGCAATTTTCTATTTTTTGCTTTTAAAAATAAGTGAAAAGACCGCGATGAAGAGTGGCCCCCACTTGCCACAACTAGAGAAAGCCCTCGCACAGAAACGAAGACCCAACACAGCCAAAAATAAATAAATAAATTTATTAAAAAAATAAATAAATAAAAATAAGTGAAAAGATAATATGGACAGTGATGAGAGTAAGTTAAGTGTAGCTTATTTCATACCATGCCTGTATTCCTAAGATTGACATGTAAACCTGACTTTATTTTATATCAAACCATATTATAAATTTATTGACAAAGGTGTTCATATAAATGGACTTTTTATAAATAAGTAAATATATATATATATATATATATATGTATGTTTGCCTTTACTTAATTGGTTCAGGTCACACATCATCATAATTGTTGAGCATAGACTGAACTTTTGCAAATTGATTATGTTTCTTTCTGCAATCGGGGATGAGATAAATCAGAATTTGCAACCAATAAATTATAATATTGAAACCTATAATCCCCAGCTACCACCTCCTTATTCAGTGAGGGTAGAGTGAAAGGAGGGAGAGGGAAGAGCTAGGTAGAGGAAGAAGAGATAAGAATGGAGAATTTTTTTAAAAGATTATTCAAGCATAGTAAGAACTTGGACTTTATCCTAAAGTCACTGGGAAGTCCTTAATAGATGTTCAATAAGGAAATAATTTTTCATGATACCTTTAGGTATCACAGATATCATAATGATCAATTCCTAGGATTACTGTATCCAAAGAGAGATCGAAGACTGATGTCTAGCTCACGAAGCAGAGTTTACATTTGTTATCTGAATATTAATGATTTTTCAGGCAGCATCCCATTTAGAAGAATACAGTGAAATGCTGGAGACAATTCTGAAGTGGATTGAGAAAGCTAAAGTCTCAGTACATGGAAAGATTGCATGGAATTCTGCAAGCCAACTTCGGGAACAATACATTTCACATCAGGTAACTTTGGGAAAATAGTTTTCAAAGAGTAACTAAGAGAGTGCTTTGATTTAACTGGCTAGGCTGACAGAAAATTTAGAGGACCGTGATGTAAAATTATTTTAGGTGCCAGGAAAAAAGAAAGGTAAGGTAGCCCTAACAACTTGTCCAGGGGATTGAAAGAAAGTAGCTACCCATGAGATTTCATAAGACCATATATGTAAATAAATATCCTCCTCTGTCTCCCCTAGACTTTCCATTTCCCAAGACCAAAAATAATCATCCAGATAGGACTCTTTTTTTTTTTTTTTTTTTTTCAGCTTCTTTGAAATAATTGTATGCAGGGATATGGTGGGAAATTCTTCCCCAGGAAGAGCTGTAGGGACAGGTGGAAAGATTATAGCCTCCAGACTCAGACTGATGGGGAAAGCAAGTTCTGACATTTAGAGCTGTGTAAGTTGGAGGAAACTACTTTGCCTCTCAGAATTCAATCTTATCATCAATAAGATGGAGATGTAAATGATATTCATACTGAAGAGTTATCATGAAGACCAAATGGTTTAACATATGTGCCATCATCAAGCACAGTCCCCGGCACATGTGTCCTCAGTCAGAGCATCAATCTCATGCCTCTTCCTTCTAGCCCTTCTGCCTGGTCACAGTGGGCTGACCTCTGGCAGGAAGTAGGGGTCAGCTGGGAATGAGTCCACACCACATGGGGGCCGCATTACTTCATTTCCTCTGAAGTTTTCTCTCGACCCTATCATCCAGGAAATTATTTCATCCCTTTATAATTTAGGCTTGAATTAGATACAGATATCTAATAGCCAGTTATCTTGCAATCAAATACAAAATGGTCTTTATTTAAGTTACATGAGTATCCTCAAGTATTTTAGATTTTCTCTCTTTTATTCTGATTTATGTATATTCATGTCTTTTAAATGCATCCCCTTTTCCATTCCAGTTGACAGGGTTCTAGATCAAAGCCTCATTTTCTCCTTCTTGGAATGCTTTAACAAGTTCCTAATTGGTTTCCCTGTATTTATCTTTCTTCTCTAATCAATCCTGCACACTCCTCTCAAGAAATCTTTCTTAAACAACTACAGAGTTGTTCTGCCTGACGTTATGCATTATACATTAACAGACAAGACTTAAGTTACAATTGGTTGTAAACAATGAAAAAGTATTCATTAGAAATCTAGAAATGCAAATTTAAAAGAGAGAGAGCATTTTAATTATCAAGTTAACGGTATTTTTAAAAGTTCATATTTAAAGAAGTGAGAGCTATCAAACACTACTGGTAACTGCTGGTAACTTGGTTAAATCTCTTTGAAAAACCATTGGAAAATGTATCATGATCAACAGAACATTACTACTCTGTAATCCGAAATGTAGGAAATATTTTATATGAGTATTAATGACTATACTGGAATTTTAAAGAAAACTTAAATGTCAAAGTTTTCTGAGTAAATTTTTGGATTTCATAAAATATAATGTCATCTTTAAAATGACCAAGAAGGTAGTTTTCTGTTTTGTTTTTGTTTTTTTTTAAATAGCTCCAGCTCTCATTCATTTATGTATTGAATAATCATTTATAGAGTGCTTTCCAAAGCTAGGAATTTTGTTAGGCATTTGAAGCACAAAGGATATTCCCTGCCACTGTCCCAGGGAGTTGATAATTAAAGGGAGAAAGGAGATAGAAAGACAGATGTAGACAATTACAATACAGTGTGATAAGTGCAGGGATTGAGAGCCCAAGATGCTGAAGGGACTCATGGGAGGGTACCCAACCCAGACTGCCCAGGATTTGAGAAGATTAAGGAAGGAAAAGGTGATTCTGAGCTGAATCCTGAAAGACACGCAGCCTACTTGTCCTGGAGTTTTAGACAAAACCGCATATTGAAATCCCGGCAGTGGGAGTGAGGGGTGCTCTAGCTGGTGTGCTGGCGAGGAGGTCTGCAGAGAGCTGGAAAGAGGGAGAAGACAAAGACAGATCATGGAAGCCTGTTAGGAACTTGGCCTCTTTCTCCTGTAGTCACTCTAAGCCTTGGACAGATATTCTAAAGGCAAGTGACAAGCTCAGACTTACAGTTTAAGAAAGATGACTTAGAAGCCTGTGGAAAACAGATGGATGAAGGTAAGACAGCTAGAAGGTGGTTTCAGTTTCCAGTAGACAATGACAAGGCCTCTCTTTGGAGGCTGAGAGAGGACAAAAATCAAGGGCTATTACCCAGCAAGAACTCTGGACTTGGAGGCTGTTGGGTGTGGCTGAAAGAGAGGGAGGATCCAAGCATGGTTCCCAGGTGCTTTTTTGTTTTTGTTTTTGTTTTTGTTTTTGTTTTTGTGGTATGCGGGCCTCTCACTGTTGTGGCCTCTCCCGTTGCGGAGCACAGGCTCCGGACGCGCAGGCCCAGCGGCCATGGCTCACGGGCCCAGCCGCTCCGCGGCATGTGGGATCTTCCCGGACCGGGGCACGAACCCGTGTCCCCTGCATCAGCAGGCAGACTCTCAACCACTGCGCCACCAGGGAAGCCCCCCGGGTGTTTTTGACTTGGGCAGTTCAGCGGGTTGAGTGCATTGAGGGACACAGGAGGACGGATGTCAGGTATTGGTGGTGACCTCACACAGACATTCAGGAGGAAACTCAGCCTGTCACACACTATTCTGGGGAGTTCTCTCGTGCTGACTTTATCCAAAAACAACACAGAGAGAGAAAATGCATGTGTTCTAATATCAGGTGAAAGGATGGAAAATTGTAGGTATGTTATTATCTCAATTACCTAAAATTATACCCAAACTGAACAGCAGTTATTGCTTAAAGTTATCTCTGGGATATGGGATTATGGACTATTTTATCTTCTTTATTTTTCAATATTTTCTAAGCTTTATAATATATATAATATATAATACGTTATATAATATATAATGTTATATAATATATGTATTTGACATTTATTGTGAGAAAAAAGATGTACTTTATTTTTTAAAATAAGAATCTATTGCCTAAGAGTAATGTCCCATCTCCCATTTCTCCTGTTTACACATCACACACCCCAGGAACTGCACATTTTGTGCTCACTCACCTATGTGCCTTTACTTATTATTCTGTCCCCTCAGCATAAAATGTCTTTCCTTTTCCTCCCCATCTGTCAATACAAACATTCTTCTGACTCAGCTCAGATGTGACTCTCCCAGGAAGCCTTCTCTCAACCCTCCTGCAAGCAGTAGCACATCTCATTTCTGGCATCCTTAACCCTTTCTTCTTTCACTCTGCTCATAAAATGCATATTACATGCTTATTATTCTGTTGGTGTTGTTATTAGTCCCAAGAGATGATACTATCTTGAATGACAAGGGCTTTGTTTTATGCCAAGTTGTCTCTACCCCTTTGTCTCACTTAAAGCAAGTGTTTGTGATGCTCTTGTCTTATTTTCATTTCTTAGATCCATATATGCTTAGGTCTTAGATACAGAATATGAGAACTGAAAAGCATCGCTTTAGTTTGAATATGAGAAAAGGGGGGCCAGTGACCTGATGAAGATACCCAATGCATCAGAGCATCACCACTGCTGGCAGTAGTCACGTCCTGACCCTCACCGGGGAGCCGCTTGGGGTGGCAGTTGGAGCAGTAGCCTTTTGGTCCAACAGAGGTGGCCTCAACAAATTGTTTACAGCTCCTGAAATTTGATTTCTTTTTGAAAAGGGGGTAACAGGAAGTGGGGAGCAGGCACAGGGCTGTGAAGGTTAAACACAGTAAGACACACGACCTACACAATGTGCATGGAAAATGTGAATTACATCTCCTTACTCCCTCCCCAGTCTGATGGTCTTTAAACCACACCGTATTGATTACCCATACCTCTCTGCCTACCTGTCAATGTTATGAACATTGATAATTCACTCTAGACCATGCTAGAAGAATCTGAAGAGATTTGCAACAATCTGGAAGTGATGACTGAGAAATTACAGTACCTCAATAGCGTGTACCATACGGAAAAAATGTCTCAGCAAGTAGCAGACCTGGGACGGGAGACTGAGGGGCTGCGGCAGATGATCAGAATTCATTTGCAGAATCTCCACGATGCTGCCAAGGTAAAACACAAAATGTTTTCTTAAAAAAAAAAGTAATTTAAATGGAAAAGTCTATCATTAAAAAAACAATCGTGGTTGTATAGCAAACGTAGAGTGCTTACCTCTGATGAGCCTTCTTGACTGTGATGGTTATGGTTGTGTGTCTGACTCACAGTGACGTCAAACAACACCTAAACATCGGATTTTGGAGCAGAGAAAGATTTGGGCCATGCAAGGAGACGGGTGGCTCATGCCCCACAAAACCCCAAACCCTTTGCAGAGTTTCAGCAAAGCATTTTTAAAGTCCGGGAGAGGGAGAGGGGCTTCACAGCATATGTGATCAGCTTGTGCACAGTTCTCTGACTGGTTGAGGTAACAGGGAGATGTCACAGAGCTTAACAGTATCAGTCCTTAAGCTTCAGGAGGCCTGGGGCTGTGAGCTCATGGTCATCAATAGTTAACATCTTCCATCAGGTGGGGGCTTTTCAGCTCCATTAAACAGCTCAGGAAATGTGCATGAGATACTGTTATCTGGGTACTTCAGAGAGGAGCTCAAGCAGAGGGGAGGGGAGGGGGTCTGCCCCAGAAGGCCCTATAGGGTCCTGCCTGATGCTATTCTCCACCTATGACTTTGGACTTCAAGTGCTTATATATCGACATTCACATCGCTCTTACTCTGCAGGATATGAAAAAATTTGAAACAGAGCTCAGAAACTTACAAGTTGCTTTGGAGCAAGCCCAGACAGCACTGACTTCTCCAGAAGTTGGACGTCTTAGTCTCAAGGAGCAACTCTCTCACCGACAGGCAAGCAAAAATAATTCAGGGGAAATGGGTAGGGAGCTATATTTTTGAAAAAGAAAGGATAGTTAGGAACAGTAATTTCTAAACTCTGTTTTAGTCTGTGCACTGTATGCATGATTTAAAAAAATTCCTGGGAAAATTTTTATAACTAGGGACAGAGCTGTAATTTAGTAAATGTCTCTTGCTTATGAAATAAACCATTAAAACATAAAATATTTCAGAATATACATTTTAAATGGAAAATGTATATTTTATGTATACATATATTTTATGTAAATAAATTATCAAATTTGTATAAGGTATAAAATTAAAAAAATTTAAAATATGAAATGTGAACTGGCACTTTCAGCATTTGCTCTCTGAAATGGAGTCACTCAAGCCAAAAGTCCACGCGGTGCAGATGAGCCAGAGCGCGCTCCGGATCCCCGAGGACGTTGTCACCAGCTTGCCGCTGTGCCACGCAGCTCTGCGCCTGCAGGAGGGGGCCAGCCGGCTCCAGCACACAGCCATCCAGCAGTGCAACATCATGCAGGCACGTGCAGCGGGGCCAGCCAGCGTCTGCAGGTGGTCCCCACGCCACCCACAGAGCAGCAGCAGATGAGTCATGGGCTGCTTTTCTTAGCATTTGCGTGGGCTCAGCCATCAAAACACATCCAGAGTGTTAACTCAGACAGCTTGTTGTGGTTATATAAAATAAGGACATGAGATGCTATCATTTGGATCATCCACAAAAGCCTGGGGAAAGCTCTATTAAAAATATCCTTTGGTGAAAACTATCTTTTAGCAATTATTTTTTTTATAAAGAACAACTTATGAAGGTTAATTTTTATATTCAATCATAGATTTTTATCTCATTATTCATCTGAAAAATCATCTAGAACTTTGTAATAAGACTTTACTGCTAGGGTATATTACAGAATTTTTTTTTCTTTTTTTATATTTCAGCTTATTGATAACATTTTATTGCCTGAGAAGTACATCCAACTATAACTCTTATTCTCTTCCCCTAATAAGAGAACAATTATTTACTAGGAAGAAATGACACTATTTATCTCCTATCTACTTTCAACTAATATTTCACCTACTTTATCCAAAAATTGTATACATGTCCTCTCATTAAACCACTAATGGTCTATTTGGTCAACTCTACTTGCATTATCTTGTAATTTTTTAGACAGTAAAAACCTGAGGGTAGAAGTCATGCTTCATTCTTTTTTTTTTTTTTTTTTTTTTTGCGGTCCGCGCGCCTCTCACTGTTGTGGCCTCTCCCGTTGTGGAGCACAGGCTCCGAACGAGCAGGCCCAGCGGCCATGGCTCATGGGCCCAGCCGCTCCGCGGCATGTGGGATCTTCCCGGACCAGGTCACGAGCCTGTGTCGCCTGCATCGGCAGGCGGACTCTCAACGACTGCGCCACCAGGGAAGCCCCCCATGCTTCATTCAGTTTTATATCCCCTATTCCAGCACTTAGCTGAGTGCCTTACATATATATTTAGTATTTCTTTGATGGAAAAATGAAGTAATCATGCTTTTCGTACTGCTTTCTACCATGCTCTAGACCATGACATTGCCGTCTTTAGGACAATACGGAGGAGAAAGAGGATCTAGCCACTTAACTATTTTCAGACCATCAGTAATCTTGCCAAAATGTTTTAGAGAGAAGGCTCTGAAATATCTGAGTAGAGCTGAGGATCTGAATCATCTAGGAATTTTCCCCATCATTTCTTTGTTCCCTTGACACATGGGTAAATAGGAGTTAGCACCAGAGTTTGGCACATAGCAGCACAGAAGCACTTACACAGTTATTGGCATAGACAGATAATTGTCTTTTTTTTTTTCTTTCAAAGGAGGCTGTGGTGCAATATGAACAATACGAGCAAGAAATGCAACACCTCCAGGAGCTCATAGAAGGAGCTCACAGAGAGATTGAGGATAAGCCTGTGGCCACCAGCGACATCCAGGAGCTGCAAGCCCAGATTTCCCGGCACGAGGTACGACAAACCAAGTTCAAGGGCAGGACACTGGCTTGGTGAGGATATGTGATTGGTTTCCAGCGGGTGAAAGAGAAAGGTCTTCCCTGTCCAGGGCATAATGTGTTGGGTTCTTGGAGAGCCTCTTTGACTCTCTTTACATTTTGAGGGCTATTTTTGCTGATACTTTCCAAGACCCAGTAGCATGAGTCTTCCCCTTGATTCCAAAACCTCTTGACCTGGCATTCATTGACATATCTCCAGCACGACCCACCGACTGCCTCCTGCAGAATTCTCACAGTTCATACACCAAAACACACTGTACTCCCTGTCTTTACAGACTGCAAGGAACAGCAGTGCTCAAAGCCTTGCTGCTTTGATGGTCCTCTTTTAAAAGAAGGGGTATTTCTTGTTAAAAAGAAAATCATTTGCACTTTCACATATAGGTCACTTCACCTCCTTTTACCAGAATCAGAGAATGACTCATGTTGTTTCTTTTGTGGGTTTCCAGAATATGCCTGTTAGCATCTTCCCCATTTTCAAATGCACCTCCTTCTTTGTACCTTTGGAATCATTATGACCTTAGGACTTGGACACCCCTTGTGCAGACCTGGTCTCAGAGATCATACAAGGAGCTTGAGTGTTCCAGCTCCTTGACAGTTAGCAGTGAATTTCCTTTCCTGACCCGTCAAACCCTATATAGATCACATTTACTCTTTCCTTGGGGGCTGGCTCCCAGCATCATGAATTTTGGAAGGTGACTGGGGGGTGGGGTGGGGTGTGTCTTATTTCTCTGTGCCAAGGACAGACATTCAGTCTTTCCTTCCGTCTGCTCTATTTTAACTTCGTTGTCATAAGAACAACAATTTTTCCAAACCAAATAGCATAGTAAGATTCCCAAAAGATTCAACTGTCGCTTTTTTTTTTAATTTTTATTTTATATTGGAGCATAGTCGATTAACAGTGTTGTGTTAGCGTCAGGTGTAAGGTTGGGAAATCTTACTTCCCCCCTTTCCAAATGCAGTTCTCTAGTTTCTTGTCACAGCCAGTGAGTGCATCCAACACTTAACATTTGCATATGCTTTACAAGTAATGTAAATAAATACCCACCTACATTTACCTCTACACCATAGATAGTCATCTGTGTTAACTATTCATTTCTCTTCTGCCACTAAAGCAGTTAAATGAAAAGATGTTTCGCAACTGTTTGAAACACTGTTTATATGTCATACATTAGACTATGATACAAATTTATTTTGAAACTACTTTTAATCCCATTTTGTAAGACCCAGAATTTTGTTGTAACAACTTTTCAGTCACAGCACAGAAAATATGTTTTTAAAAATCTATCTGGAATAACAATAATGATCATTGCTGCTGTGGTTGCTTTTTTGTTTGTTTTATGTTTTTTAAAACAATTCACAAAGTTTTTAGAGTATCTTTTACAACAACCCTGTGAGGTAAGAATTTTTGTGTGTGTATCATCTCCATGTTACCGATAAGAAAACAAAAACGGATTTTTTAGAATGACCTCCAGATCTTCCAGATCTAGTAACTGATAGAAACCAGATTCTAATCTACTACCTTTGGGGACTTCCCTGGCGGTTCTTTGGTTAAGACTCTGAGGTTCCACTGCAGGGGCCAGGGGTTCGATCCCTGGACAGGGAACTAAGATCACACATAAAAGAAAAGAATGATGGTGCAGCAGAATAAATGACTTGCCCAAGATCGTTACACAGCCAGCTCTCAGCAGAGTCAGCCGTAGACTATCCTCTGGCTGCTGTCCAGTGATCTGTTCATTTTGTCACATTTTCTCCTCCCACTTCTGAACATTAGTATACATGTGTTAGTTTTGTCATGTGATTTAGATTCCATTTTCTTTCTTTTTTTTTTTTGCGGTACGCGGGCCTCTCACTGTTGTGGCCTCTCCCGTTGCGGAGCACAGGCTCCGGACGCGCAGGCTCAGCGGCCACGGCTCACGGGCCCAGGCGCTCCGCGGCACGTGGGATCTTCCCGGACCGGGGCGCGAACCCACGTCCCCTGCATCGGCAGGCGGACGCTCAACCACTGCGCCACCAGGGAACCCCCCCATTTTCATATTTAAAATGAAGTAGTCCTGTGTGAGGCTCATTGTAAACACAGGAAGGAAAGTGCTGCATGGGGTAAGCCTGATTCGTAACATAGAATTTTGAAAGAATTTATTTTCCTGTATTTTCTGTCTGCTTTTAATGGAATTTAATCTTGAGGTGAGGCTAGTTTCCATATGGATAACTTAAACTCATAAAGATAATAGGTCATTTGTTCATTTCTAAGGAATTTGCATTTTTTTCTTGTAATTTTTCAAATGTTGCATTTAATTTGAAAAAACCTTATCCTGTCACTTTTAAATGATAGGAGAGAATACTCAGAGCTCTTTGCTTTCCACGTGACGCAGAAGGCCTACTCCTGTGCCTGAAATTCCCACCTGTACACTCATCCTTTGTAATCATTTTCAGAAATACTCAGTATAAACTAAAAATACGTAATGCTTCCTGAGACTGGGGAACACATTAACCCTCTTAGTGCTCCATTTTGATTTAGCAAATTTGACCACTAAGCCACAAAGTTCATGGGATATAGGCAGGATTATTCTTACAGAAGAAAGTTCTCGAGAGATGTTTCTCCAAGGGAATTACATGAACTAACCATAAAATGCAGATTCTCATAAGCCTAGTAAATTGAAAACTTTTGAAGCCTAGACCAGTATTACATTTCTAACAAACAACTCAGATGAGTTGTTTTTTTTAAAAAAAAATATTGCTACTAGTGTTTTATTTATTTTTAAATTTTTTTGGCTGTGCCGAGCGACACGTGGGATCTTAGTTCCCCGACCAGGGATTGAACCTGCGTCCCCTGCATTGGAAGCACGAAGTCTTAACCACTGGACTGCCAAGGAAGTCCCCTAGATGAGTTTTATATACAATAACTTGAGAACATCGATTTAGGAAATGGGCGTTTGCTGTCAGCGTGCTGGGCAGGGTACTGCAGTCGGGGTCATGACCATCCACGTAGGCACAAAGGATGGGAGGCCTAAGACTAACTCCACTTCACACAGAGTCTTCAAATCTACCAGATGGGGCAAGCCATGGTAAGGAGGCTTAGTGATTTGTCCTATGAAAACAGAGAATTCAAGGGGTCCGGTGCGCTGGTAGATGACTTCCATGTGTACACATTTACCAATTATTATAGAGTACTCGTGTGTTAGGCACTAGACCAGATGTGGTAAATAGCTATTTAATCACTATTATAAAAATCCTATTAGGTTTAACTAAGTAAGTATCTGTAACAGTGAAAAGTAAAGAACTGATGATTTCTACTTTTCCTTTTTTTTTTTTTTTTTTTTTTTTTTGGGCCACGTGGGCCTCTCCCTGTTGTGGCGTCTCCTGTTGCGGAGCACAGGCTCCGGACGCGCAGGCTCAGCGGCCATGGCTCATGGCCCCAGCTGCTCCGCGGCATGTGGGATCTTCCTGGACCGGGGCACGAACCCGTGTCCCTTGCATCGGCAGGCGGACTCTCAACCACTGCGCCACCAGGGAAACCCATGATTTCTACTTTTTAAATCCTTGCTTAAAAAATTCCTGTACTTCTGTACTAGAAAGAAGACAGGATGCTGGCTGAGTTCTGCTGGACTGCTTTCCCTTCCACCCACCCAGTCAGTTTTGGTTGGGAGGGGAGAAACAAAATGACAACAATAGCAAAGTGGTATGTGTGTACATATACACATACACATGTACATATACATACATGTATCATTTTGCTCTTGTCATTTTGTTTCTGAACTTCAGGTTCAAAGCTCTAGTTTGAGTGTGTATACACACATTATCATTTTAAAGACTTACAAAGGGCTTCCCTGGTGGCGCAGTGGTTGGGAGTCCGCCTGCTGACGCAGGGGACACGGGTTTGTGCCCCGGTCCGGGAAGATCCCACATGCCGCGGAGCAGCTGGGGCCATGAGCCATGGCCACTGAGCCTGCGCGTCTGGAGCCTGTGAAA
Organism: Lipotes vexillifer; assembly: GCF_000442215.2. Classification (NCBI taxonomy): domain Eukaryota; kingdom Metazoa; phylum Chordata; class Mammalia; order Artiodactyla; family Lipotidae; genus Lipotes; species Lipotes vexillifer. The sequence goes on from NW_006786377.1 coordinate 1,542,539, forward strand.
AGACTCACAAAACGTGTTCTGTACAAACGCTAAATGACAGCTTTTCAGGTGAAGGAACCAAATAAAAAGAATAGGAAAAAAATAGTGGTTTTGTACTTTTAGGGTTAATGTTTTACATGAATGTAATAAAAAAGAATGAATGTTTAAATCTTCATTTTTTAACTTATGTATGCATCTTTTAAGCAAGAAAGTATAAATTTAACATTTTAGAGTTACCATTTTAGATTATTCTTTTAGGATTTTAATATTTTAATATATTACATTTTTTAAGAGCTATGTGCTGTTGAGAATATATTGTCAGTTAGCTCTTTGGAAAAGTTTTAAAACTTCTGTCTCTGAAAACAATCTTTTTCAACAACAAAGAAATTTAAAAGCCATTAAAATTGAACCAAACTTCAAGTTCAAAGCTCTAGTTTGAGGCATCAGAATCATTGGAGGCATGATGGCATACATGAGGGAAATTTTCATGAATGTACAAAATTTTATTTGGGGTGTAATCTGCATAAAAAAATAAGGGTTTCCTAAGTGATATTCACCTTATCTGCCAAAAAGCAGCTCCCTGGGTCACAGGAATTAGGAGCAGTTTACTTTGTGATGCGTCTGTCACAAATGACTGCTCTGTTTGACATATTCCGGAGGGTAAGAGCTGAGCATTGCGTTTTTGGCAGTGTTAGTCATCACATGACCTAATTTGCCTGGCATGAACCATCTGGCAATTTTAGATTCGTTAGGCATTTTCAAGAAAGTTGTCAGGGCTTAACTTCCCATAAATTCCGATGCGGCGCGGAGCGCCTCTCGGGATTAGAATCCCCGGCCGCCTGGCGTTGTCTCTGCAGCCGCGCGCGCCGCAGCACCCCTTCCGGCCCCGCCGCGCTGTGGTCTGGCTCGGGGAGCGCGGCAGGCAGGCTCCGCGCTCGCACCGTCCACATCCTGCCTCCCCGCCGCTCCGTCTGGCGCAGCCCTGAGATTTCATTGGCCAGCCCCGGAGGAAGATGAACGCTACTAGTTCTGTTTCCTTCGGATGCTGCTGTGACACCCGGGGCGCGGGGGGGCGGGAATGTTTCCTCAGGAGCTGGCTCAGAAAATCAAGGGCTACCAGGAGCAGATCGTTTCTTTGAACTCCAAGTGCAAGATGCTGACCGTGAAAGCCAAGCACGCCACCATGCTGCTGACGGTGACCGACGTGGAGCGGCTGGCGGAGGGGATGGAGAACCTGGACGGGGAGCTCCTCCCCGCGACCTCGGCCCACCCCTCTGTGGTCATGGTAAGTAAGGGTCAAGGCCAGTTTGGTGGGTGCCAGCTCGCTCTCTTCTGACTGTCTCCTGCCTAGTGGCTTTGGGCTCTTCTCCATGGCCTGGTTTAGGGATCAGTGCTCGGTCTTGCAGATTAGAACTCAGGAACAGTCCCCTTAACTCTCTGACTACCTTTGGGCCAAGGCCAATCTTTGACGCTGTAAACAGTGACAGTTGAAATGAAGCTATTTGTTTGAGACTCCTGAATTACTTAACGTGCTGAAAGTTGGCCCTGCCTTTGTTTATAATTTAGCAATAATACTCAGAAGCTCTGAGCTTCAGAACAGTTCCTTTGCAAAGTTTTCTAATTTTCTGGGGAATGGGAGAATCATGCTACATATATGTTTTGTGTGTTTTTCCAGCTGAAGCACTGGCTGACTATGTTTGTGTATTCTGTTGTGTAAATGCTTAATAAATTATGGAAGGAAAGCTATTATTAGACAAATAAGAAAATAGAAAATCCAAAGTTTACCTTTGGATTAAAATAAGTTCCATTAATTTCTCTCTGCAACATTATTTCCTCATAACTTTGCATCTAAACTGCGTTAATTAGTTTGATAACTCAGTGTTTTTCAGTGCTGTATATTTTCCACACATAATGTACTGTGCTTTGGGTAGTGTATAACCATACCTGGACTCTTTTGGCAATATATTACTCTGGGTGCATTTATCTTGCTAGAATATTTGGAATTTGAAATATCCACAAAAGACCAAGCTTTATTTCATAGACCCTTCCCTCATTTGTATGATTCATTTTAATTTATAAAGATACAATCAATCAAGAAAAGGAAAATAAAGAGATAATTCATCAACAAGAACACCCTATAATGTGACGTGCATCCCTTATCCCTGTTTATCTTACAAATGGTCCCTAGGAGCATATTCACGTGAGGACAAAATTTTCAGATAGTAACACAGAATTTGTATGTAAATTTGGGTCTCAGTAATTCTAACTTTTGTTGTATAGTTATCTCTGTTTTGGCCTGTGCGTGCCTGACCAGGTCTTTTGTTAACATAGCTAACCAATTTTCATGTCCTTTGGACAACATTTTATGTGACAGATGACTGCAGGTCGCTGTCACACTTTGCTGTCACCGGTCACTGAGGAGTCTGGGGAGGAGGGAACCAACAGTGAGATTTCCTCTCCACCTGCCTGTCGCTCCCCTTCACCTGTGGCTAATACAGATGCTTCCATTAACCAGGTACCGGCCACTTGGCATTCCTCCAGCTAAGATCTCTGAAGGGATGCAGGGCTCCATTCTCTGTTCTTATGAGATTATGGGTATGAATCGTAGACTTTGAGAAACACACCGTTAGGTGTGATAGTTGCACAAACTGTGATTGTCATGTGAGACCTATAGTGGCTTAACCCACCATCTCCTCTCCCAGGCTACTGAAATGAGATGAGCAAAAATTAGGTCACAGAAATGATAGCTGGAGAAGGGCCTGTTTTAAGGCATTATGGCTTTAGTTTCTGACAGCTGTCTGTAATGGAGTACTGCATCCTAACAGAAAATGAAATGTTCGTGTCACTGTTGTCAAATAACATGATTCTATTTGCTGTTTTAACATTTTCACTGAACATAGTTTTGACGCTTACCAGCTCAGATTTTTAAGATGGAAAATTTATGTTCACTGTATCAGACTTTTTCTTTATTTGCTAATTGCCAACAAATTTAAAGGCTGTCAGTGTATATTTTGGACTGCCTAAGTAGATTTGCATTTTGAGTTTTCTTACTTATCTTTCAATAATCTTAAATTTTATTTTTTATAAAATGGGGACCATAGCTCGCTGTTATGAGGTGTCTTTTTTGTGTACACTATATTAAATATAGATTATACTAAATTAAATATGTCAAAAATTTTCATGAAAAATATTGGATAGAGTTCAAAAAGATGCTTTTACAATAACCAAAATTGTTTTAATGCGTTTTGAATAATACTTTCTTTTTTTGTCCTTTAGCCAAAAAACTAAAAAAATATTTTAATTACCTTATCATGAAATTACCAGTGTTCAAAGAAGTTAAAATTTATTATCAAGGGAGAAGCATTGAACATTGCAAGTGTTCTATAAGCTGTATTACAAATCAATCATATTATTTTTATTTTAAAGCAAAAGCATTCAAAATAGGATTTCTGTGATAAAAAGAACCTACCTCCCCCCAAAAGGGGAAAAAGAAACAAAGAAACCTTTAGATAAGACAGTTCTCTTGGAGGGAATTCCCTAGTCAGGCAACTAAGATCCTGCAAGCTGTGTGGCAGGGCCGAAAACAAACAAACAAACAAACAATTCTCTTGGTAAAAATCTATGTAGCTTTAGGGAACATATCAATTCATGCATTCATCAGATACACTGTGAGCACCTGCTGGGCATAAAACCCTGTGCTGGGTCCCAGAGATGTAACAAAGGCGGAGACAGCAGTGGCCCTTGCCCTCAAGCACCTTGTAATCTAGAGAAAAAGTGGCCATAAGATGAATAATAACAAAAGTGATGAGAGGAAATTAAAAAAAAAAAAAGTTCACAGTGTTCTGGAGCATTTGGAAAACAGTTCTCCAAATTCTGATTTTAAAGTATGAATTACTCATTCTTTGAGGATGTGTTCTTCCCTGTGGTCACAGATGTCGTTAGAATCATAGAAGTATGGCTAGAATCAGCTTTCTATTGTGTAAGAAATATGTATCCTATATAATGTGCTTAATGTTCTTAACATTTTCAAATTGAACAATGAACGCGGACCTTTGGACTAACACTTGGGAAGAGTATTCCTTTCCTAAAATTATAAGTCTCAGTGCTGCATCTTGTGAAGTGTCTTTCCGTGTACATGTGAAAGTATTCTGTAAATGGTAAAATATGCAAACATTTTTATTATGATTACTTTAACTGTCCAGCTCAATCAAATCCCAAAATTATGAGCAAAATTGTGCTTTGTCTTAATCCCGTTTTGACACTCTACTCTGCCCATATCAACATCAATTTAAATCACATTGTTAACCTAACATACTTACATATGGAACTGCAAATTAGGGGGAAAAAATTCTTCATTTAGTTCATGTCAGGCAGCTATACTCGCAGGAAGCTGTTGGAAAGCAAAAATATAATGGTTGGTGTTAGACAAATCGATCCCATCGTTCCAGCCACATGTTATGTTGTCCAGTGATGTAAGACAGAGGAAAATGAACAAATACTGCAACATGGCCAGTGATGCCTGGATCTACAAAATTTTCTCTTGAAACTGAGAACATTTAGAATTCCCATAAGTTCCAGTTTGCAGACTCAAAACACTGTACAGAATGTGCACAGCTGTTTCAAGGAGCGGCCAAATATAACGGCTTTATAAAGTCGCAGCTGTGAAAAAAAGGCTGTGTGCTTGCCGCTTCTGTAAGTAGATCTGCATTATATAACTAACTGATCCCCTGCAGTCAGTGTGTTCTCTCTCTGACAGTAGTTATTAGCTGAAATGTGATAACAGTTTAGTTTACTTGAGGGTAGAAATAACGAGGCAGCCACAGAACTTGCTGCAGGCTTCTTGATCTTATTAAAAGCAAGCCAAGGTTTGGGCTTCTCCTCAGAAGAGCTGAGGGCAGTAGAATTTTGAAAAGAGTGGTAGTGTAATGGGTAGAACCCCCGGTTCCGGGTTAAAAAGCTCAGAATGGGTCCCAGCTCTTCCTCTAAGCTGAATGTACCCAGAAAGTCCCTCATTTGTAATGGGAAGCAATGCTACCTAATTCACAAAATGGTGAAAGTTAAATGTGGGGTTAATTTTGAAAGTACATTTTAGACTGGAAAAAGCTAATCAAATTGTAGCAGTGGTTTTCCAAATTTAATTCCTTAGGAATCTGATGGATAATAACTCCCATAACATAGACACATAACCAACAAGAGACATATTTCTAAGGGTGATTCTTCACTATGCCAAATATTGCCCTTATTTAGTAGTTACTTATAGGACTGATTGATTTATTTTATTGACTCTATGTATTCCTCAAATAGATGCAAATTATTAATCTACAAAAGGTGATATATTTTCAAATTATTTTAGGAAACCAAGGGTTGTCTTTCCTGTCTAATAGACCTGAAACACACACACACACACACACACACACACACACACACACACACACACACACAAGCCAGAAAACAGATTTTTTTGTGACAAATGTATTTTATTCTTTTGGGGAACCTTTATTTATTATAGAGTATTTAATTTAAGTTTTTTACATTAAAGGACGTTTTGCTTTTCCTTGTAGACAGTAATGGTACCACCTCCTGTGTATACAAAACAATACAGTTTACAAAAGTGCTTTTACATATACCATTTTTTATGAATGTATATACTTGCCTGTTATTTGCCAAATACTCCATGATACGCTCAGGATCAAAGACACTTCCACAGATTTTAAGGCACTCATAGTCTGTGTGAGAGCAGGTGAATGATGACCATGGAGTGGGACAAGTGCTATGAAAGTGGGAAGCACAGTGTTAAGGAAGGACACAGTAAGTACCTAAACAAGGCTGGAGTTCAGTGGGTCAAGAATGTCCCTCTTTTGTTTTAAAGCAGGGGAAGGTAGGTACAGTTGGAGTGCACTAGAGTGATGTGAAGTTTTTCAGGCAGAAGGAAGGAAAATGGCCCATCGAGGCAACTGTAAGTAATAGCAGTGTGATTGGAGAAACGTAGATTTGGAGGAGGAGGTGGGAGGAGAAACGAAACTGAGAAGGTTACAGGAAACACACCCTGATGGACCTTGAGTGCCACACAGAGGAATTTGAACTTTGTCCAGAAGCTAATCCTTAACCACTGAAGGAATTTAACTAGAAGGTCTACCCAGAAGTGACTTTTAGAACAGGTCGTTCTGGATCAGCGTGGGCAGGAGAATGGAGATAGACAAATCCAGAGCCCAGGAAAGCTAGTGAGGGACAGAAGTTGCACACTCTGATGTCTGGTCCAGACTGGTGATGTAAATGAGAGAAACAGCGCAGGGACGGTGGGCACCTGGACAGCACCTCCCCACATGAACGAGGCAGCCTCTCCCCCGTTAGAATTACTGTAGCTGTTTGGACGCAGAATCCTGTCTTACCTACCTTCTGGTTTGCAAGAGAAGCCATGAATCGGGACTCTTACGAAAGCTCCCTCTCTGGATGAAGAGAAATTTTACACAATTTAAAACACTGTATAAACCAAGCTAAATGTATGCAGGCTAGAGGCAACCTGCAGGCTGCCAGTTTGCAACCTGAGAATTAGGAAGTTGTTGGTGTAACGTGAGATTGAACCAGTGTTTTGGCAAGGGTATAGACCTTCATCCTTACATCAGCAGGGGTGGTAAGGGAAAGCAGAAATAGAGAATAAATCCCAAGTAAGGTGATTAGAAGTTCCGTTCACTGAAAGATGGACAATACTTCCTCATTTTTCCTAAATCCATTTCTCATCCTAGATGTCAGGGGTTTCTTTTCTTTTTTTTTTTTTTGGAAGTATGGAGTTTGAAGGCTGTGGGATAAACTTGTACAACAGGATATGTGAGTCTGGAGCATAAAAGTACAGCAATGTTTAAGAACGAGGATAAAAGACAAACTACAAAAGAGAAAGATTGAATGACTAGAGAGCTGGCAGGAGAGCAGAGATGAAAAGGAAAGTCTTTCCAAAAAGGGATGGTCAGTGGTGTTGAATGCTAGTGAGGCACCGAGCAAGAGAAGATCCGAAAAATAATCATTTTATATCACGGAAAACAGCCACTGCTGACTGGCCAGAGCATTTGCAGTGGAGTCGGTAGATTCGAAGCCCAATTGGCTACTTAGAAGTGGACTGAGGGTGAGAAAGTGAACATATTAAGTGTAAACTACCATTTTCAGAAACTGGATTATGAAGCCAAAGGGACAGGGAAGAAATGATGATTCCGAATGTATTTGTGTATGAAGAGCCATCACATATTGATATGTAGAACTTTCCAATATGGGATATCCTGCAAGAAGAAAATCAGAAAAGAGTGTGTAGGCGTTTTCAGATGGAAAAAATTTGGCTTTATTTACGTGCCGAGGAGAAGGACAGTGAAGAGGGAGTAGGTATTAATGGACCAAGACCCTTGCAAAATTGAAGGTGGATGAGGTTGTGGGAGTCGGTAGGAGGGTCCTCTTTAATCAAGAGGTGAGTCTGAATAAAGACAGCCTTGACAATTTGAGAACTTGCAGGAGTATCTCCTCAAGGGCTTTGAGCGTGTGTGTGCGTACTGGAAAGAAAAGTTGCATTGAGTCATGGTTGGGGTTTTCCAAGTGGCTGAAGCAGAGGTTCAAGGGGCAAAGGAAACACAGCAGTTGGCAAGAGAAGGGTTTACATAACTTAAACACAGTCAGAAATACACTTGGGGTGAATCCATTCAGTGATGACAGCCTATCATGTTCAAGGAGTGGAAGTGGGTGAAGATGAATGGATATAAGCCTGTCAAGGACTTGAAAATACCAAGATAATCTACTCAAGATGAGTGACAGGGCTAGGAATGAAAAGGAACCAGTCTCCATGCTTCAACGTCATCAATAAATGCTGGGACTTACCTAGAAGCCTCAGCAACAGCAACAAAATTGGTAGAAGGTCTCATGGCCACTCAAACATCACTGTACTTAATCTCAAAACCACCCAGTGTTATGCAGATGAGGGAACCCATGCATGAGATGTGAGTGACTTGCTCCAATTCTGTAGCTACTTGGAAGGAGAATTTCTCCTGGGGTCTCAGGTGTCCTGACACCTCCAGTGGCAGACTCCTGTCTGAACTCATTCTGTTGTATTCCACCACCCTGCTCCTGCCCTGGTACAGACTCCCAAGACACCAGGCTCCTTCCTGCTGTTTCCTTGGTTTCCCAGGTGTCTGGGGCTTTCGTCAATACTTTTTTTTTTTTGCGGTACGCGGGGCTCTCACTGTTGCGGCCTGTCCCGTTGCGGAGCACAGGCTCCGGACGCGCAGGCTCAGGGGCCATAGCCCACGGGCCCAGCCACTCCGCAGCATGTGGGATCTTCCCGACCGGGGCACGAACCCGCTTCCCCTGCATCGGCAGGCAGACTCTCAACCACTGCACCACCAGGGGAGCCCCTCTCATCAATACTTTTTACCAAGACGTTATTATCAATAAGGCTCAGGTTTTTGATCTTAAACAGTGCAACTGCGAAAGTAGTAAACTTTATTATAGCAATTTCCAGAATATAAACATTATGTCCCAGTTCAGTTTCTATAAATATACAGATAAACAACCATGAAAACAATTAAAAACACATGAATTATGTATCTTGAGATAGTAATGCCATTATCAATACTAATAAAATATGTAATATTATTTATTATCCAAGAAATAAGAAAATTCAAAAGCTTCATTTTTCAGTATTCACTTTATTTCTTGTGTACTTCCAGGAATCGAATAGGAGAAAACCTCTCTATTATTTGTTTCTTAGAGTAGTTTTCACCTCCCCATTACATTTTCCCTTATTAATATTAATATATTTAAATTAATTACTGAATAATGAAATCACAAATATTAAAGATCTGGCTATATCTGAAAAAAGACTTTCTATAGACCTAAATATATTTAAATCAAGGGTTTTAAAAAATTATTCAAAACTTTGATCAACACATTAAGCAACATTTTAGGAAGTAGATCATTTAGATTCTCCTTTTTTTGCTGGTTAATCAGTCTTTAAATATGTATACCACTCAAACATGTATTTCACGTTGTGGAAAAACCCGAACGAACTTTTTGGCCAACCCAATATTTCCATTTTACCAAATATAAAATAGGAATGAGTTTTGGCAACTTGAAATATTTGTACATTTTTTTTACCAATTCTAAAAAATTCTAAAGCAGCTACAGCGTGCTTTAATATGACCTTCTTGTCACAGGAGTTTGATAGTTGGTAGCCCCCTGGGATGGGTGTGAATCCTAAACCTTTCCTCCACATGGCAAGCAGTACCTAGAGCATCATGACCTAAACCTTGTTTTCCTCTTGAATCCAACACGGTGCTTTGCACCCATAGGACATCACTTATTACCAAGCCTTGCCTGCTGAGTCGTTGCAGACGGATGCCTCCAGGATTCCCCCCAGCACTCTGCCACCCCAAGAGCTCTGTGAACCAAGACTGGAGCCATCTGCTACTGCTAAACTGGATGATTTACAGCGCTCTTGGGAAACCTTAAAGAATGTGGTAAGTCTTCGAAATGTGGAATTGTTTAGCCCACCAAACACTGATTACCTTAGCGATTGTCTTATGAAATAAATGCATAGTGTGTACACATCCCATATACAGTTGAACACCCTTTGTTGGGTCACAGAGGTAAAGCGGTGAGGAAAGAAATGTCATAATCTAGAAGATAAGGGGCTGGGGGGTATTTGGTAATATCCCTTTTCTTCTTTAGATCAGCGAAAAGCAGCGCACACTCTACGAAGCGTTGGAACGCCAACAGAAGTACCAGGACTGCCTCCAGTCCGTCTCCACGAAAATGGAGGCCATCGAGATGAAACTCAGTGAAAGTCCAGAGCATGGCAGGAGTACTGAGAGCCAGATGGCTGAACACCAGGTAAGAATAGCGATGACTTCAGTTTCCTGCATGATCAAATAGGTGCACTCTTTCTTATGACCGGCTGGCCAAGCATGTGTATAAGACAGCAGGCTGACACGTTTTACTGTATCACTTGTTACAGAGTAAACAAGATCCCAAGCCAAGTGGTGGTTGTTTCCATTACTGCTTCAGGGAGGGGGTCTATAAGAGGGAAAGAAGGAAATTCAGACCTTGATGTTGCTTTTTTACTTTTATTACACAGACTGCATTTCCTTATAGTTGCCACATTCTTTTTATTTTGTTTTGAACCATTGTTGTAAGAATAAAGTGTACCCCACGTCTACCTTCTTGGGGTATTGTTGTTTGAAGAAACTTAGCCAGTGTGTGCCCAGCACCTCCCCGTTATCACTGAAGAGAATAACTCTCAGACTCCAGCAGGCAAAGAAGCAGCTGAAGAATAAGGGGTTCCAAGTTGTAATCGTGTGGTTTTCCCAGACTTGAATCATTTTTTAAAAGGGACACTGGACAGTGCTTCAGCTTGAGGTGAGAAACAGAGATGATTACATTAACCTAACTCAGACAGATATTGTTAAAAAATGCATCAACTTAAAATGCACGCTAAGAAAGTGCATAGCTTAAATCTGGTTACTGCTTTAGCAACATTATCGGGTGTGCTCTTAACGCATCATCAGGTGTAACTGGGTCTGGGTACTGAGGCGTGCAGTCACCTAAATATTCAGTCACCGTGGTACAGGAAAACGCTGCTGCGGCCAGAACTCAGGAGGATGTGACAACCCTATCAAAGGCAGAGGAAAAGAAAGATATTTTTAAATGCAAATTAAGAGTTATGAAAGCATGATGCAATTATGTAGTTATCAAATACTGGGTAATTTACCAGCATTAAGAGTGAAACTCTGTACTTTATCTTGCTTCTACTTAACATCTCTGTAGTTTTGGAACCCAGGATAACCTTGGAATATACTGCTTGTTCGGATGTGTAGTCTAAGATAAAATTGTACTATTTTACAATAAAGGACCTTGCAGTATAACACAAAAATGAGAATATTTCATCTAGAGACGGCATGTTGAGAAACAGTGGTTTCAGGTTTCTGACACTCTTGTAACTTCTTAAGATAGAAATCAGAGTGTATAGCATCCATTTATAGGCCTTATTTTGGTAAAATGACCTTCTGTGGGTCTTTCTGCTATCCTAAAGTCACCCATAGTCCACCTGGTTTGGGGAGGGTGCAGTGAAAATATAAAGTTAAGGTTAACCTTTGTTTACTTGGATTAAGACAATCACGAGGACAGTCAGGGACTTAGGTCTCTACTACCATGCAGTGTCCCCGCAGCACCACAGTCCTCTCTAACTGGTACTCCAGTTTTCTAACTGTCAACAGCCACCTTACTGTCACCTGAAGGGGCCTCCTGGGGCTCTGTCTGCCTAACACCCTCCCCAACTCTTCACTGTACCAGGAGGGGCAGGAGGACTTCCATACATTTGACTACAGCTTCTTTTAAGCAACCAAAAAGGATTTGGCATAAACTATCCAAAGACTGGATTAAAGTGAATTTGAGTGTCACAGACTTAGATTATCAGAAGCCAGCATTCCAGGAGAGGGTTTACAGAATTTGACTCTCTCTGCTTTTGGGTACTTTCGGGTACTTTCCAGTCACCTGTGCTTTTGTTCAAGGCTGATCATTCTTGTGTCCCAGGTGACAGACCACAGCTCCCAAAGACCCTTCAGCAGGTCCCACAGGATTTAGGAGCTGTATGAAAGCAGGATCCTGGCAGTCTGCCTTGACCTTCCAGAGTTCCTAATTAAAATGCAAATTAGCTCCCAATCACCAGCATCACCCTGCCTCTCAGGTATTAGTCTGAAAACACAAACTGAAAGTAGAGCAGAAGTATTATTTTATTCAAGGGATTTAATGGAGAAAACTCAGAATTGCACATTAAAGCTAAGTATTATGAATTAGAAATGAGCCTGCGACTTTTCTTGTAATTAAGCCCAACCACATGGCTTTTGTCCCATTCTAAATTGAGAGTGGTAGTGCTAACAATTATAGCAATGAGGGGGTATAGCTAATTCAATGATTACCCATCATTGGAGCTTTTAACAATTATACTAACGCTAATGAGAGGGAAAGAAATATAAATAATGTATAATTTCTTGTATCATCACAAATCTAACATTTTCCATCTGACCTACTTTTTCTGTCTGTAACTAAATTCTGTGAATTCTGGGACAGCGCTGCCCACATGGAAGGCTAACGGTATCACAATATCTAAATTGGTTCTTGGCTTCTGGAATGATACTTTAAAAATTTCAAGCAATACGATAGAATTACTCTTTCTAAATTCCAGTGGAATGTGGGTGAGAAAGTCCAGTATGCTTTTAGTATTTTCTAAAAATTAATAAAAAATATTTGAATTGCTAATTTTTTCCCAACACTCTCTTGGAAGTACTAATGTTTCTTTAGAGAGCTACTCTAATTCCTACATTTTTCCTCCGAACACTTGTCTAAACCTGCTGAATTTGGGTGGAGTGCTGTGCCTTTCCTGTTACCCTCTTTAAATTGAATCAGAAGTTTAATTTTAAGACATCAATGCAGTACATAAGCTGACTTGTGGCTGTTGTTCTGGATGGTGAGCCCTCTGATCAGGACCTTCATTATCACGGGCAGCTAATGCTTCCTGGGCATGTGTTGTCTTTGCCACATCAACTCAGTGATGGTTAGTAGGCAGAGCTCTGAGGTTATTTCAGTTCTGTTTCTTTAATATAAATAACAGCTCAAAGTTTGAGGTGAACTCTGATGTAGATAGTTCTGAAAGTCACAATGAAATTCATGTTCACCTTTGGTGTTGAACCAGTCATGAGCTCCATGTTCTCCCCAGAGTGAGTCATTTTAGAAAAGCTCAAGCATCTTCTCTAAACCACAAACTGGTCATACACATGCCCTCCTTGTAAACACAAGTCAGAAACGCAAAGAGGAACAACATTTCATCTCCTCTCCTTAGTTTTGAGTCAGATGTTGGAGGGAAGCATCTGGCCACCAGCTGAGACAGTTATTGGGCAAAGACATATTTAACTGCTGGATCCTTTTGTTTTTTTAGATGGAAGTGAAATTTGCATCCCATGAAATTAACCATTTTAAAGTGTACAGTTCAGTGGCTTTTAGTACTTTCACAATGTCATACAATCACCCTCCCAATCTGGTTTCAAAACATTTACATCACCGCAAAAGAAAACCCCATTCCCCAGTAAGTTTGGCTGCTGGATCTTGAAGTTAAAAACTATAGCAACCTTCCAAAAATATCCACTCTCCCCTGAGAGTAAACAGAAGCATGAATAGGGAGGCTTGACTCTAACAGAATGGAAACGAACAGTTGTAGGATTCCTAATTCCATCATCACTTACTGCCGAACATTCAGAGAGCTGTTTTAGACGTTGTGAGTCTGAAATGGAAGTTTTTCACTTCACTGTATGCCTGGTTGGTCAAATCCACTGAGATTAAATGAATGAGGAAGCTTTTTTTTTTTTTCCCTGGTTGCTTCATGATTAAGATAACTGTTTTTTTTTTTTTTTTTTGCGGTACGCGGGCCTCTCACTGCTGTGGCCTCTCCCGTTGCGGGGCACAGGCTCTGGATGCGCAGGCTCAGCGGCCATGGCTCAAACAGGCCCAGCCGCTCCGCAGCATGTGGGCTCTTCCCGGACCGGGGCACGAACCCGCGTCCCCTGCATCGGCAGGCGGACTCTCAACCACTGCGCCACCAGGGAAGCCCGTAGATAACTGTTTTGTCTATTATGAATTAGAATGAATTCAACTAGATGTGTTGAGCACCTACTGTGTGCACAGCTGAAATAGACACTTATTCTTTAACATATGATTCAGGGGTAGATGACTTACCAACATATTATATAAAACCCAGCAATGTGATTATGGGTTACAGTGGTGGGAAGATCAAGGAGACTCTAACAGGTCTTTTGGGAGACATGGATTTTGAAAATTTGGAATGGTAAGAGGAGTGGATGGGAGACACTCTAAATGTAAGTGTGTGAGGAAAGGCACAGAGGAGAGAATGAGAATGAACGTGGTGTGGAGTAGTGAGGGGCTCTTCTTGTTTGTACAGAGAATCAGTGCAGAAAAAAGATACAATAAGCTCAGTCTAGCTGTGGAGAAGCCCTCAAGACAGACCACGTAATACAAATTTTATATTTTTGGCAATCACGTACCAAAACTGATTATAAAGTAGGAGAAAATACTTTACTGGACCAAAAGCATTGTGAATGTATAACCAACAATAATGGTCTGTACATTTGTTACAATTACATTAAAATATCCCAGCAAGTTCTTCGGTGGAGATGGATAAGATCATTCTAAAACATATTGCAAATGTACTAAAAAATATGTATTGAAAATGGAAAGAGTCAAGAATAGCCAGGGCAACCTTGAAGAAGATGAATAAAATTGAAGGACATCGGGCTTCCCTGGTGGCGCAGTGGTTGAGAGTCCGCCTGCCGATGCAGGGGACTCGGGTTCGTGCCCCAGTCCGGGAGGATCCCACATGCCGCGGAGCGGCTGGGCCCGTGAGCCATGGCCGCTGAGCCTGCGCGTCCGGAGCCTGTGCTCCACAACGGGAGAGGCCACAACAGTGAGAGGCCCGCGTACCACAAAAAAAAAAAAAATTGAAGGACATGTATCCTTTCAGAGAGTGAGACTTAGAAAGCTATAGCAATTATGAGACTGTGGTATTGGCACAGACACCAAATAGGTCAGTGGTGCAGAATGCAAAGCCAGAAGCACCCTCCCACCTACATGGACACTTCGCTTATGTCAAAAACTGTACTGCACAACAGTGGATGAAAAATCATCTTTTCGCTAAATAATACAGGGTCAATAAGAAGATAAAAAAAGAATTTTGACCCCTGCTTACACTGGACATGGTAATTAAGTTTAGGTGGATTGTAGATCTAAATGTGAAGGTTAAAAAAAAAATGTTTTGAAACAGTGCTTCTCAAAGTATCTGTAGTGTGTAACCTTTTTTTTTTTAATTTTTAAATTTCTAACTCAACATTTTAGTAAAATAAAATAAAATACTGGTTGGATATCGTGTCAACGTCAAGTTGCTATAACATTTCTTAACGTTTACTTGCAATATCTTTCTCTTATCATGAAGTAGAGACAAACTAGTTCATGACGCCATTGAATGGACCACACTTTGAATAGCATTCTTCTAGAAGGTAACATGTGAGAATGTATTCATAACATTATGGTAGGCAAAGATCTCTTAAATAGGACAGCAAAGGCCCTAACTTTTCCAATGAAGCAAAATACTGATATATTAGACTACGATAAAATGAAGAGCTTCTGTTTATCAAAAGGCATCATTAAGGAAGCTTTTACCCATTAAGGGACAGACACGTCACAAAATGGGAGCAGATATTTGCAATACACAGAACTAAAAGGCATTCCTATCCTGAATATATACACAACTCCATGCATCAATAAGAAAAGGAAAGACTCCAGTAGAAAATGGGCTAAAGATTTTTAGCAGGCGGTCACAAAAGACGATCTCCAGGTGGCCAGAAAGCATAGGGAAAAGTGCTCAGTCTAATTAACCATCAGGGAAATGCAAATTAAAGCTGCAGTGAGACACCACTATGATCCCACTAGAAAGGCTTAAATGGACAAGACCCACAAACCAGGTGACAGTGGAATACAATGCAGCGATAAAAAGGGTCAGCTCTTTTTACATGCAACAGTCACAGTCTTGGAGGGAGTGAAAGAAGCCAGACACAGAACAGTACATCAGGAATGATTCCATTTCTGTAGAGCTCAAAAACAGTCAGCAGTGATCTATGACATTTGCAAGCCAGTACCATGGTGATCTCTGGAAAGGAAGGGATGCAGTCCAGGGGGCTTGCGGAGTCCTGGGAATGTTCTGTTTCTCGATCTGGGTGCCAGGAGCACAGGCATGTGCGGTTTGTGAAAATTCATAGAACTGTACACTTATAGTCTGCACTTTTCTAGATGTATATAATAATTTCAATATAATAGTTTACTTAAACAGCAGTTGGACAGGATGACAACTGATATTAGGGAAAG
>NW_006786377.1:1558600-1601453 GCF_000442215.2 Lipotes vexillifer
GGGAAAGAAGAGCGTTTTTCTTGTTTTGTTTTTTATATCTATTAAGAGCCCACTCTGAGGAGGCACTGGGCTTACAGCGAAGCCTACAGTCCTATGGAATAGGTGGGAATTATGCAAGTAGGGGTACATTGGAAATATTGGCAACTATAAAAGCAATGATTCTTTACTTGGAGTCATGATTGCGCCTCCTGTAGGGGTAGGGCCTGTTTTTCTAGCATGTCATTCAAATCCCAAAAAAGAATTCCTCCTGTCAAGATTCCAGCTAAAGAGCAAATCATAAAATACAAAAAATGAGAAATACCAACAGTGTATAATTGGGATAGCTGTTAAGCAGGAAATGGGGTGCTGTTTAAAGAGAGCAATATAGATTTCTTTTTAGAGTCAGTGGTGAGGGAAGGCCTCTCTGAAGATGTGACAGTTAATCTAAGGCTCCAAGGAGAGAGGAAGAAGAGCATTCCAGAGCCTGAGGGAACACCATGTGCAAAGGCCCTGAGGCAGAAAGTGCTGAGGGTCCTGGAGTAACTGAAGGCTGGAATGTAGTCAGCCAGAAGGGAGTGTGGTACAAGGGGCAGGCGGGGGTGAGACCGCACGAGTACAGTAAGGAGTTTGGATTTTATTTTACAGGCAAGAAACCACTAAGTATTTTAAAGCAGGGACTGAGAGGATCTGATTTACCTCTTTAAAAGGTCACTCTAATTACTCTGTGAAGAGAGGTTTGGAGAGACAAGAATGTAGACCATGAGAGCAATTCAGGTAAGGAGTTTGCGTGACTTAGGTGGGAGCAGAGGAGACATACAAGATACGTTTTGGAGGTGCAAGCAGTCGGATTTGATGCTGGATATGGTGACAGAAGGTGTGAATGACTCCTAGGTCTCAAGCTTAAGCAATGAGAAGGGTGTTACCTTTTACTGAGATGGGGACAACAGAGGAAGAAGCAGGCTTTTACATGATAAGATGGAGACACCCGTGAAATGTGTAAGTTGAATACACAAGCCTGAAACTTAGGACAGATATCTGGGTTAGAGATATACCTTTATAAGTGTCAGGGAGGCAGAAATTTTCCTCTACTCTTCTAGGTTCTTCTGGCTGGTCTAAGAATTCAATTGACATGAGACAGATTAATCAGAGAAAATCAAATAAAAGTTTAATAACATGTATACATGGGAGAGACCCAGGAAAACTGAGTAACTTGCCAAAATGGTTGAAACTCTCGCCTTAAATACTATCTTCAGCTAAAGACACAGGAGGATATTGGGGGTAGTGGTTTGAGACTTAAAAGAGGAGAAAGGTAACTCACATAAAGATGGAAAAGCAAATGTTTGGTAAACAAATATTAATTGGGCCATTCAGAGACAGTGGGACACAGAGTGTACTCTGATCTCTTAAGGAGTTTCCCTCACCACACCCAGCCCTATTCTTTGCAGATATCTTGATGATAGCTCTATTCCTGTAATAGGTCCCCTTTCTAGATTCTTTAGGTATTTAGAGGGAAGGTCAGAGTTTTTTCTTGAGTCTTTTGGACCTTGATTGTTTTCAGCTCAAAATAATCTGCATGCCAGAGACATTTTGGGGTGGCGAGTTTTATTCTCCTACTAAGTGTTCCCCATTAGGAAGGGTTTAAAGCCTTGGCAATGGACATCGCCTGGGAGAGCTTGTGAAGAGAGAAAAGGGGCCTGGAAATTAGCCCTGAGAAACTTCAAATTTTAGAGTTGGGGAGAGGAGAAAAATAAGGAGAGGGTAACAGCACAGAAACAGGTGACACATTTTTACTGTCTTGTATGATGTGAGTTTGTGGTTAAAACGCAGTGCTGTTTCAGACTCAGGGAAGTTTAGAGTGGGAAGAATGATGTTGAGGAAAAAAGTGATGAATTTTATTTTCAACATAGAATTGTAGACTCAAACATAATTGAGCATACCCCCGTCGGATTACAGATGTGCCTGTTGAAAACCAGAAAGATTAATTAACTAGTTCAAATTCATTTAAGCTACCAATACAAATGGTCTTAAAATCAGAAATTTCCTGACATTCAGTCTGGTACTGTCATTTAGAAACTTAAGTTAGTAGGTCCCCTGTTTGTTGGTTAAACGACTTCCAAGTGAAGTGTCTTCACTAATATCAAACCACCTGGGACTCAGCTAGTGCCACGATTCCTCAGTGCGAAAAAATACATACACGAGTATGATTCCGCAGTCTTCCCCGCAGGCACTGATGGATGAGATTCTCATGCTTCAAGAGGAAATCAGTGAGCTGCAGTCAGCCCTCGCGGAGGAGCTGGTGTCTGACCCCCCAGAGTCCGACCCTTCGGAGCAGCTGCCCTTGCAGTCCACGCTCGCTGTCTTAGCGGAGCGAATGTCCACCATCAAAATGAAGGCATCAGGGAAACGACAGCTTTTGGAGGTAACAAGCCATTCTGAAGGTGCCCCTCAGGTCCAGATTAACTCTTAGGGTTATGCTGACAAGTATGTTGGGCTACTTACGTGATCGACATGTTTATTGTTTCCCACTCAGCAGAAGCTGGTATTGTGTGTCCAGGAGGGCCTCGTGAATAGAGCCCTGAGTCAGTGTGCAGCCATGAATGTGTCTTTTCACCCCTTTCTGAGTCATTTCAAGCATGCAAAACTGAGACTGTGGAAAACTGATACTTGGTAGACATGAGTCTTGTGAGGAATAATTATAGAAGGTTTGCATGATAGTGTGCTATGTTTAAATAAGAGCATTTTTATGAATAGTATTACCAATACTGTGAAGAATAAATCCTTAGTAACTGTTAGCCAATTCAAGCACATTAATTCATGAAAATATTCTTGCAGTTCTGGTTCTCATGTTACTTTAATATTATTAAATAGAGAGATGAATTTTAGTCACGGTAGCAGATGTGTTAAAAATAAGTTATTTTCCTTTTTTGTTGTTGTTTTTCTCTTATCATTCCTGGCCCTAAACGTATACGATGTTCATATTGTTGATCCTATAATTTAAAGTGTCTGTGTCCTTGTATCTCTAGAGTCTAGCAGCTTCTCTGGCAAATAATCATTTATTATATACACTTATTTTATTTAGCTGCTGATTTTACCATAATTCAATTAACCGTCCCCCATTGTTGGGCATGTAGGCTGTTTCTAGTTTTACCTGTTATAAAATTAGTCAGACTAGGTATTCATATATTTTCTGGTTTTGGAGAAATTTTAAATCAACGTGTCTGCTCTATTTAATCTTTTAAACAATTTAATAAAAATTTTAATTAAAAACATAATAATAGATTACTAATAAAATAATTTTTAAAGTAAAGTACTTAGAGTATCTTAAGGGTTAACTTCTTGATTCATTAATACTGTCCCCAGTCACTCTATGACTGGAATTCAGTCATGGAATTCTGAAATAAAGTAATTGGCCTGGATTTTTTTTAAAATATGAATTATTTGCCATCATTAAAACATCCTCAGAGATCTAACCAAAATTTTTGAATTTTTGCCTTTGCTCAAGAAACTAATAACCCTGGACCACCCTTTCCTGTAGGGGATCAGTTACCTGAAACTGCATGGTGCTGCCCTTTTAGGTGGACCAGATATGTTCTTCAGTTTTCCATAGACCCCACTGCTCTCTACAGTTTCCCAGACATTGAAGCCAAGTTGCCTACTGTCTTATGCCATTGCTTTGTTCTAATCCTTGACCAGTTTCTATCATTCATATTACCTGCCTCGTCCTGTAGATGTATTATTTAAGAACGTTTAACTCTAGGCACACGTTAGAATCATTGTAGGAGTTTTTAGGGACTTCCCTGGTGGCGCAGTGGTTAAGAATCCACCTGCCAATGCAGGGGACGCGGGTTCGAGCCCTGGTCTGGGAAGATCCCCCATGCTGCGGAGCAACTAAGCCTGTGTGCCACAACTACTGAGCCCGCGAACCACAACTACTGAGCCTGCGTGCTACAGCTACTGAAGCCTGCATGCCTAGAGCCCGTGCTCCACAACAAGGAGAAGCCACTGCAATGAGAAGCCCATGAGCCACAATGAAGAGTAGCCCCCGCTCGCTGTAACTAGAGAAAGCCCAGGCGCAGCAACGCGGACCCAGTGCAGCCAAAAATATAAATTAATTAATTAATTTTTTAAAAAAAGAATCATTGTAGGAGTTTTTATAAAATACTAATCTTGAGGCTCACCTTCCCAAATTCTCATTTACTAGTCTGTGATGTGGCCTAAACATGGGTTGTTTCATTTTTTTTTTTAAGTTTCACAGGTGATTCTGATGTGCACTCAGACCTGAGAACCGTTGTTGTACTGTGTTGAATCCTAATGATTTTACCTTAGAGTGATTTCGGTTCCATTCTGCTTAATTCATTAGGAGAAGTTAAATGATCAGCTGGAGGAACAGAGACAGGAGCAGGCCCTGCAGAGGTATCGCTGTGAAGCCGATGAGCTGGACCATTGGCTCTTGAGCACTAAGGCCACTCTGGACATTGCACTGGGGTCACCCAAGGAGCCCATGGACATGGAGGCCCAGCTGGTGGACTGCCAGGTACAAAAATGTTCTTGAAGGAATATGCCAACATCACAAGGCACATTTTTTAACTACAGAAAACATAATGGTAACAGAGCTTGGTATGGTTGTATGATTTTTCACAACCCGTATACTTTATATATTTAGAGAGTAGAAAAACAATACCTTATAAAAGCTTAAATGAAATCCAGGCTTGGACTTAATCTTTTGAAAAATTTTACCAAGAGTATCTACTCTTTAGAACATTTTCAGCTTCCTGAAGGACCATTCTTAAAGACTAGAGATGCCAAAACACTTATGGTATCTATTTTGGTGGCTAACGAGGAATGTAAGTACCCAACGAGAAGAATTAATATCAGTGAATCGGACTGTGGATAAACACAACAGGAGCTGTCTCTAGGTGGCCTGTTGCAATTTTGGTTCTAATTCAGAAATATTATGTGGAAAACTTGGCAAAATTGTCAGTTATAGGCAGACAGATTGAACACGGGAAGGTTGTCTTCTGGAGGAGAGAATTTCCTTCCTCGATGTGAGGTCTCTAGAAATTAAGGTAAGGGGTAACGGCATCAAGGTTTTTATTGTAAGATTATTTTCTTGCCTCTTTATTATGGAAACTTTCAAGCACACATATAAGCATAGAGAATAGATGATAAACTCCCGTGTACCAATCATAGAATTCCAAAGATTATCAGCATAGTAGACTTTACACATGGGTGACGTACGTTTTAAAAGTGCTTTCATTTAACTAACTAGCGAGTCTCTAGAAAACCCGGCCTAATCTGCAAGGTTAAATATCCGTATGCACAACTCCATATTTCTCCCATGTGGAATCGGAGGAAATATGCACAAGCCATTAATTATGAATGCCACTTCTTTTCTTAATACTTCATATGTCATTCTGGTCATCCCTTTTATGATTTGAGATTTTTTTGTCATATTATTATAATTCGGGTTTTTAAATTCTTTGGACAACTTATTTATGTGTATTCAAAGCATCTCTGCCTTGATGGTGGAGAGTAGAGAGCCATGTGCAAGTGTTTTCTATTCTTTCTATCATTTTTTTCCTGAAGTTCCTTTTCTGAAGAGACATGTATTTTTAGCATTCCCTTCTAGCACTCGAAATTACCCAGGCACTAGCATTTCAAAATTATGTTTCGTCATTACTCCCATCTCTCCCTTTTGGATGTCTCTATTTTTATAGTTATGCATGAAGTCCATGGTTGAGATAATATATTTCAGGACTTTTCCAAAGTATTGAAATGGTATTTTTTAAAACTCAAAGCATGTGGAATCACACAGGTACACAACAGTTCCTCAGTCAATTGATTCAAGCCTTTAAGCCAGTTGTATAATTATAAGTGTGGCTATCACATGGAATTAGGGCCCCATTATGAGTCTTGGGGCCCTAGGTACTTTGCTTCCATGGGCCTCTTCCTCTGTAAAAATACTAAAAATTATATTTGATTTTACAATTGCTTTGGTACAGAGACTAATATAACCTGGGGTGGTATCATTATATATTAATTGTTATTATCTTCATTTTTTTCTTCTGATTTTAAAAGAACCTAAAATTAAGACATTTTCTTGTGTCCCCAGAAGTGTTATGGGCTCTCGGCACTGTGTCAGCTGTGCCTAATGGGAAAGACAGTCCTGCACAGAATGATATTAGCTCCACAAACATAATCCTCAGGAAATCGTCCTTTAAACCCCACTTCATGAAATAGTTCACTTTCCCACTTAGTTCTAGGTTTTAGGATCATACCTTCAGTCCTAGAAGTTGATGGTAGTAATTCTGATTTTATGCAGGGAAATAAAATATCTTTTCTTATTAATGTATAATTGAGGATAAATTAGAAAGTGCATTTCAAAGAGTTCAGAGTTAAGGAATATAAAAACAGAACAGTTTTTGTAGAAAATAATGTGGTTATTTGTTTTGCTTGATTATTTTAGTTATTTTTCTTTTTCGGTTTTTGTTTTAAATCGTACTTTGGAAGAGGGGAGACTATTTTTGCTTCTCTTCTGGATTTAGCCTCCATTTTAGAAGGAAACCTTGCAGCACAAGAGAGTTGCCACAGAAAGTGAAGTAAAATTCTTAGGAAAACTTTCAGAAATGTGAGGTTAAAAATATGTTATACAAAAGACAAAAATAATAAAAATCAAGTAAAAAAAGCATCAATCTGGGAAAAAAGTCAACCCAAAGAAAAATGTTTTGAAAGAGAGAGTCCTTTTTAAATTGACACAAAAAGGGCTCATCATGTGATGTCTTTACTATTATGAGTCACAAACTTAACAGTCTAACACTAAAATAGTAAAATAATCATAATAATGGGATACCACTAAGGAATGGTCTTTTCTACTTATCTGTCGGCTATATAAAATGTGCTTTCCATATGTTTTTCATTATATAATATCTAATCTTAAATAAGAGAAAAATTAGGAAGCTCAAAGAAGTTTTAGAATCTACGTACTGTTCTTGAAGGTTGTAAGAAAACTAGGTTAAAAAAACCAAACAAGCCTGGAGGCATGATCTTTTGGTGAAAGACTAGTAAAGTGTTGGGATTCGCTGTGAGACACGGTCTTTGCAGAGACTGGCAGGGTTTGTGAATTTCAGCCTTATTTCTGTTGTTCCAGAACATGCTGGTGGAAATAGAACAGAAGGTGGTGGCCTTATCGGAGCTCTCAGTCCACAATGAAAACCTGCTGCTGGAGGGCAAGGCTCACACAAAGGACGAGGCGGAGCAGCTGTCGGTGAAGCTGAGAACCCTCAAGGGGAGCCTCCTGGAGCTGCAGAGAGCGCTGCAGGACAAGCAGCTGCACATCCAGGTGAGGCTGCAGCCATGGACGCTGCATCTCTGCACGTGGCTGGTCTGGCCTCTGAGCACGCGACACATAAAGGGGACAGCTGGGGAATGATACGTACTTATGTACTGTGCTTTGCACAGTCTGGCATAGGTTTTCAAACAGGTTTTGTAAGAACTATTTGAATGCAGACACCTGAAAACTGCAGCATAGGAAAAGAAAAGAAAATGAAAATAATTACCAAAATCTATCAAGTTCATCATTTTAAAAAATATTTAAAACATAGGTCATGGATGAAGATATCCTATGACACTCTTATATTTCTCCTTTATTTCTCCTATATTCTACTTCTCAGATAGACTCTTTCATTTAGCGCCCACAACTTCAGACTTGTCGTATATTCCAGGTGAATTGAGCCTTTTTACTATCGTGTAATGACCTTAACGTTCCCTAATAGTGATTTTTGTTTTAGTTGACTAGAGCTATTTTTGGGTAATATTTGTCTCATATGTCTTTTAATTTTCCTTTGATTTCACCCTTTCTGGGTCCTTATATTTTAAATTTGTTTCTTATGAAGAACATTTAGCTATATTTTGTTGGTTTTAAACATATGTAGTCAGAAAACCTCTGACTTTTGAAGGGCAGGTTTAGTCCATTTAAATGTATTGTGATTATTGATATGTTTGAACTTTTATTCTTTTTTTTTGTTTTCTGTTTTTGTCCTGTTCTTTCTATTCTTCTTTCTCCTGTTCAACCTTTGTTTATAAGTGGTTGAATGCTTTTCTTTGTTTTTTTCCTCCACTTTTTAATCATGCATACCTAATAAATTCTAAGTTAATATCTTAATCTGCTTCCAGCTCTGTACAAGAAACTTAGAACACATTCACTCAGATTTCTTCCCACGCACCTTGCATACTGTTATTGTCTAATATTTTGATTTTGTTCTTTTTTAATCTATACAAATTAGAATTATTATTATCTTACACAAAAATTAAGCAACTGTGTGGGTATTCTCTGGTGGTCCAGTAGTTAGGACTCCGTGCTTTCATTGCTGAGTGCCTGGGTTCAACCCCTGGTCAGGAAACTAAGATCTCATGAGCCGTGCAGTCCAGCCAAAATAAAAAATTTTTGTTTTAAATTAAGCAAAAGTTTATTGAGAAACTACTATGTGCCAGCCACTATTCTATGTGATAGAGTGAAAGAGCATGGGCAACATCTATCTGTATCTGTATATCTATATATTCCATCTTCAAGGGATTATGTTTGGGAGAGACAGATAGTAATATAAAATTAAGGTGCATTATTATTTGCTAAGTTAGATGATAAGAGCTATAGGTGAAATACCCATAAGGCAGGTAGATAAAGGCAAGGCTGGGCGGATTTGCAATTCTAAACAGGGTGGCCAAGGAAGCCTTCCTCAGGTTACATTTGAAGGAGTGAGCCATGTGGACATGGAAGGATAGAGTTCCAGTCTCAGGGGGAGGCAAGGGCAAAGGCTCCCAGGTGGGCTCCTACCTGGTCTGTTCAGTAAGCCCAATGGCTGGAGTGGAGTGAGCAAGACGAGAGTGGTCAGACAGGTAACAGAGGCCCAGGGTGCAGAGGACCTTGGAGGCATCGTATGGCCTTTGGCTTTTTATGCTGGGGGAATTGAGAAGCCATTGGAGTGCTGGTGGACAAAAGAGTGACAAGATCAAATTATAACTGCTGTAGGGGACCAGGGTGGAAGCTGAGAGACCAGTTCGGAGGTTAGAAGTGATGAGGACTTATTAGATTGTGGATAATTGGGAAAGTGAAAACTCTGAGGAACAGAACTGGGGGAAGGAGGGCTAGTTAGGTCAATGGTTTCCTTAGGGATAGGTTAGGTTTGAGATGCGTACTCAACGTTAAGCAGTGGTTGGAATTCAAGAGACAGACCTAGACCAAATCATCAGCCTCTAGATGGTCCTCAAAGGCTTGAGACTCCATGAGTTCACCAAGGGTGTGAGGAGAGATAAAGAGCACCAAGTGCTGGGATGCTCCAGTGTGAAAAGTTTGGAAAATGAAGAGGAGCCCACCAAAAAGAGTAAAAAGGAAACACCAGTGAGGTGGGAAGAAAAGTGAGATTTGGGTTCCTGGGAGACACTTGAGGGTAAGTGAGTTAAAATGAGGACTGAGAACTGACCACTGGATGTAGCAACGTGCAGGTCTTCTGTGACCCCAACCACAGCTTTTCAGTGAAATAGTGGAGGCAAAAAACCCTCTGAAATGAAAGTGAGAATGGAGAAGGGAGTTGGAGAGGAAGGGTGCAGGAAACTCAGGAGTTTCACTATAAAGAGGAACAGAGGAATGGAATAAACTATAAGAAGTAAGTTAGGAGAAATTTGTTCCATTTTAATATCAAAGAATAATGACATGTTTACAGGGAGATGGAAACAACTCAGTAGAGGAAAAATGGATGAGAAAGAAGTGAGATTGCCACAACAGTCCTCTTGTTAGAAGGGAGAAGATGGGATCAAAGGGGAGGGAGTGGTCTTGGAACCAGTATCAGGAGGGAGGGAAACATCTGTATTTGAGTACAGTTGCTGGCAGGGGATATGGCACAAATATAGTGGGAGCTTAATGAACATTCACTGCGATTGCTTCTGCTTTCTCAGTGTCATAAATTTTTTTGGACTAAACTACGTATTTTCAGTTCTTTGCTAATCATATGATTATATGATCTGGAACATCAAGCCTAGTCAACAGAAAACTATTAGAAGCAATGGAAGAATTTAGTAAGAAGACTGGCTTATTAAAAAGATGAAATAGGGAATCCATAACTTTCCTGTATAAATAAAAAGTTAGTGAAATAATATACAATAATTTTCCATCTATAACATGAACAAAATATAAAGTATTTGAAATCTCGACATTTTAAAACCCGAGTGATACCAAAAAAACCTGAAAAAATAGAGAGAAACTTTATTTTTAGATAGGAATACAGTATCTTAAAGATGTCAAATTTTCCTCTACTAAAACATAAATTTAAGTTATTCACAACTAAAATACTAACTGTATATATTTGAAATGTGACAAAATGATACCAGGTTTACCTGGAATAAAATAAACCTGAAAAAAACTGTAAAATTCTGACAGTAAAGAGTTATGAGGGGTTAAATATTCTTATATATTAAAATACAACATTACAATAATTAGTATTGGCACAATAAATGGATGAACAAAAAATTAGAATAAATATTCCCAAAAGAGATCCCAGTATACAAGGGCATTAGATAAATGTTTAAGGTGGCATTTCAAGTCACTGTTTAAAATACGATTCACTGTGTAAATAATAATAAAGTAATAGGGGACTTCCCTGGTGGTGCAGTGTTTAAGAAACCACCTGCCAATGCAGGGGACACGGGTTCAAGCCCTGGCCTGGGAAGATCCCACATGTCGCAGAGCAATTAAGCCCGTGCGCTGCAACTAATGAAGCCCGTGTACCTAGAGCCCGTGCTGCGCAACAAGAGAAGCCACTGCAATGAGAAGCCTGCACACCGCAACGAAGAGTAGCCCCTGCTCGCCACAACTAGAGAAAGCCCGCATGCAGCAACGAAGACCCAACACAGCCAAAAATAAATAAATAAGTTAATTAAATTAAAATGAATAAAGTAATAGGCAAACCACTTGAAATATGATAAACTAGATTCCCTATCCCACTCTTTACAGAAAAAAGTGCATCACAGGTGGATCAAAGATTTAATGTAAAAACTAAATCTAAAACGTTCTGGATGTATGGGTATTTAAAAAAAAAAATCTTGGGCTCGGAAGGACCTTTGCCAGTGTTCCCCAAACCCAGAATTTTAGTTTCTTTAAAATTACTACATAGAAGTGAGAAAGTTCTGTATGACCAAGAAAATATTAACCAAATTAAATGACATGGACAAATACGGAAGAAACTATGCAATTCACATGACCAGGAATTAATTCCCTTAATTTCCAGAAATCTTATTGTAAATCAATAAAAAAATAAGAAAAGGTCACCTAATAGAAATACAGACAAAAAATACGAAGAGGTGATTCAAAGGAAAAAAAATACAAATAGCCAATGAACATATGAAAAAATACTTGAACTCACTATTAGATAAATAAATGCCAATAAAGACAAAATGCAACTTTTCACGTTAAATTCACATACTTTAAAATGCACACAAAGTCTGACTTTATGAATTAAAGCAAAAAGTAAAATGTTATAAGTATTAAAGTTGAACAAAACTAGAAGGATTTTTCTAACTGGGTGAGTATACCACAGTTCACTTAGTTTTATAAAAGATATTGTCAATCTAACCCGTAATGCTTCTTTTTTCCCCTCATTTCCCCCCCATTGTTGGTGTGTGAATGAACTTTAAGAAACCAAAACAAAGGGAAGGACTTCAAGGTTTCATGTCTGGTATAGTTATCATTTTTCAGTCTCCAGTTGTGTCCTATGCCTAGAGGCAGGTAGGAAGGGAAGGGCCAGCCTAATACACAGGCACATCTAGAGGTTAAAGAGGGGAAGGGTGCTGGCACAGTTGCAAGCCCTCAGGGCCTGGGAAGGGAATATAAATGAGTGAAGCTGACCCAGTCAGGACCTCGGCAAGCTGGTCACCTGTCAAAGAAGCAGTTATTACTCAGCTCCAGAATTTACAGGCAGCATTGCTAGATCTTCCAGAGAAAGCATATTTATATCTAAAATTTTCCAGTTTTAAAACGTTGGCATTTTATTCTAAAATTTTAAAGTAATTTGTGTGCCAAACAAAGCATTTCTAGAAACCAGGCTTGGTTCTCGAGCCATCACTTTAGAACTGCTGCTCTGAAACCTCCCCAGCCTGGCGCCACCAGTTTCTGAGTAGGTGACTCTGGGGCAAGATGCTTGAACTTCCCAAAATTTGTCTCACTGATGTTTTCTGATCTGTAAAACAGGGATCATAGTAGTGTTTAACTTTTCAAAAAAATCCTGAGGATTTTCATGCAAGTAGGGCTTACAGGAAGTGCTCCAGTCTCAGTATAATAATAACAGCAACTGTTTGCAGACCGCATTCTTTGGGAGGAAAAACTCCTGACATGCTCCAAGGCCTGGTCTGAGACTGGTAGGGCTGGTGCCCACACCCAGCAGATCCTGGCCGCAGGGATTCTTCACATTGACTAAAGTTCTGACTCTGCTGCAACTGTAAGCTTCCCTGGGGATGCTGCTGTGTGAAGTGTAAATACAGAAAAATGTGGCAGTGTTTGCACTGAAATTGGTCGTTGTTTATTTTAAAGTATCTATAAATACCATCATCTTTTCGTCTCATGAATTCCCAGGATATAAAATATTGATTTTCTAAATACAATCAGAGCTGTTCAGGAGATTATTTTTCCAACTGCAGGAATAAAGAGTCCTGTTTACATTATTATTGCCAGGAAAAGGATTATTTACCTCGGTGTAAAGAATTCGGAGTTGATCTAAAATTAACTAACGTTAACTGGGGGAAAAAAAAACTTCCATTGAGTGTGGACATCAGTGAAGTTGGGTTTGCATAATTCAGGAGAGCTGGAATACCTTCCTAAATCATGTGTGACCATACGCACATAATTCCTCAGTGCTAGTTATCTGTAAAATGGTCATACGTCTTATGGCCATTCTTTTTAACTAATTGGACCTCTAGGCATATCAGTGAATAATCCAGTTAGTTCTCCCCACCCCACCCCAAAATAGTTTCCTTCTTTATATGACACAGGCATATAATAACATCTCTCGAGTTACATGATGTCTTTCTTTGTAATAAGTTTAAATCATTTTCACACATTATCATTCATCTAAGGAACAGAGTTCACCCTATATAAATAGTGAAATGCTTTATAAACAAGTGTTTTATTTAATGTTAAGCATTCTCCAATCCTCGCTAACGTTCCAAGGAATGTTCCTGGCAAAAATGGTTACTCTTCTAGTATTTCCAAAATAAACAGCTCACACAGCCCCACCGAGGCGGGATCCCTCTGGGTCCCACCTGGGTGGGGCTATGTAATCCACCTTATTTCCTATTCCCTAGATAGGTCAGAAAACTGTTATCAGACCTCAGATACTGTAATTACCATTATTTTATTCCTTCTGTCAATGGCTTCGTATCCCAAGGGGAAAGGAAAAGAAATTTGAACCGATTCTTAATCATTTTTTGCTTCCTGTGGTCCAAGACCGATGTTTCAAAATGACGAAATCAGCCAGAGAAAAATTGGCTAACTGAAAAACCAAACCTGACCACAGAGAAAATGCATACTAGGCATCTGTTTTTGATGCTGCATAATTTCCTTTTTTCTAAAGCTGTGGATTCAATTAATCAAATATGAGTCCCCTTCTTAGATTTTGTCTTAGCATCTGAAATGTGTCTGTGCATGTAAAAGTGGTTAAGTTGTCCTTAAGACCTAAGATTTCAACTGCTATTTTTCCAAGTACAATTGGCATTTTCCCCCAGTGTGAGGAATTTGAAATCAGAGCTCTCAGTCAGACTATAGTTACCTGCAGAGAAGGGTGAGCTGGGGCCCTGAGGAGTTTCCACGGGAGTGTTCAGGCTGGGCTCTGAAAACAAACCTTTACCGAAGGGCAAGGCAGAGAGGAGGTGGCTGGAGCCCACAAAAGAGAGTTCGCAGGTCAGGGCCATGGCCACTGTTTTGTCACTGGGGCTTTGACTAGGGACAGCTTTCAACCTGTTACACTGACTTCTTTGGGGTCATTCTCTACAGGTCTGTTTTGACCTGCTGTTTCCTCCTTGCCTGGAAAAGCCAGGATCTCTCAGAGCTTATTCTGGGTAGATGGAGTGTTGTCAGATGGGGGAGACTGCTTTATGCAGAAATGTGTGGCCTCCAGTCCTGGAGGAATGCCGGACCACCCCAAACCTCCCACCTTCAGGAAGATCACTGCTTCTCTGGAAGAGGCACTCCTGGGAGGGTGGGGAACATACTGACCTGGGTGTCACTAGTCACCTGAAGGTCCTGCGAAATGCAAATAACATGTTTTAGGCCAGTGGCACGCCAGTTGTTCTACCTAAACCACCTTCTTTTACTGGGGAGCTGGATCATCTTAAAGGAAAGCAAGTACCTGTGAGCTAAGGTGGCTCAGAATCTGGAAAGGATGAAATATAAATAGTACCTATAGGTTTCACTGTTTCCTTCACTGCACTTCAAGCATGGATACAGTTATTACCAGGTTGACGATCTGGAACATTTTACAGTTTAATTATGAGATTCTGTTGGGTAAGACAGAGGGGAAACAGCCCCCATCTATTTCTCTGTAAGAGTTAGTGTACAATTCTGAAAATAAGAGGAAGAGAAGGGTCTTTGTGGGCAGTCAGGCGGGCTGAGCTGGGGTGACTGTACCCCATTCCGTGGTCAGAGTCGGCAGAGAAGAGCCAGAGGCCGGGGGAGCAGCATCTCCGCAGGACGACTCCTCTATGGAATCACCCTAAAGAATGTTCCCTTTCTTTGCGCCTGCCCCCGGCCCCTCCCCTTGCTCCAGCCATGCTTGCCCTGTCTCTGCTGTCTCTGAGATGCTGTTGCTTTCTCCTACGGCCTTTGCTCCAGTGGTTCCCTAGGCCTGGAGGCCCCTCCCCCAATCTTTGCCAGCACTCCACACACGTTGTCAGCTCTGAAGACGCCTTCCTGCCCAGCCTAAGAAACCCTTGCCCTTCACTTTCCATCCTGTTATCTAGTTTCACATTCTTTGTAGCTCTTATCACCATCCCAGTTTATCTTGTTTGTTTATTGTTTGTCTCCCCAGCAGGGCCCTTGTCTGGCTTCTGGGCTGAATACCACCCAATGCCCAAAACAGTGCCTGACATACAGTGGGTACTGATCCATATTTAGTAAATAAGTCATACCAAAATGGTGTAATTTGTCCTTTGACGTATAAATATATGGGAATAGAAAGGCACTCATTCAGAACTAGCTCCATTCTGATACACCGTATTTTAGGTCCTGTTAAATTCCGTCAGGACAGTCTAGCAGGAAGAATGAACTCCTGCCCGGGTAATAAGTAATTACATTGGCTTTCTCCTTTAGCCATACTTTGTCAAAGCCAGAGTGGCAACAGATGGCAGTGGAGTCCAGTCCTGGTGGTGACAGTAAAGGAAATAAGATCTAGAGTTATATTCTCATGGAAAAAATTCCAGAATAAAATGTGGTGAGCACATCAGTCAGCTAAAAATCCTAGCCTCTAAAGGACAGTTTTTCCCCCTCGGGTGTTTCTGAGTATAATCACCTTCCTCCTGCAAATGCCATAAATTGGGTGGGTTTTGTGTTACCATTTGTTTTTAATGTGGTCTCATGTCCAAATGGAGCCACTTTGGTATCATTATTCAGACCACGCTAAAAAGGAGCCGTCACTCTGTTTTGGTTAAGGTCTTCCAGTGGGTAGTATGACTCTTGATTTCTGCCTCGTTGAGAGCAGGGGACAGCCCAGGAGAAGGAGAGCGATGCTGACCTGGCTGCCACTCAGAGCCCCGGCGTTCAGGAATGGCTGGCTCAAGCTCGGACTGCGTGGACCCAACAGCGACAGAGCAGCCTCCAGCAACAAAAAGTAACGCACTTCCTGACCTTCTCGCCTGCAGATAGACCAGACGAACACCTTGAGAGAAATGTTTTAGAAGGACAAGTTCCTTCTGTACTAAAGATAGAATGCCCCTTTATCTTCTCTTTGGGCAGAAGCAGGACCTGGCTGTTTCCTTTCCATGTACTTACTTGTGACCACTGGAATGACTGGTCATTATAAAGTCAGTTCTCTAAGAAAAGCTTATGCTTAGTTTTAAAACAGTGTAACTCAATTATAATCTGCCCTCTATTTCTAGTCTTGCCTCTATTATAAATAATAAAAACCTCAGAAAGGCCTCTGAGAATTGGTAAATGTCTGAGTTACATGTTTTTAAAAGAAATGAAATTTGCTTTCAGCTCTCAAGTAGATACCATCACAAAATAGGATTGCAAGTTACTGCCAGGTGAAACAAACGAGCTTTGATGACTGGGAAGGATTGCTCATTGATATCTTAACTTTATGGAGAGGGCATTTTAAAATATTTTATCAAAGAGTAGAGACATTTACTATAAATAATGAAAAAGTAAAATTGAGTCCATTGATGATGCAATTTATCAAGTGAATGGGAAATTGAAAAGAGCTGTTGCTCTCAAGGATCTCTTTCAGTTAGAACAAGGCAGTATCGATTTTTGAAAAGTGAAAGTGCATTTTGTACCGCTTGGGGGCACCATTGTCCAGCAAAAGTTTCTTTTCTCATTGATTTTTTTTTTTTTTTTTCCCCAAGATTATTCAGAGATTATCTTTTATCAAAGCCAAAGAAAGCTACAGAAGACTTGGAGACATGTCTGAACAGTTACCTAAACCACACCTTTTGTGTAATGTGCAAACTTAAAAACTTACTACCAAAGTTCTCTGAGAATTTTCTAGACATAGAGCTGTGACTGTAGACAATAATCATAAAGTAACAAAGATGTTTTTATTTGTCCTTTTCCTTGAGCAGGAGTTGGAACAGGAATTAGCAGAGCAGAAGAGCCTCCTCCAGTCAGTAGCCAGTCTTGGAGAGGAAATTCTAACCCAACACTCAGCTGCAGAGACCTCTGGTGGTGTTGGGTAGGCTTCTTTCGTTCTTTTTTTTTTTAATTCACTAGTTTGTTTTATTTTTTTAGATTCCATGTTTAAGTGATATCATACAGTATTTGTCTTTCTCTGTCTGACTTATTTCACTAAGCATAATACCCTCCAAGTCTGTCCATGTTGTTGCAAGTAGAAAAATTTTCATTATTTTTTATGGCTGAGTAATATTCCATTGTATATATGTACCGCATCTTCTTTATCCATTCATCTGTTGATGGACACTTAGGTTGCTTCCATATCTTGGCTACTGTGAATAATGCTGCCATGAGCATTGGGGTGCATGTATCTTTTCAGATTAGAGTTTTTATTTTCTTCAAATATATACCCAGGAGTAGAATTGCTGGAACTTATGGCAGTTTTATTTTTAGTTTTTTGAGGAGCCTCCATACTGTTTTCCACAGTGACTGCACCAATTTACATTCCCACCAACAGTGTACAACAGCTCCCTTTTCTTCACATCCCTGCCAACATTTGTTATTTGTGGTCTTTTTGATGATAGCCATTCTGGCAGGTGTGAGGTGATACCTATTGTGGTTTTGATTTACATTTCTCTGATGACAGCTTACCATTCTCTTCTTGTCGCTGTTTTCCTAACATTTGAAGAAATGTAAACGTCTCACTCAAAATTTTATTTTGAACATCTGCAAAAATTTAAACATTTTGTTTTCACTTTATGATGTTACATTTACTTGCATTTTGAACATTTTGTTGTGCAGCATGAGTATTAGCTAGTAATTATAATGGCTAACTTGCTTGCCCTCTTTCCACTACGCTTAGCATTTCTGTCTATAGAAGATGCTAAGTTCATTTTTAAAATCAAATAAGAAATGCATTATAACATTAGATTCATGATGTTTCTAACTAAATAATTATATCTAACTGCAAAACATTTTCCCTACCAGAGCTAATCTTCCCCTAATATCATTCTGAAAAATAAATGTATGTGCCTTCTAAGTATCTTGAGTTTTCTTGATGATCTGTTTCTACAGTTTCTGTATATAAAGTCATTGAGCTTTGAGTCCTGGTTTGGAGTAGAGACTGAAAGTCTTTTACACAGGAAAGTAAAGTGTTGAAGAAAAATTAAGGAAAGTGGAGAATTTTCAGGTTGAAGATTCTGGTTTAAAAGGTAGGAAGGAAAATAAACTGAAGAAAAGTGGAAGTGTCCCTGTATTTTGAGGCAGGTCTGGGTTTTATTCCAGTTCTGTATTTGTCACCATGGAAAAGTAACGCAACTCTGAGACTTTGTTTGCTTATCAATAGAATTAGAGTAATAATTGACTACCATCATCACAGAAGGACTGTGCTGTGAACATTGTGAATGTCAACTGAAAGGATATATGGGAGAAGTATCTTTAAAATCTAAAACATTAAAAAAAAAAACTTTCAGCGAAACCTCTGTGTTCATGCAATGCTAACGGTTGAAATTTAGCAGCATCCTTTGACAACCATCATGTGTCAAAGAGCTTTAACTCCATGGCCTCCAATGTTTTCATTTCTGAACATTTGTTTGGAGGAAATACATTGTATAAAGATGACTTTTGAAATATTATTTATAATACCAAATAATTAAAAAGGCAGAAATGCCTATTAGTAAATAAAAAAAAAGGCCTAAGAAAAATTTTATGCCTATATAATCTTAACAAAAAATTATGTAACAATATCAGAAAATGTATATGTGGTCCTAAGTAAAACATGTGATATAAAATTGAATGTATAGTACATGTATGAGTAAGAGCCAGAGTAGATGTGGATGATCAAAAGTAACTTTGGCGAGGGTAGATTTGGAGAATTTTCTTTCCTTTTTTTTTTTTTTTTTTTAGGTTATTCAGTTTGACATAAAGTTGCTGACATATGACATGTGTGTTGACTATATATGTATATACATATAAGAAATAGGAAGATATTCAAGGAAAGAAAAACAAAACAAAAAGCAGTAAAAATATTGATACAACTAATAAATATCAATTTAAAAGAATAGGAATGGATACATACAATAGGAATGAATAACATCTACAGTCAGGAATTCCATTAAAATAACCCTAATACTGTACAAATTGTGTTAAAATATAATGGGGTTTTAAAAGTCTCTGTTGTCCTCAGGCTTAAAAATGCTGATAAGGCCATAAACATGTGTCTGTATAAATCTAAAACGAGGAACGCTGTTTCGACTCTGAGTAGAGACTTGCCTTCACTTTGCATTTTCTTTTCTGTTTCCGGTTCTTCTAAGATGTTTATTCATCCCTCATAGTTCTCTGAATATTTTTGCCAAACTCTGTTTTTACAAAGAACCCATCCACACATTGCCTCCTCATTGTACGTAGAGTCACGAAAAGCAGCGGTAGGAATATTCTGCAACTTTCTTGCCATGATTTTCTTTTCTTTCCTTGGCCTTTAGCTTTGGAAAGGAGCCAAATGAAAGACAAACAGCTATAAATTGCGTGTTCAAATATAAAAATATTTTAAAGAGAAATTTGCTGTGCAGTACTGGCTTTCTGTAGAACATTTACTCCAAATACTTATAGATTCTTTAATTTTTATACAAAATCTTTAGAAAAATCTCCTTTAAATCTAGTTGATGACAGAGCAGCCACGCCTTTCGGTAAATACACCAAACAAACAAACAACCATAAATTATACACTATCCAGAAGTCGAAAGAAAAATATACGTATATATTTTTAAAAGAACAGAATAACGTTGCTAGGGAAAAGCTTTATATATTCAGCCTTCAACATATTAGCTGATTTTCTAAGACTATCAAGTGTGAATTGGTTTATGTCAGAAAACCCCTGTGGGATGGGCCTGGTTTGCTTCACGGCTACAAATTTAATAAATAAAGAGTAAGTACTATGTGACGTACGGGAGAATTGATGGAGGAGTCCTTCCAAGATCACTAAGGAAACTCAACTGGAAATTAATTGATATAAATATCAAAGGAAAAGAAGGATATTTTCTATGGGAAACGAAAGGCTGTGTTCTTATTTAAGACTAATTTGCTGGTGGCATTATATATGTGTCAATGCTTAAACATAAGAATATATACATATTAAATATCCCCAGGAGTTTTTTTTTTTTTTTTTCCTTTTTTGTCCACACGGCTTGCGGGATCTTAGTTCCCTGACCAGGGATTGCACCCAAGCCCTTTGCACTGAAAGCGGAGTCCTAACCACTGGACCGCCAGGGAATTCCCAGATATCCCCAGGTTTTATACTAAATTGTTATGCAAATATAAATGAATTAAAAGTGATGCACTGCAGTCCACCACCCCAAGAAACAGCACAATAAAGAAATTTAATTTCAGGGCTTCCCTGGTGGCGCAGTGGTTAGGAGTCCGCCTGCCGATGCAGGGGACATGCGTTCGTGCCCCGGTCCGGGAAGATCCCACATGCTGCGGAGCGGCTGGGCCCGTGAGCCATGGCTGCTGAGCCTGTGCGTCCGGAGCCTGTGCTCCACAACGGGAGAGGCCACAACAGTGAGAGGCCCGCGTACCGGGAAAAAAAAAAAAAAAGAAATATAATTTCAGAAGAATTTTAAAACTTGTTTTTTTATTTAAAAAGCTTTTTAAAAAGCAGAAAAGTCCTTAGGGAATTCCTTGGCAGTCCAGTGGTTAGGACTCTGTACTCTCACCGCCGAGGGCCCAGGTTTGATCCCTGGTCAGGGAACTAAGATCCCACAAGCCGTGGGATGAGGCCAAAGGGGAAAAAAAAAAAAAAAAAAGGCAGAAAAATCCAGAGACTAATATAACAAACAAAATTAGAGGTATCAATTTTATTTTGATATTTTTTCACTCAGCATTACTTTTTTAGATCAATCCATGTTGATACATATAGATCTAGTTTTTTCATTTTAACTGCTTAATAGTATTTTAACTTGTAACAACAACAGCTTACCCATTTTCTTATTGATGGGCCTTTATATTGTGGCCATTTTTTTTGTTTTGTTTTTTTGCTATTACTAGCACTGTTGAACTTAACCTCTTACATGTCTTTAAGTGTGCAGGTGAGAAAGCTTCTCTTATATCCTAGAAATAGAAGTCCTGCATCATAGCCTTATAGCTAATTTTTTAAGGCTTACTTCAACAGACCTACCTAAAGAAACTATTGTGTTCAATACTTATTCTGAAAAGAATTGGCTTTGGGGTAGTATATAGTATTATTCTGCCAATGAACTGGTTATTTTTTTTTCTTCACTTGAGCAAAAGTTTCCATCAGAGTAATAGTAATGGCTATCTAGTATGGCTTTTGGCTGACATGGTTCTAGTTAGGACCTCAAAACCCCTGACAAACTAGGACCTATTGGAACTTGGGTCCCCCAGATTCTTATCATTGCCATTACCATTATCATTAGGCCCCATTGATTGAGTGGCTGTTTTTGACCAGATAGGGTCATAGGCATTATGCCTATCTTCCCTAAATTTAATTCTCATACTTCTGCAAGATAGGTACTGTCTTCATTTTAAAGATGAGAAGGTTGGACTCCCCTGGCGATCCAGTGGTTAAGACTCCGCGCTTCCAATGCAGGGAGCGGGGGTTCAGTCCCTGGTCGGTGAACTAAGATCCCACGTGCCGCACGGCACAGCCAAAAGGATAAAAAAAATTTTTAAATAAAGATGAGGAGATTGAGGCTCTGAGAAGTGAAGTGACTTACTCAAAGTCACAAATCTAACGTGCTGGAACAGGGAACCCAAGTCTGTCTCACCTCCAGAGCCACAGTCTCAGATGCTACCTTATGCCTCTCTTTAAGGATGACCCTTCCACATTCTGTACTCCTATTGCATGTCCTGAAACCTGTTCTGTAGTATTTTCCTTGGACTCAGGGTGAAAACTCTCAATAGACTAGGCAGCATTTTTAGGGCTTTTGAATTAGTTTGTGGGCTATTTGTCAAAGGATACAAGTCTTATCGTCTACTTTCTGGTTCTAAAAGTTACAATTATTTTTATCTTTAATGCTGAGCTATTTTCAGTGTATTTTTTAAATTATTGTGCTCATGGTTCAATCATATGAGTAAGAATATACTTGCTTTACTCTTAGTTTCTATTTTTCTATTTTAACTTATATTTTTAACGTATAAGCTAATGACTGAAATAATCTGGTTCCAATTTTAGAAGCCAGATCTAGTACACATAATAAATTACCTAGAACTTATTGCCTTTTTACACACATTGTAAACTTAGATTATTTATTCTTCTAATAGCGAAAAACCTGATGTGTTATCCCAGGAGTTGGGGGTGGAAGGGCAGAAGTCACCCGCTGAAGACCAGATGAGAATGAAATGGGAAAGCCTCCATCAAGAATTTAGCGCCAAGCAGAAACTGCTTCAGAATGTTCTGCAACACGAACAAGAGCAAGTGGTATCAAACATTTTGCGTTTACATATTAACTAATATAAAAGATGTACAGCTTATGCTATGGGAGTGAATATAACTGTGCAACAACCTATATTTCATTATCAATTCCAAAATAAGACATAAAAAAATTACTCATCCTGCACTCTTCTTAACAAGCCTGTTTCACATATCCTTTTATAATGATATATTTATATGTGGAAATTTTTTTGACTTCTAGATACTGTTTTCCTCAGAGAAGATTAATATCTGATGACTCATTAGCGTAAACCATTAAATTTCAAATGGGCCCCCCCCCTTTTTCCCACAACTTTGAAAATTAAGGATGCAAATTAAGGATATACACATCCAGGCCAAAAAAAAAAAAAAAAAAAGCTAGAAATTTGTCAGTAAGTTATCAAGTTATCTTATTTTCTTTTGCTACTTCCAGTATTTAATCATTTCAGAAGATCTTACTGGGTAACACACTGGGACCTCAGTGGAGCTAAAGGGAGGGGAATTCAGGGGTCAGTTGCAGTGGTCACTGGTCCATCTGTAGGCTGGTTCCCAAGATGGGTGGGTACTCGTGATGTTGGACTTGGTTCCAACAAGCAAGCCAAATCCAGTGGAATTAAATATAGCAACCGAAGGTTCCAGATAGATAATAGCTATGAGTTCACCCTAAGCAGAAGCCTGAGAACAACAGAGATAGAAGGATTCACCTCTTAAGAGCTAGTCAGGGAAGCCTGTGATGCTCACCACAGCTGTGGCCCAGCAGGATGCTGGAGACAGAAGCCTAGCCCAGGTCCTGGGTCAGCCCTGCTCTGGCCGTCTCACCACGGTGGTATCATCAGAGCAAGTTCTAAGACCTTCACTGTGGATCTGGGGAAGCTGCTGTTTTCACTGCTCTGCTCCGGACTAGCTTAGGAGCTGGGAGAGGCTGACCCCAGAAGAGAAAGGGTATCAATAATTACAGAGGAGGGAATGGCAGGAGCTGACAAAGCAGGCACTGTAGGGCAGGTACACCTTGCCAGGATCACCTGGAAGGGGGATGTCTAAAGGTGCCCCATCTGCTGAGAGCCGTGCGTAAGTCGTACAGAGCCATTCATCTCCGTCTCCGTTTACAGCCTCTTGTGGCATTCACACCTTCTCACTCCCTGGCTAGGGCCTTCTTTGCCTCTGTCCGCAGGACCGTCACCAGCTCCGGCCCTGGAGAATAGAAAGCCCTCGCTTTCCAGAGGCAGTTTTCTCGAAATCATACTCCACCCTGGCACACGGGGCCCTTATACCTTTTGCATATGGACCTCCTGCCTGTGTTTGAATGAATCGCTCTTCACAGCCCTGATCAAACATTCCTCAGGCTCATGGCTTGAGTTCTTGACCGCAGATGTAGATGTCCTGGACTTCAGAACAGCACTATTCATGTTATAGGATTTCCCCATTCCTTTGTCTGTAAGTGGTATTTACAGTCCTAAATGGTGGACTGCAGCCTTTTCTGACTCTCCTAGGTCAGATAAATCTGGGCTATTTCTAGTCACATTCCATGCTTAGTATTCTTCATTCGTGAAATGCCCGACCCCTGATTCTGACTCTTTGAGTCACCCATCCAGCATTGTTGACCTGGACGTCTCCGCCATACCTGCTCTCATCTGGGAGAGCTGCTTTTTCTCTCAGTGCCCTGTCAGCACTTTCTTCTCTTTGGTGTGAAGAGGTGAGAGAAAAGTACAGGAAGAAGTCGTCCGGCTATGAGTTTCCAAAAAGAAAGGGAATATGATCTGTTAGGAACATATTTTGTGTTGTAGGTGTTAACATAACAATGCTGTGGTGAGGTTGACATTACCTCTCTTTGGAGAGATTAGATACTTTATTTCTCAGGGTCTTGTGGCTAAGAAGAGGGCGAACAGGGATGGGGATGCAGGTCTGTTTAACTCCGAAGTCCCTCATTTTTCATGTTACCTTACTGACAATTTTGTACACTTGGATGATATACTTAACTAATCTCAAGTGTAAAAACAGGCACTTTTTTTTTTTTTTTTTTTTGCCTCAAGTTCATTAGGTCAAAAGGCATCAGTCTTTCAGAGCAATGTTTCTTTGTTCACTTCCACTGTATTTAGCATCTCTGCAGAACACCTGGCCTCAGGATGAGATATGGCTTCTGCTCCTAGGAACCTGTAACCCAACTAAGGAAATTTCTGAAAAATTAAGCAGCTGGGGAGGCTCCATTAGCAGGAATTAAAAAGGAAACAAAAGTAGAAGAAAAAAAAAAGTGGAAAGTGGCTAGAAGAGGTGTGGAATTTAAGGCAGTGGATTATAAAGAGATGCTGGGTGGTGAGCATCCAGCCACAGTGGGGAATGAGCCTGGCATGTTTAGAGGATAATGAGTTAATCGGCCTGAAAAGTAAGGACAAGATGAGGTGTTCTAAAAAATTACAGGACACTGAGTTTGATCAGAAACATCATTAAAACGTTTGAGTGCTAGGCCATATCATAGTCCTTACTGGGGAGACATTGTGTTTGCCTAAAAGAGTTTAGGGGGGAGGTAAAGGAATCATGAAAGCAAAGGGATCAGTCTAGTTCTGGTAATTCGGCTGAATCATTTCATCATGGGTTGTGCTAAAACCAAGATTAAGTTGAGAGGAAGGCTATGATAAGAATTCAGTCATTTTTTTCCCACTATTTTCTTTTCTCTCTTTCTTTTTTTCTCAGTCCATCAGGGAAACATTGCCATTGCTGAATCTGGTCATCATGTTTAGTGGACATGATGTGTTGTAAGGTGGTTTTTCTCCCGCAGAGGTTTCCATAAACACAGTTTTTCCAGCATCTGCTTCAGTGTCCATTTCTAAATGAGAACACCTGGATAGAGTACAGCTGGTCCTAAATAAGCTCTCCTGTCTACCTGCAGCTTTACAGCAGGCCAAATCGGCTCCTGTCTGGCATGCCACTGTACAAAGGGGACGGGCAGGCCCACGATAAATCCGCAGTGACATCTTTGCTGGATGGATTGAACCAGGCCTTCGAGGAGGTTTCAGCCCAGGTAGGGTGGTGCGCTTGGTCTTCCTGTGGATCTGGGATCCCAGGGGGTTGCTCCACCCCTGGGCATGAGCTGTTGAGACCCAGTGCTAGTGATTAGCCCAGAAAGGCAGAGCCACTGGACCCCAGCATCTCATCCTGGTATTTTTCTTTGATTCCTCAAAATACTGTAATTAATCCTTTGTTCCTTCCTTTTTTTCTCAGGGTGGAGGGACAAAGAGGCAGAACACTGACTTGGAACAGAAGTTATACCATGGGGTCTCGGCTACCTCTACCTGGCTGAATGATGTGGAGGAACGTTTATTTGCTGCCACAGCAGTTTTACCAGCAGAGGCGGAAACTTGCCTCTTTAACCAAGAGGTAAGTTTGGCAGCTCGTGTCTGTGAGTGTATGACATTACACAGCACTTGAAATGCTGACATTGGATAATTAATGTTACATATAAAGAAGGTCAAGCATAAAACAGTTCTAATAAGGGACAAATGAGGTGTATTTCCAAGCAGCATAATGCAGAAAAGAATTGCCTAAATATAAAAAGCTGTCAAAGATATTTATGTTTTGTATTTTTATTCTGTCTTGTGTATGTAGGAGGTGGAAAAAACTGAGAACTCCGTAGGAACCCTGTTGTATACTGCAAATCTTCCCCATATGAAACACAGACTAAAAATAATAATTATGAATTTCTAAATGGCACTTTAGAAAACTCATCTTTTCACCAAATATTATATGTTAATATTAGCAAATGATGTAAAGTTTCTGAGGAAAATAACAGTAACTTGCCTAATATTTACAGAAGTGTAGGAAGTGGTCCAACTTGCCTTAGATGTAATTATCACTGAGCAGTATGAGAGATATAGTGGACTTCCTATGAGGAAATGACTCGATTTGTATGTAAATTCATGGATCTAAACATTGAAATGCACTTTCTTATCAACCCCAGACTCTTGCCAAAGATATTAAGGAAATGTCTGAAGAAATGGATAAGAACAAGCACTTGTTTTCCCAAGCCTTTCCAGAGAATGGTGATAACCGAGATGTCATTGAAGACACTTTGGGTTGTCTTTTGGGCAGGTTATCTTTGCTAGACTCAGTAGTGAATCAACGATGTCATCAGATGAAGGAAAGGCTTCAGCAAATACTAAATTTCCAGGTAAGACATTATCAAGAGATGTTTCACCATCTTCCAGCTACCTTCAACGATAAACAGGATCTTATTGAGGTATGATATAGACCTACCTATATACTTATTGAGGTATATAGATATAGACCTACCTTTTATATAGATATAGACCTACCTTTTATATAGATATAGGCCTACCTTTTTTTTCAAAGGTACAAAGGGCAGGAACATTACAGAAAAACAAGGGGGTTGAACTCAAGGAATAGAAGTGGAAGGTTGAGAAAATTAGCCAACCAAACTTAGGGCTGAATAGAACTTTAAATTCAACCAGTGAAGCTCATATATATGGCATATTATAATGATAATTTCCAGTTGATAAAACTGGAGTTTAAAACATAAGACCAAAGAAACATGCAGGAAGTAATAAAAAGCATCCTTTGGGAATACTTACATTCTAATTGAATTTTATTTGTAGCGGACACAGAAGATTTATAAAATAGATTCATGTAATACATGTAACTAGGGCCAAGGGGTTGATGTACAATTTTGATTTCCAAAAAAATACTGTAAAGTGTCAAATAAACATACCACTAGCCAGGAAATGTGGAATTTTCTAGATATTCATCTAGAGGGACAAATTATCATTGCCTTCCAGTAGTTTACATTCTTAAAACTGTAAACTAAAATTATCACAAACATTTGTGTATCATTTCTCTATTCACAAGAAATCTTCACATGTATTATTGACATAATAGTAATACTATGATTTTTATCACCTACT
This sequence comes from Lipotes vexillifer, assembly GCF_000442215.2. Taxonomy (NCBI): domain Eukaryota; kingdom Metazoa; phylum Chordata; class Mammalia; order Artiodactyla; family Lipotidae; genus Lipotes; species Lipotes vexillifer. The sequence goes on from NW_006786377.1 coordinate 1,585,782, forward strand.
GCTGTATAACCTTAGCTGCTTCTCTGACCTAAGTATCCTCAACTATTAAACCATGCCCACAGTAACTACCTTTTAGGGCTTTGTGAGGATAAAATGAGTTAAAATGTGTAAAATACTTTAAACAGTGTCTGAAACATAGTAAGCACTCAGCAAGTTTTGTTACTGTTGCTGCAATTAATAGTAGTATTTATGATAATAGATATAGGATCTAAAACCAATGGAAAAGTTAAATTATTTCTCCAAGGTTATTTAACCATCAAGAACTGGAGCCAGGATTTGACTCAAAGAATGTTTGTATATTTTATATTGTTAGAATGATGGCGGGGGAGTTGGAGAAAAGTAGACTTATTCAAGATATATTTGGAAGGCAGAATCAATAGGGGAACGTCTGTTTGGATCTAGGCAACAAGAGAAAGGGGCACTGCTGAGGAACTCCAGGGACTCTGACGTGAGCATCTGGGGGGCATTGGCTGACAGAAAAGACAGGTGGGAGCAGTGCCATGGACCAAGGGGCAAGACTGGGTCGCTAGCAGTCCACTATCTGGGCAAGGATATCGGGTAGAATTAAAATACTCAGGTGAATAGTCGCAAGTCTGTGGCTTAGAAGAATGACCTGCCCTGGCTATTTGCATTTGTATCTGTTATGCTGTGTAGTACACAGAGAGGAAAGAACATTTCCCTTTCAGTTAGAAAACCTGGGGTTGATTATTTGGGTATTTTGTCTTGAATGCAAGATCTGATTGCGTGTACATCTGTACACAGTATGTCTAAAATCAGCTAAGCTGTTGTGCAACTTACGGAAACTTGTTTCATTACTCTAAAATGCCTCTTGCATAAAATAACACACTGAGTTTTAATAGCATTCTAGTCAATTGGCCATGAGTGAGGTGGGTTAAAAGTGCAAATGGGTGTATCACTAGGAGGCATGTTTCCCTTTTTCAAATTGCGTTCTCTATGCTGGTGTCTCTGGTACTTTTCAGTTGTTACTGGTAATCATAGCCAGTCAGAGTAAAAACTGAACTAAGCACGAATACTCTGGAGCTTATTTTGGGTAGAGGATCAAGAGAAGAACAAGTAATCTTGAAATTCTCTTTCAATCATCTTCTCTATTTTTCTTCTGCCAACAAGTTTCTACTTGCTGGTGGCCAGCTCACAAACAAAAACTGACATTTCAAAATATCTGTGCTCCAATTTAACTGAGAGAAGGAGTTCCAATGTTAATATAATTAAAAGTCAAGTCACAAACCATTTTATTTTACTTTTCACTGAGCACCTGGTATACTCTAAGTGCTCAGTGCTTATTGGAATGGTAGCCTTCATTTTCCAGTTAACTTTTTTTTTTTTTTGCGGTACGCGGGCCTCTCACTGTTTCGGCCTCTCCCGTTGCAGAGCACAGGCTCCGGACGCGCAGGCTCAGCGGCCATGGCTCACGGGCCCAGCCGCTCCGCGGCACATGGGATCTTCCAGGACCGGGGCACGAACCCGTGTCCCCTGCATTGGCAGGCGGACTCTCAACCACTGTGCCACCGGGGAAGCCCCCAGTTAACTTTTGAGTATTAGCTTTTGCCAGACGCTAACGTTATCCTATACCCAACAGACAATGTGGAAAATGGGTAGATGTTATGTAGAAGTATGTTATCTACATGGAGTCACAAGTTAATTATCACCTATTCTGTATTTTTAAAACTTTTATTCATAGACTTAAATCCATATAAATTTCCTAGACATTTTTATAGTTGAATATTTTATTTAAAATTAAAAATGAAAGAATTTCTTATTGAACGAGCAGGGCAACACAACTGATTTTAAAACTTGAAACTTCCTGTTTCTCAAACAGCTAGAAGCCCACCTCTTTATGCCCTACAAGTAATTCTAGTAACTGTAAGAAAAAAATTGTGACGTCTGTTGTGTGTGTAGTATATAGATACCTTAAATACCCTGCTGTATCACAAGTGTGGTATTAAGAAATGGTTAAAGCCTTTGGATTTTCATTCTTAAGAAACAATCAACATCCGTATGGTTATCAGCACATCTTAAAGTCTTTTATTTAGTAATTTTTAAATCAGTCGTATTCTCTGCTTTACTTTCTTCTTGGCTAGTCTCTGCTAGTAATTAGTGCAGCTTCTAGAAATGTGAACTCTGTTCTCTATTACCTGAGGTAGAATATGATTAATCTAGAAAATGTGCTATTGAAAATGTAAAGATGATATACAGGAAATACATATACCCTCTTCATTTCTAACCCACCTTTATACTTATCTACTCATTTAGATTAATGGAACTAATGTTTTTCTAAATACATGTAGGTAATAAGGACTTTATTTCTTTTGAATCTGTTCAAATGAATGGGAACCTCTTTTCTTATGCATATAAACAGATAAATGTATCATGGTTCTAAGTGGCCCACGTGGCCTTACCCTGAACACAGCTGTTGACACAAGCATTGTCATAACTCATAAGCAGAACCCTTGTTTCTGGCATCGTTTTTCCAGTGCTGTTCTTATGATTTCTCATTTAGTCTGCAACTAGGCTTGCAGATTGGTTTGGGTTTTGGTTAGTGGCAGTTATTGCCTCTTAGGACCGTATGCTTTTCTCTAAATCTCATGTTCAGTTCTATTTCTTCTTTTCTTTTTAAACTGCATAATACACCTATTTTGCTTTAACCTTGTATTTTGTGTTATAATGCTGCCATATATCCTTAAAGACTTTTTTTTCTTCTTTGGTGTGATTATCCTTCTACTCATGAGACAGTCAGAATTTTTGCATTTTGGTACCATACACCCATGCGATCAGCTCCAGCTGAAGAGAATGTGATAAGTCAGACTTCAGACTCTGATGAGCAGCCAGCCCATCATAGAAGTTTCTAACTAATAAGAAATAGAGCTTACTTGTTGATATTTCAGGAGAAAAATTTAAAATGTTATAATTCAAGTTTGGTTCTAGTTCATTATTCCTTTTAGAATTGAGTATCAAAAGTCTGAGAGTTATCTCCTTTCTGTACAAAGTTAACTCAATATAAGTATATTTGGACATTTAAATGAGTAATGTTTATGAATAGGCTTAGCTAAGATCTTTTTGTGTTGTCTTTTCATATGTCTTGGGTCATTGTGAATAACCCAATAATGTTTATCTTCTAAACTTCCGGATGGCTTTTTATAAGCTTGTGCACATTCTTTGAAAATAAGAGAAAGAAGGAAGTGAGGGAGAGAGGGAAGGAGAGGAGAGAGGAAAAAAATTAAGAATAATATTTTTCCCCCAAACACAGCAACACCTCCGGGTTGTTTTACTAGCTAGAAGTCCTTAGTATAATATTTCTGCTGCAATGTTTAAATGTGCTCATTTATTACAGAAATAATAAGAACATTCGGGTGACCAATATTGCTTTTTATCTGTGTGCTTCATCTCCATCTGTGTTGTGTTGGAAATGCTTTGTATAACAAATCTAGCACTGTGTAAATTTTTTAGCACTTGTATAAATTGTTACCAGTTCCTTTTACTTTCCCATAAGATAATATTGTTTCTTCTGGAAACAATTAAATTCCTACCCCTGTATATTATTTCTAAGAATGTGTGTTATATTTACAACCATTTTGATTTTCCTGTTACACATGTTAAGCCTTCCTGTTGCTTTCCTCCTTAGAATGATCTGAAGGTGCTGTTTGCATCACTGGCTGACCACAAATACATCATTCTGCAGAAGCTGGCAAATGTGTTTGAACAGCCTGTGGCAGAGCAAATAGAGGTATTTACAGCTGCCTTTTTCCATAAGAGCAAGTGCGATGAGTAGATCTGATTTACTCTGAAATTCCACATATTCTTTGGAATATTAATTCTTACTGTAGCATTTTTGTTTGTCATCTATTTTGTTTTTAAGTACCAGCTTTACAGATTACTTTGACTCTGTCACTTACTTCTGTGTGTAACCAGGAAATGTGAGAGAGGAAGAGGTGTTAGTGACAGACGCTGACCTGAACGTGTTCGCCACCTAACAAGGAGATTAGACATGAACCTCAATGACACTCGACAGGGAGTCAGACCGTCCTGGTAGCATTACACATGAAGCATTATGGATGTTTAGAAGCTGAGAGATTACCTTCAGCGGCGGTAGGATTAGGGGAAAATTTTGTAAAGGGAAATTCGAACTGGACTTAGAAGTTTGGACACACAGAGACTGGGAAGAAAGGTGTTCTAGTAAAGAGAACAGCAAGAACAAAGGCATAAATGTTAGACCATTCAGGGCACTTCGGGAGAAAAGCAAGTAATCCTGTTTGGCTGAACTGAACAATGAACAAAGGTGATTGAGGGGGAGTAGGGTTCAAAGAGAAAGTTTGAAGCAACTTGCAGAGCCTGTTGAATGTCAGAGAACTTGGACTGTGTTCTACAAATGAGTGGTCAGCTTTATTGCTTGCGCACATCATTGGTTAAACCAATAAGCACACACCACAAATATACGTGTATTTACTTATTTATAAATCATAAGCAGGTACTGTGTTATAAAGCATACACACAACTGAAAATTAAAAATGCATGTGGTTGTATATAAAGGAAAGACATAGTGTTGCATTCTCATCGATCATCTTATACACTTTATACTCACCTTGGAGACCACTGGCAGTGGAAAGTCACTAGGGATGTTTGGGGGTGAGGATAAGTGTCAGTGCCAACTCCTGCATCTGGTGCTTGACATGACAGCTCAGGAGGAGGGAGGAAATGGGAAGGATGTTACACAGAACATCCCATTTCATAAACTAAGTAATTATGAAAATGTGTGCTTTAATAGAATTGCACACCCTAGTTTCAGTAGACCTCTAATGGTTCTGTGGGTAGAGGCCATAGGGAATCACCTGAAATACAGACCACCTCAAATATTTCCCTATAGGATGAGATATCTAGATCTCTCTCCCTCTCCGACCACCTAAAACAGTTTGCAAAATTATATTTGAATATGTATCTTTCTGCACCCTAATTTCATCTGTTTTTTAACAGAGATCCCTCATTCTTCCCAAATTGAAAATCATTCTTCCGTGTCATAACTTCTACTTGAAAGGACCCTTTTTTATTTTTATTTTTTATTTTTTTTTCTTTCTTTTTTTTTTTTTGCGGTACGCTGGCCTCTCACTGTTGTGGCCTCTCCTGTTGCGGAGCACAGGCTCCGGACGCGCAGGCTCAGCGGCCATGGCTCATGGGCCTAGCCGCTCCGCGGCATGTGGGATCCTCCCAGACCGGGGCACGAGCCCGAGTACCCTACATCAGCAGGCGGACTCCCAACCACTGCGCCACCTGGGAAGCCCTATCTTTATTTTTTATTTTTGGCTTATAATGTACCCAATCCCAAACAGAATTTGAGCAGCCATAAGAGTGCTTTGCTTTGAATTTCTCATGTGAAGTTTAGGATATGTATGATCACAAGTAACACTTTTACTGACTATTGACCAATGCAACCAATGTAAATTCCAGAGATAAAAATAAATTACTCCTGATTTCACTGAATAAATGGAAAGCAACTCAAAAAGTGCTAATTCCATCCCTACCCTCCTTGGGTTAAAGAGGTAACAGTAGCAGAAGCATGGGGATATATTCATCTTTTGAGTCATGTCATTCTGACCTAGAGCAGACCTGTTGCCCCATAAGCCTGCTGCACAGCTGTCTTCTTCAGTCTCCCTTTACTACCGTTCTGAGAATTTCTTTCACTTCTCCCTTCTGCTGGGTCTTCTCTTTCCTGAGCTTCAGGTCTTTCTCTTTACTGTATTGCTTCCTTGTTTCCTTAGTGCACATCCTTACTAAGAAAGGATGCATGCTACATATATTTTTCAATATTTTGCATGTCTGAAAATGTTCCAGTCACATGCTCACATACTACTCATACTGATAGCCTGGCTCTTTATAGAATTCTTGGTCTGTTCTTTATAGAGCTTTGAGGCTTTTGCCCCATTGTTTTCTAGCTTCCAGTGTTGGCTTGAGGAATTGAAAATTGTTCTAATTCCCAAAGGTCTCAGTGTTCTGAAATTTCACAGTGACATGCCTTGGGGATAGTCTGTTTCATCCACTGGGCTGGGGACTCAATGGGCTCTTTTGATCTGGCAGCTCTCATCTTTCTATTCTGGAACATTTTCTAAGAGTTATTTAAATAGTTTTCATCCCTCTATTTTGTCTGTCTCCCTTTCTGAAACTCCTTTTGGCAGATGTTGGATGTTCTGGTCCAATCCTCTAACTTTCTTATCAAGGGACATTTCTCTCTGTCTTTTTGCTCTGCTTTCTGGAGACTGTCCCTCAGTTTCAACTCTAAACTTTTCTATTGACTTCTGCATATCTGCTCTCATGCATTTAATCTCAGAGCTCGTTTCGATTCTCCAAAGGATCCATTTTTGGGTAGTATCCTGTTCTTTTTTAAATAGATGCATTGTCTTTTATAATCTCTCTGGTATATTAGTGATTTTGGGGTTGAAAGGGTTTTGGAGGGACTTTGGGGGGAGTTTTTTATTTGTTGGTTTTTCCTGTATAATCTATTGCCCTCCAGGTTGCTTTTAATTTGTCTGCTTATTTTGGTCTCTGTCTTTCATGTTAGAGGCTTTTCTCAGCTATATGGAAATGCTTTGTTGTCTCTTCACATTTAGGATGAGAGACTGAATGGGAACTCATGAATGGATGGGGCTTGACAATTTTGAGATTTATTGAAGGATGATCTGTGTGGGCTATTGGAGAATCCTTGTGTCAAATTTTTTAGGTCTTTTCTGTTGGTCTTTCCATATTCTCCCGCCCACCCCCTTCTGTCTGGAGAGTAGAAACAAGGCTTCAGCACTCTAGGAGACGTAGGGGCTCCACATTCAGCATTCAGTGGGTGTTGTCACTTTATCCCCTTGTTTTCAGTCAAGGACTCAAGCCCACAACTGTGCCTGATGCCCCTCAGTCCAGAGACATCTGTTTTACCTTCTCCAGAAAATGAACTTTCAGTCTTTGACCAAGGAAGGGAAGAGCCAGTGTGGAATGAGGAAGGGGACCTGGGAATCGAAGTGCTCTCTAAGCAGCTTTCCACCAACCCTCCTTATTTAGCACCCGCCCCATGTTGCCCAGGGTTCCAGAGGTTCCTGTTGCTTTAATTTGGTGATAAAGAAACCCTGCTAGCTTAGGATTCAGCTTTCTCAGATTTCCTAAGTCAATTCCCACGTATCCTTCTGATTTTCAGCTTTTGCAAAATTTTGTTGGTATTACCCTCTTCCCTGGTTCCTTGCCCTTGTAGATTTATGAAGGAAAAACACCCCAGAAAACTAGCAAACAAAATATCGGCAGTGGTTGTAGTGGGGACTCAGGAAAGAGAAAATAAGACATGTGCGTTTCATCTGCCATTTGGAGGAGTCCATATTCTTTTCATCAGGGCAGCTGAGGTTGCTTTTCTTCCAAAAGCCTTCCTCGACTGCTCCAGGATTCACTGGTGTCTCCCTGCTCCGAAGTCCTCTAACAGGGATGAGCTGCCCCAAGCTTAGTACATAACTGTATTCAGCCTTGTTTCCTTTTCTTCTGTTTACTCAGGCTTCCTAAGCAGACTGGAAGCTCCTTGAAGGCCAGGTTGATGCCTTGTCCTGCTTCTGTAGACCTCACCCTGGGAAGACAAGGCTCAGCGCTAGCTGTCGCTTTCATACTTGATTGCTTGCCCTCCCATTTCACAACGGAGTAAGCTCTCTCTGACCATGCTGTAACATAGTTTCCTCTTTCCTCACTGCATCTCGCTTCAAAGATGCTCAGAACTGCGTTTCAGAAAACCAGAACACGATCCCCTAGAACATCTTAGGCAAATACCTTTTTCTAAAGACGTCTTAAAATCATGCTTCTTTTTCAGGGTGCTATTCACCATTTCCCTTATTTGTTCAAGGAAGCCATTGTTCTCCCAACCCTCCATGCTAAGCCCTTCCAACCTCCTTACCTTTTTTGTTTTTTTTTAATTTATTTTTTTAGAAGATGTTGGGGGTAGGAGTTTATTAATTAAATTTATTTTTGCTGTGTTGGGTCTTCGTTTCTGCGCGAGGGCTTTCTCTAGTTGCGGCGAGCGGGGGCCACTCTTCATCGCGGTGCGCGGGCCTCTCACTATCGCGGCCTCTCCCGTTGGCGGAGCACAGCCTCCAGACGCGCAGGCTCAGTAGTTGTGGCTCACAGGCTTAGTAGCACCGCGGCATGTGGGATCCTCCCGGACCAGGGCTCGAACCCGTGTCCCCTGCATTGGCAGGCGGATTCTCAACCACTGCGCCACCAGGGAAGCCCCAACCTCCTTACCTTTAAAATATCTGGTCTGTACTAAAGGGCCTTCTTTACTTTTCTGTTTAATGGGGGACCATCATTTTTATGTTGCATGGAAAATGTTTTAGGTGGAGAAGAGAGGAACAGATTAGGAGACACGATAATCATACTTTGCAAGGCAAATTGTTTATGGGAGTTTTAATAAAATGTCATAAATCTTATATAGGCAATACAGCAGGCTGAAGATGGGCTAAAGGAATTGGATGCGGGAATCACTGAGTTGAAAAGGCGTGGTGACAAGCTGCAGATTGAGCAGCCTTGGGTGCAAGAACTCTCCAAACTCCAGGTACAGTTTTCTACCAATGGCATTCAGCTTCAATGGTACATCCTAACTGGAAGTCAAGAAAAAATTATTTTCTCTATTGTTTCAGGCTTTCTCTATAAAATTCATGTCATTTAGGCCCAATTTTTCTTCCAAGTAACTCTTAGAACATTTTCTGAAACTTTTATCATATTTAGTATAATAAAATAAATTGACATATTTTGAGATTTACTGCAGGGCAGTCTGTGCATTTGTTGGAGGACCCTGTGTCAAATTTTTTAACTCTTTTCTTGTATTTTCTTGTATTCTCATGCTTTGAAGACTTTTCTGACATTACTATTATTCCGATGGCTAAGCATTATAGCATAGTTTAGTTGTGGCATGTTATTTTCTACTGTAGAAAAGTTAATAACTGGCAGTCCTACCTAGAAAAGTTTAAAAAAGGCTATCTACCCTGTTTGTACTACACCCAAAAAAATTTTAAGGAAAAAATACTTAAGCTAATACTTTTAGAAAGTATATTTTCTCAAGTTCAAAATTATAGTTTATATTTCATACATGTTTGAATGGAAAAGAGACATTGTTTCAATTCCAGAACAACAACAAAAAATTAAAGGTAGCTGAAATCCAAACAGGCTTCCTGGCATCTTTCAGGAGTAGAGAATTAACACTTTGGATTAGTGTTTTTCTAAATCTGGCACTTAGGCAAGAATCTGATCTCAGGTTGGTAGGAAGATACTGGGATAGTAAACCAGCAAAGTGTAGCGTCTGAAAGGCAACACAGTTACGTTATATTAAGAAAAAATTAGTGCATGTGTCAGGTTTTCTCTGCACACACGCCTTATTACAGAACCATTGAGGGATTAATAGTATGAGTCCAATGCAGGGTCACAAGTTCTTACTTTTGAGAAAATAAAATACCTCTTATTTTAAAAAGAACATTTTTATTTCAACTATCTCATTCCATTATCTAACATTTCATCATGTGATGAGCCCATGGCCCCGACTCTGTCCTTTTTAGACAGTTTTCCGACAGTACTTAAATGTCAGGTGTAAGAGTCAAGCGTCATAGCTGTAAATAGGCATTAAAGTTGAACTTTTCCAGATTGAGGCATTTTGGCCTGCTAAACCTTAATGTGATACATTAATCAGGTCCATATGGCTCAAATAAATTTTGTATTTGGTGTATCATTGTCCGCTAAAATGTCTTTCCAGCTTAAATAGTTATTTATTTACCCCACCACATTTGGCAAAAACTGCCTTTTTAAGTTTTAAAGGCTTTCTGCTCACATTAAACTCCTCTGTTTCTGTAGCTCTTTATTTAAGGAATAGTACCAAATCTGATTATTGCTTAGCAGACCAAATGTTGAGGATGCTCTATTCAGTTACTCTAAAATTAGAAAATTTGAGAGCATGATAAAAATTAAAGCTACATTTCCTATGACGTTTCCCTCAGCCACAAGAACAATTTTTCAGCGTTTTAACCCCACGGAAACTATTGACATCCTGTGAGCACAGGTGTTAAACGTACCTCATGAAGAGGTAGGTTTGAATTGAGCGTGGGTATCTGTCTGTTTCTTAGGACATGTATGATGAGCTGATGATGACCACTGGCTCCCGGCGGGGCAGTCTGAACCAGAATCTTGCACTGAAGGGTCAGTATGAAAGGGCCCTGCAAGATCTGGCTGACCTGCTGGAGACCGGACGCGAGAAGATGGCAGGAGACCAGAAAATTATCGTGTCTTCCAAAGAAGACATCCAACAGCTACTTGACAAACATAAGGTAAAAAAAAAAACAGAGAGAAAGAAAATGTAGTTTTGAAAGCACATTCTCACTCACTGCCATACATTTAGTAAAACCTAACATTATCAATCGTTTATGAGTTTCTACGCATATAAGTTACTCTTTAAAATGGTCAACAAATGTATATTCAAGCCCACTGGCACTCAATAGCACAGAAAAATTAGAGAGTATATATTCCTATAATTTTGTAAGTGAACAAAGAATACCAGCCTTACCAGTAATTTTAATGATTAGTATCAGCCAGGCTTTCTCCTTCCTAAACTGCAGTGGACAGGAAACCCAGGGACTCTCTTCAAAGGAGCCCAGCTTCATTCTTAATTCTGCCCTTTTCCTTTGCATCCCTCACACCCATGTGTTCATCTAGTCCTAGGTGTTCTCTCTGCTTTCCCTTGTCCTGGCTGAGAACTCCCCACTCGGCTCTGGGAATGCAGAGCTGCCCATTCAGCTCTGGACTGGCTTTATGTCTGTTGCATGCATCACTTGGCTCTTCTGGTCCTTAAGTACATGCGCCTCTGGTTACCGTGGGCCTCAGGAGTTTCTTCCTGGGGACGGCAAGTGTTTTTACTATATAACCAAACTTGGGAAGCCTGAGAGTGTTCCATCAGTGTGTACCGTAACCAAGTTCAGGTTAGACACTGCTCCTTAGTGAAGGAATGCCTGTTTAATGCACACACACACACACACACACACACAAATTGCATTATTAGTATAATATTACAAAAATAACAGTTTTGCCAGTTCAGAGACTCAACCTCCCAGATAGTGGAAATTTCTTATGAGGAAACTTTAAAAATTCCCTAAGATTACAGATGATTATCATTCTACCATTACGTAGCTCTTTGGTGGCTTATAAAGGTAGATTTGGGCGGGGGGTGGGGGCGGCGTGGAGAATTGTACTTGTTGCTATTTTTCCCAGAGGTTTTTGTCCAAAACTTTGTGATTTATTAAAGCCTTATCATTTGGCTTTGAAAACATTGCTTTAAAGTTCACAGCTGGTTTTTCTCAAATCTTTGACCATAGCAATAAAATATCATCCTGAGTTATTCCAGAGGGGAAACTGGGATCAATGAGTATAAATAGCAGAGAAATAAAGCTCAGTAGATGAAGAACTCTAAAAGGAGTAGGCTGCCATTGAACAGACCCCCTCCTGGCCATGAGAAGTCCATCCAAGGCTGTCAGGGGGAGACGGGATAATAGGAATATGAGCTTTCTGTGAACGTTGGGCTAAATGACTTCCAAGTTCTCTTCCAGCTTTAAGATTCTATGATGTAATAATTGTCAGTTGAAAATAATGGTTCTAGCTTCTCCTGACCAGACCATTTTCTGAGGGAGAGCTCTGTGTGACCTTGGGCATGTTGCATTAGACTGAGTAGCGCAGAGTCTGTAAAGTGGGAAATAAAACTACGTATCTTATGGGGTTGTTATGAGGATTCAACGAGTTAGTTGCTGAAGTGTTCATAGGGCACCTGGCACGTAGTGTTAGCTGGCACTCAGTGTTAAAACACATTTGTAGGGTTGTACAAGACCTGCAGTTCTGCTGTGTGTAGGTATGTTCTGAGGGAAATTTAAAAATATTAATGCCAATTGGTGTGTGTCCAGCTGTGCTTGGCCATGAGTATTAAGTACAAAAGAGTGGAGCTCGAGCCCAGCCCTGGAGGAAGAAAAATTGTAAATGTGTCAAGTGAGGACATTGCAGGAGGTAGAGTGCAGGCAGAGGCTGAAGGTGGGGAGCGGCCTCTCATGTGTCCCAGGGACAAAGGAGGCCAGTATCTGTGGTGGAGGAAGCAAGTGTCCACCCAGATGGTACCAGGAGGAGTGGGGAAGGCAGACGAGTGTTTCAGCAGCAGCTTGCTTCTGAAGGGCTCTGTTTTGGGGACAGAGTATCTGCAGCACAGCACAGTGTAGGTGCTTTGAGTGGGGGACCAGGAGAGGCCAGTTAGGAGGCTGGACCCCCATCCCAACCCATCCCACCCCACCCCACCCCACCCCCGTCTCTGCAGGAAGCTGTGAGTGCCTGGGTAAGTGGAGGCCAGCAGGGGAGGACCAGTATCACACATATATTAGCCAAGTTCCATCAGCTTCCAGGTTTGAAGCAATTTTTATCGTAAGGTAGTAAATGAATGAGTTGCTGACCTCTTTCTATCTGAAAAATTGCAGGAGTACTTTCAGGGCCTGGAATCTCATATGATCTTGACTGAAACACTCTTCAGGAAGGTTATCAGCTTTGCGGTCCTACAGGAAACTCAGTTCCACACAGACCTGATGGCGCAGGCTTCGGCTGTGCTCAAAGGGGCTCACAAGAGGGGTGTGGAGTTGGAGTACATTCTCGAGGTGAGCCCCTGATGCCGCCCCTCCCCTACATCACACTCCCTACTGCACAGCAGACCCTTCAGGCAAGACACCTTCGTTCCTGCGATTTGCCTCCTATGACCTCGGAGGTGTCTCAGACTCAGCATCATGTGTTGCCTGTGCCCCTGGTGTTTCCTGTCCACATTTAGGTAAAGGCTGTGCCTTACTGTGAGTTCAGCTAGATGAATACCAGTTTCAGACTGGGCATGACGATATTTGGGGTCACAATAGTTGGACTGAAAAACTGCTGACTTTTGCTATACATTATTGAAAAAGACTTCACATGATTAAAAAAAGATTTTCTGATTTTAAATAGAATACAAATCATAATTTTCTTTTATTTTTTTTTTGACCACGCTGTGCAGCCTGTGGGATCTTAGTTCCCCGACCAGGGATTGAACCCGTGCCCCCTGCAGTGGAAGCACAGAGTCCTCACCACTGGTCCACCAGGGAATTCCCTAAAAATTATAATCTTAGAATAAGTGATTTGGGATTTCTCCTTAGTAGAATGTCTATACTATATATTCATATTTCTTAAATGTCTGTGTGGGTTTTTTAAATTTGCAAATGTAATGTATTTAGTTCACTTACTTTGGAAAGTAAACACACCGGTCCCTTTCACTTAAGTCATTCGTTCATCATCACTGCGGTAAAGGATGAGACTGTGAATATCAGCTGCCTGCTGTGTTCCAGGTGTGCTGCATACGTTATTCTATATAATCCTCCCAATGGACGAGATATTATTATCCCCATTTTTTTTTTTAATGTTGAAAATGAGGGAGGTCAGAGAAGCGTAGTAACTTGCCCCGGTCACACAGCTACTTAGTTGCAGAAGTGAAAGCCCGTTCACAGTGCTTTTCAAGGTCACCATCTGATGACTTGCTTCAAAGCTATCTTTCGCTCCCCAAAGCAAACCCCCAATGCAGGCATCTCCGACATGTCTTTAAAGAGACTGTCAGGTGCATATTTGCACATGAAGAGGACTACTCTTCCTTAATGAGGATGTTTAGCTCACAGGCTGATGCTGTACTTCTAGACATGGTCCCATCTGGATGAGACCCAGCGGGAGCTTAGCAGGCGGCTGGAGGTGGTGGAGACCAGCATCCCGACTGTGGGTTTGGTGGAGAGCGAAGACAGGCTTATCGACCGGATGACACTCTACCAGGTCAGCGTCTAACTGACAGCTTGCTGTAAAAAGTCGCCACAGTTCCTTTGGAGGTTTTCCCATGGTTTTAACAGCATCTAAACAAACTTGCAGTCAAATATTCTATTGAGTACTTGAAGTATTTGTTTCGCAATAGAACATAGAAAGGTCTTTTTTTTTTTTTAATGAAAGCCCCTTTTGAAAATTTAGCCTCCACCAAGCGTTGTCCACTTGTTACACTGAAGTCACACTATCCTGAAATAATCACAGTTTGTTGTTTTTTAATAAAGCACTAAAATGCCTTTTATCTTCTTATTTTTGAGAGAGCTCTTTTTGAAAACTTAGCCTCCACCAAGCATTATTTTGTACTTCGTGTTGGTGTCACACTATTCTTGAAATAATTATACTATGACGGTTTTAAGTGCACCTAAAGTCATATTCTTAGATATAGATGAAAAGTCTCGAAGCTTCTAATGAAACTTGGGTGCAAATAGTTGAAATTTGACTAAAAGGTAATGGGAACATTATGGAGAACTTATCATCTTTCGGGGAGAAAAATTGCATTATCTCAACTTTTGACCCAGTATTTTCAATCATTTTAGCATTTGAAATCCAGCCTTAACGAATACCAGCCCAAATTACATCAGGTACTAGATGATGGGAAACGACTTCTGATATCTGTTAGCTGCTCAGATCTAGAAAGCCAGCTAAATCAACTTGGAGAACACTGGTTAAATGACACCAACAAAGTGTCTAAGGAACTTCACAGATTGGAAACAATATTGAAACACTGGACCAGGTAATACAGTGACTCTTTCGCAGATTTTTACATTAGTGCTGCAGGGTATTTATAAGGCTATTGGGTACCTGAGTTGACGAAGATGTGGTCCCTCTAGGAACTTATCACAGAGTTTGGAAAATAAAGACAAGCACAAACCTTCCAGTTGGATTCTTGTATAACTGTATAAACATGTACTTAAAAATGTGGCGGGGAGGCAGGCATTATGCAATACCTCTTACCTTTGAGCTGTTGTCTCCCCTGCCTACTGACTGTACATGGGTGGTCAAGTAAATCTTAGAAGGAGAGAAAGAAGAGAACGTTTGTTTTGAGAAGGTAGAGGTTTTCTTGAGGGCAATGGGAGGTATTCAAGAGAGGTGGGGGGGGTTGATTTTACATAGTGAAATCCTTATTTTTATGCCACCTTTATTTCTAAGAACTTTGAATAACAATCATGTAATAATTTTCTTTTTTAAAAAATTTATTTATTTTATTTTGTTTGTTTATTTTTGGCTGTGTTGGGTCTTTGTTGCTGTGTGCGGGCTTTCTCTAATTGTGGTGAGCGGGGACTACTCTTCATTGTGGTGTGCAGGCTTCTCACTGCGGTGGCTTCCCTTGTTGCAGAACATGGGCTCTAGGGCGCACAGGCTTCAGTAATTGTGGCACGTGGGCTCAGTAGTTGTGGCTCGCGGGCTCTAGAGCACAGGCTCGGGTCGTTGTGGCACACAGGCTTAGTTGCTCTGCAGCACCTGGGATCTTCCCGGACTAGGGCTCGAACCCGTGTCCCCTGCATTGACAAGCAGATTCTTAACCACTGTGCCACCTGGGAAGCCCAATCATGAAATATTTTCTAAATAGCCTCAATGTGAAGGAGTAGGAGAAAGATATTTTTATTTGCAACTTAGAGATGGGAAAGCTGAAACTCAGAGAGACTGACTTCCTTAAGGTATGGATGTTAAGAGAAGGGAATTTGAGAGTGTCAACCCAGGGCATTATTCTCCCAAACCTGTTGTGTCTCCTTTTTTTTTTTTTTTTTTTTTTTGGTA
>NW_006786377.1:1601653-1613041 GCF_000442215.2 Lipotes vexillifer
ATCTTCCCAGACCGGGGCACGAACCCGTGTCCCCTGCATCGGCAGGTGGACTCTCAACCACTGCGCCACCAGGGAAGCCCTGTGTCTCCTTTTAAAATTAGCATTGGTGACTAACACGGGTTAGCACAAAGTCAGAATTGGATATTTACCTAATAGGCTTATTACTGTCCTTACAGATATCAAAGTGAATCTGCAGATCTCATCCACTGGTTACAGTCTGCAAAAGACAGGCTAGAATTTTGGACTCAACAATCTGTGACAGTTCCTCAAGAACTGGAAATGGTCCGTGATCATCTGAATGCTTTTCTGGTAAGCTCAAGAATCTAAAGCATTTGATTCAGTTTTATTATTTTCAGGCCTGACTTACAGGTGAAAAGGACATCAGTTGTCAATGGATGTACTTAGTAAATCAAGCTATAGAGAATTTGTCAGTGTTCACTCTGTGTGTTGAATAATGCAGAATAGTAGGGTTCAACATAGCCTCTTTAAAGTAGTGTTTAAGTAATGTTGGCTTTCATTTGGGGCAAGGGTGCGTGGCTTTTGTTTTCCTCCAGAGTGTTTAATATCACCTCTCCCCTTCAAGATGTAAAGAAAACTTGTTTATGTAATAAATTAGTCTCTTTTCTTAAATGAAGGGTCTGGCTACTCAATCCTGATTTGAACATTGCTGCTTCTTTTAGGAGTTTTCCAAAGAGGTGGATGCCAAATCTACCTTGAAATCGTCTGTTCTGAGCACTGGAAATCAGCTTCTTAGACTAAAGAAAGTGGACACAGCTGCCCTGCGTTCTGAGCTGTCACACATTGATGGCCAGTGGACTGACCTGCTGACAAATATTCCGACCGTACAGGAAAAGCTCCACCAGGTACAGAAATAATCATCAGTTTAATTGGTCATAATTGGTGTAAGGAGTATTAGATGGAAAAGTACATTGATCTGCTTTTGCTCACAAACTTAAATCAGCTTTGTCTTGGACATCTCGTCTTTTATGTCTTTCATTGTATTGCATATTAACACTATTATATATAAAATAGATAGCTAATAAGGACCTACTGTATAGCGCAGGAAACTCTACTCAGTACTCTGTAATGACCTATATGGGAAAAGAATCTAAAAAAGAGTGGATATATGAATATGTACAACTGAGTCACTTTGCTGTTCAACAGAAAGTAACACAACATTGTAAATCAACTATACTCCAACTAAAAAAAAAAAAATAGTGAACGGTTCTACAAATGCCCTATCTATAAATTCCCTGTCTTCCAAGGGCTTCTTTATCATGTGTGTGTGTGTGTTTTAGAATCCTTGTCTGTCCATGTTTAAATTCTTTGTTTTCTCATAAATAAAATATGGGTAACTATAGCTGTCTCATAAAGTGAGTAGTTATGAAGATTTAATAATAATAATATATGTAAAAGACCTATAACCTTACCTACAATAGAGCTGACATTCAACAACTAGGGGAAGAAAAGTAAGTAGCTCTCTTATCTGGAAATTATGCTTCTCTCCCCTGAACTCCCAGATATTTTACCTTTATCTCTCTTGGGCATTCATCACTGTGTACAAGGTGTAAAGGTGTGTTTCATATAAATGTCTTATCCCTTCCAATCAGCAGCTGTACATTTCTAGAGGGCAGGAAACATCTCACATTAACTTGTATATCTTTCTGCCCACATAGAAGTCCATAAATATTTTAAATGATTGCTTTTGTTCCTCTCAGTCATTACAAGCATTTGCATAAATGTATGATATGTTAAGGAAGATTCAGGATTCTAAGTATGTTTTAGTGAAAGACTGAGGAAATTGGCTATGCTCTTTGGAATAAATATGAGAGCACCAAAAATCTAGAAAATGATAATTTGTAGTGTGGTGGTAACATTCCTGAGTCATAATAGACAGAGATTTTACAAGATAATTAATAAAATACATCTGTTGAATATTTTGTAGTTACGTTTTTTTATACTCATAAAACTAACTATAAAATAAGAATAATATTTTCTTCCTGCTGGTGTTTTGATTAATTAGGTAGTGTTTATGCAATGTTTATAGTATTCGATGTCAAGTGAACATAAGAGGACTATTATTTATTGTTCAGTGTTTGCCTGATGTTTAATCTCAAGCTTCTAACAAGGTTAATATCCAAAAATGTCATTAAGAAGTGTTATCTCTGTTGGTACTTTAGTAGGAATTGATAGAGTTTTAGGTTAACAGGAATCGAGTTTGAATTTTAACACTTGCGACTTCTTCTGTCTCTGACGTGGGCAGCTCCAAATGGATAAGCTGCCTTCTCGCCATGCCATTTCTGAAGTCATGGCTTGGATTTCTCTCATGGAAAATGTTATTCAAATGGATGAAGAGAGTATTAAAAACTCCATCGGTTACAAGGCAATTCATGAATACCTTCAGAAATATAAGGTAATTAAACATTTTTGTTTGTTTGTTTTTAGCTTTGCATATTTTAGGACTGCTTTATTTGAAGAAACTCAAAAACTCAAGTTCTGGAAATCAGGTCTGAAAGTATATGTTTCATATATAGTGACCAGGTAGGTCTACTATAGTAAGAAAACTGCTTCCCTAGTTACAGGCGTAGGAAGGTTGTCCAGTATTAGGAATAATTTTGAATAAGATTTTGTGTCATTTTAAGAAATCATAAAAATAAATACTATAATTTGTAAATATTTTATAGTGAGATTATACAATTTGCCCAATTCTACTTTCCTACCTAAAAAAAATTTATAATCAATATATTTGTAAATTCAAATCTTTACAAACTCAAATTCAATATACTTATACATTGAAAAAGTATAAATTCAATTTATATTCAGTATATTCATATATTATATATATTCAGCGTCTGAAGATAATGGGTTATATTAAAACATACCGATCGTGCCGTTTGGACTAAATCACACAAGTGATAATATTAATCTTAAGGTTATTTAAGGCTTTCCAACTCCTGGTAAAATATAAGACATATATACATATAAGCTTGTTTTCTTATTTTCGCCTTTCCCTTTTTAGGGTTTTAAGATTGACATTAACTGTAAACAGCTGACCGTGGATTTTGTGAACCAGTCTGTGCTACAAATCAGCAGTCAGGACGTGGAAAGTAAACGCAGCGATAAGACTGATTTTGCTGAGCAACTTGGAGCAATGAATAAAAGCTGGCAAATCCTGCAGGGTCTCGTCACTGAGAAGGTGAGCCAAGTGCTCTCTGCTGTCCATGTTTCATGAAAACGCCAAGAACAGGTCCACTCTGTAAAGAAAACTCATCCCACGAATAGTATGGCTACACTGGGCACACAGCTGCTTCCGAAGACACTGGCCCCTGAAGGTTCTAACAGTTCTTCAACCCTGTTCATTATTTTGTCTATGTACCCACTGCTTTTTGAATATTTCATATTGTTTTACTTTATTAAAGATGCCTCTTAATGTCTTTTCCCTTTGCCTCAAGTTAAGTTCTTTACTTGTTTACCAGTAATGGTCATTGATTTATACTTTTTAACATTCATTTTTAATCATATATACAGTGGACTGTCTTTTAAGAATTCTTAATCTGGAGGAAATAGTGACCTGCCAGTAATTTGATTCTAAAATAAAATTGCAAATTTCATTTCATTATGTTTGTTCAGATTCAGCTGTTGGAAGGCTTATTGGAATCTTGGTCAGAATATGAAAATAACGTACAATGTCTGAAAACTTGGTTTGAAACCCAGGAAAAGAGACTAAAGCAACAAGAGCGAATTGGAGATCAGGCTTCAGTTCAGAGCGCGCTGAAAGACTGTCAGGTAACTGGTCCAGGTGGCTGACAGGCGCCGCTACACAATTTCATTGTGTACACCGAAGAAATTTGTGGGTCCTGAGAACTGAGGATTCAGTATGGAAAAATGCTGCATTTGGTAACAAATTTCTCTGATTATGTGATTTATAGAGTTTTTCTGTTAGGTTTTTTTCAGCTGTTTTTATAAATTTGAATTTATGAGTTTTCAGATACACTTGTAAGTAGAGAATCCTTCTATACTGATCATCAGATTTAATAATTATCAAGATTTTGACATACTTGCCTGCATTCTTTCTTTTCTTTGTAAAGATTTTACAGTGAATCCCAGACATCATGTCATTTTCTTTTTTAATTGGCTGTAAATGCATGAGTTTATTTCTGGAAGCTAAGTTCCATTCCATTGATCTATATGTCTGTCATTATGCCAGTACCATACTGTGTTTGTTGTTGTTGTTGTTTTTAAATAGATCTTTACTGGAGTATAATTCCTTCACGATACTGTGTTAGTGTCTGTTGTACAACAAAGTGAATCAGCCATGTGCATATATATGTCCCCATATCCCCTCCCTCTTCAGCCTCCCTCCCACCCTCCCTATCCCACCCCTCTAGGTGGACACAAAGCACCGAGCTGATCTCCCTGTGCTATGCTGCTGCTTCCCACTAGCTAACTATTTTACATTTGCTAGTGTATATATGTCGATGCTACCACCCCATGGTCCCATCTGGATGCATCGGCAGGTGGACTCTCAACCACTGAGCCACCATGGAAGCCCCAAGGTTATTATTGATATGTATGTTCCTATTACCATTTTCTTAATTGTTTTGGGTTTGTTTTTGTGAGTCTTTTTCTTCTCTTGTGTTTCCCACCTAGAGAAGTTCCTTTAGCATTTGTTGTAAAGCTGATTTGGTGGTGCTGAATTCTCTTAGCTTTTGCTTGTCTGAAAAGCTTTTGATTTCTCCATCAAATCTGAATGAAATCCTTGCTGGATAGAGTAATCTTGGTTGTAGATTTTCCTCTTTCATCACTTTATGTATTCTGCCACTCCCTTCTGGCCTGAAGAGTTTTTGCTGAAAAATCAGCTGATAACCTTATGAGGATTCCTTTGCATGTTATTTTTTGTTTTTTCCCTTGCTGCTTTTAATATTTTTTCTTTGAATTTAATTTTTGTTAGTTTGATTAATATGTGTCTTGGTGTGTTTTTCCTAGGGTTTATTCTGTATGGGACTGTGTGTGCTTCCTGGACTTGGGTGACTATTTCCTTTCCCATGTTACAGAAGTTTTCAACTCTAATCTCTTCAGATATTTTCTCAGACCCTTTCTTTTTCTCTTCTTCTTCTGGGACCCCTATAATTCGAATGTTGGTGCATTTAGTGGTGTCCCAGAGGGTCTCTGACATTGTCTTCAAGTCTTTTCATTCTTTTTTCTCTATTCTGCTCCTTGGCAGTTATTTCCACCATTTTGTCTTACAGCTCACTTATTTGTTCTTTTGCTTTAGTTATTCTGTTATTGATAACCTTCTAGTGTAATTTTCATTTCAGTTATTCGGTTGTTCATCTCTGTTTGTTCTTTAGTTCTTCTAGGTATTTGTTAAACATTTATTTTCTCAATTGTGCGCCTCCATTCTATTTCTGAGATTCTGGATCATCTTTACTATCATTACTCTGAATTCTTTTTCAGGTAGACTGCCTATTTCCTCTTCATTTATTTGCTCTTCATTTATTTATAGGTTTTTACCTTGCTCCTTCATCTGTGACATATTTTTTTGCTGTCTCATTTTTAAATCTTTTTTATGAGTGGGATTGTGTTCCTGTCTTAGTGGTTGTTTGCCCTGAGGCTTCCAACACTGGAGTTTGTAGGCTGTTGGGTAGAGCAGGGTTTCGGTGCTGAGATGAGGACCTCCATGAGACCTCACTCCAATGAATATTCCCTGGGGTCTGAGGTTCTCTGTTAGTCCAGTGCTTCGGACTCAGAGATCCCACCACAGGAGCTTTGCCCAACCGCCGGCTCATGAACCGAGATCCCGCAATCTGCATGGCGTGGCAGAAAAAGAAAAAAAAAAGAAAGAAGGAAGAAAAGAAAAGAAAGTAAAAAAAAGGAGGTGGAAGGCCTTGGCTGTGGAGGGTGGGGCCTAAACAAGGGCAAGGTTTGGGTGGTGGGCGAGGCCAATGCTCAGGACCCACAGGGCTGGAAAAGGCCCTGGGTGCTGTAGGGGGTGGGGCTTAGGTTCAAGGAACAGAAGGGGCCCAGGCGTGCCCCCCCCGCCCCTGGTCTCAGAGGGTGGGAGGACCTCACCTGGGAGCTCAGTGGGGCTCCCAGGCCCGAGTGGGCAGGGCAAACGCCCTCCACTCCTCTCCTGCTCCTCCTGGAGGGCCCCTCCCACCTGACTCTCCTGTTCTGCCCTTAGCCTCTGTCCTGTGCCCCCAGGACCAATGTGGCCAGGGGGAGGAGGGGGCCCTGTAGGGCAGGGGACCAGCCTGGGAGCTCAGCAGGCTCCCCGGGCCCGAGTGGGCGGGGCAATCAACCTCTCCAC
Source organism: Lipotes vexillifer (assembly GCF_000442215.2). Taxonomy (NCBI): domain Eukaryota; kingdom Metazoa; phylum Chordata; class Mammalia; order Artiodactyla; family Lipotidae; genus Lipotes; species Lipotes vexillifer. The sequence continues at coordinate 1,607,964 of NW_006786377.1, forward strand.
TCCTCTCCCATGGCTCCTCCCACCTGCCTCTCCTTATCTCCCTGGCCTCAGGGGTGCCCGTCCTGTCTGGCCTCCACTTCTCCTCCCACCTCAGTCCCCCACGTCCTACCAGTTCACTTGGGGGTTCCTCCCGTCTCCTTGGGCGTCAGGGTCCCCCACCAGTGGCCGGCAGATATCCTAATTATAAGGAGATGCTAACTCGGCATCTTCCCACACTGCCGTCTTGACTCCGCCTCCCCAGACATCATGTCATTTTCTTCCTGCATGCTACAGTATGCCTCTGTAAAAGAAATGGACCTTTTTCTTATATAACCATAATATCATTATCACCACAAAAAAATTCACAGTAACCCCTGAATACTATTTAATGCCCAACTCATAACACTATTTCCTCAATTGTCTTTAAAATATCTTTTTTTTAAGTTAATTTATTTAAACAAAGATGTCACAGTGTCCACATCCTCCATTTCTTCTTAGATCTTTTAAGTCTCTAAGGTTTTTTTTTAGACACTATTAACTTGTTGCAAAAATCGTAGACTGGACTCAGGTTCAGGATTGATTAGCCTGTGTAGTTCCTTGAGATGCTCTCCTTTCCCCTGTATTTCCTGTAAAGGGAAGTCAGCACTAGAGGCTTGATTGGATTCCGGTTCAACTCCAATGAGCCAGTGCTTCCCAGAGGACAGTGTTACCTCCTACTGTGTCCCATTGGGAAGACCACGCCTGCTTGTCCTCCTGTTGGTGATAAGGATCTTGGTGCATGTGGAGTGGGCAGACTCTAAATGTTTTCCAGTGACTTAGGACCACTTAATATTTCCTCAGGGATTCTTGTTTCTACAAAAGAAATGTAAGCTGTTAACAGCGAATGCTCTATTTTTTTAAAAAATAATTCAGTAATTTGTATTGTGTTACAGATTAGCTGTGATAGTTTTTATATTTCAGCTTTCAAAAAGAAAGGCCTTTGGTAATGATCTTCCTTCCAACCAGCAGTTTTTCTTTGGGGACATATGTAAAGAGATGTACGTTTAAGCTCTCAGTCAAAGCTTTTTGGTTCAAAAAGGAAGAGCGCATGCTCTTGTGCTGGGCTGACAAGCTCATGGATTGCAATTTCGAGGGTGCATGAAAATGGTAAAGAAAACTATTATACAGGGAACTACCTTGAAATTAAAAAAAAACAACAAAAAACTTCACATCAGAAGATTGGTGTGTAAAAGGTGGAAGACCAAAAACATGCATCAGCTAGTCATATTGCCTTTCCAATTTTCCAGGAGGCAGTAGGGTTTCAAGTAGTAGGCTATCAATTCTATAATGTACAAGTAAGCCAGAATTTCAGAATTTTACTTCAAAGGATGACTTCCCAAGTTAAAATGTTTTCATTAAAATTAAAACATAATTTCAGCATTAACATTAGCAAGATTAGTGCTTCCTTGTTATAATAATAAACTTGACTATTAAAAGACTGAAATATAGGTTAATTTATCTTTTCTTTTCCTTTTTCTTCTGCCTTCTTTTATTTTTCTCTTTCTTACTATTTTTTCTTCTCTTTAGTGTATACTTTTTTCTGCCATTTTCCATTTTCTTTTTATGTACATGTCTTCTATTTAACACAGAGAGAGAGATTGCTAGCTGGAAAATGTAGCAGAAACTTGACCAAGTTTCACTCCTTTTCAGAACCAAACTTTTAACCTCCTAGAGGGTCACACCGGGCAGGGTCAGGAGGAAAAGCTTCAAGTATGGTTGAAAGAACTTAACTCCAATGCCAATTTGTGATTTCAAATGAAAAGTCATTTTTTTTGAAACAAAGAACAGAATGAAAGTAGACCACATAGTTATTTTGGGGCATTACATATAAATCACAGTAGCCTAACAGGCAGGTTCCATTTGGCAGTACCACAAACCTTGATAAAAATTTATTGTCATTTTTGAGAAATGGTTCTTCTGGACCAGAGTGTAGAATTCAAGCCAGCATACCTACATTGGTGACTGGATTTAAGCTTTATTTTGTTTAAAAAATCTTGGATATTTTTCCACTCTTTCAGAAGTGATTTATGAATTTGAACCAACATAAAAACTCATATTTATGAATTAACACAAGTTAAGAATGATTTATTATTGCAAAAAAAAATGTTAGGTTTGGCTTTTCCCTTCATTGATCAGAAACAGAATCATCTTTTAATTATTATTGGAGGGAAAGGAAAACACCTTTGTTTTGCACAAAATATATGTTTCATTCCTGTTTCCCTCCTGGGTTTTGCTTTTATGCCAACATAAATGCGCAGGACACTTACGAGATGTGTTTCTAAGCAATGGGTCATTCATTTAATATTGCTCACTTAAAAAGTTAACATCTATGGATAAAGGAGAATAAATTCAATTCCAGTGGTTGAATTTTAGGATCATATTAAAGACAATGTTGGAAAGATTATTTATGGTTATGTAATCTTTTAGAGAAGCAGAGAGAAAAATCCTTAAATAGTAAAGTTCATTATGTTTTCTTTACTGTATAAAGGACCTGTAACACTGGTAATCACTATATTTATTCTCAGGTTAATTATCAGAGCTGTCAAAATACTGACAAAATTATAAAGTGAAAATGAAAGAACAGTTGTTCAAAACAAAAATGATCTCTTTAGGCTACTAATTACATGAACTTCTAATTAATACATCAAGACAAAAATAGCTTCATAATAGTTAAGGAGAGAAAAATAAATAAATTTGCAGTGAAGCAGGGCAGATTACCAAATGGCTGAATAAAATAAACTCTTATATTTGCCTAGTTTTTAACAGCTTAAAAGGGATTTCATAGATTTATTTATCTAACGTTATCCCTTTGAGATAAGCAAATGTATTCTTATTCCTATTTTATACATAAGGTAGGGAGTGATTAAAAGATTGCACCACACGAAGCAAAAATTAAAAGAGGTACATTTGTAACTATAACAGCAGAGACCAGGACTTCTCACTAGTATCCTATCCATAGCACTACCCAAGCCCAAGGGACTTATCCATATGTGGATCATGACAGGGAGCTGGAAATCTTTTTCACAGAATTGAGACATTTTCCAAACTTAAAATATTTTGCAATTTTCTTCACTGTAACCTCCAAGGCCTACAATCTGCATATCTAGATCTGGGGGTGTACTTCTGAATATGAGCATGTAACCAGGATCAGTATACAACTTCTCACATCACCCCGACATGGATTTATTTACCTCTTCTCCACAATTCCCATCTGCCTCCAGCACTGGGCTGGGAGTCAGTGGGCTCAGAAGTCTTGGATTCTGATTCTACTTCTGGCCCTTTTGTGACTGGAGACAGGTTGCGTGACATAATCTCCCACTGTTCATCCATAAAATGTTGATAGCAGTCTCAGCCTGGCTCACTGAGCTTTCCAAAGTTTCAGATGGCTTTAAAATATTATAGGTGAGGATTATGGTTAGGTATGATCTCCTGATCATTGCCTCGTTTTCTTTTTTGAACATTTCATCCTGACCATTATAAATGCAAATTCTAAGGAAAATGAGCATTCGATTCATGAAAAGAAACTTGTACAACTTTTCATACTCCCTTAGAATCAGAGTATTTTAGGGAGAAAGACAGGTTAATAGAGACTCAGATTTTTCATCTGAAGAAACTGAGACCCTGTGGAAGTTTCTCACTTGCGCAAAGTGGCACAGCTTGATAGTCACAGAAATGTAGCTAAATCTCAGATACTGGAGTCCAGAATACCATTCTATTGCATTTCATCCCATGAGCTAGGACTGTGTAACTTTTCCAGCAGCAAGATAAATGAATGTAAGAATATAAATCATGTTACCATTTCCAACATATATTTCTTTCCTCGTAGCCTCTTGAAAAAAATTATCTAGTGCCGTTTAAATTTCGCGTGGTTTTTTTGTTATGCTAATTTCTCGTGGAATGAAAAGAATGAAAAGAGAATTTTAAAAATTTAAATGTAAGAAGACGTATCACTCTGGAGACCCTCTCCTGAGAATGATAAGCTTTTCAGATTAATAAAAGATTTTTCGTCTGTGAGACTATAATGGCTCAATTTCAGTGTACCCCAGAGTTCCGTAATAGAATAATTTAAAATGACTGTTTCTTCATCTTTCAGGATCTGGAAGATTTGATTAAAGCAAAAGAAAAAGAGGTAGAGAAAATTGAGCAGAATGGACTTGCTTTGATTCAGAACAAGAAACAAGAAGCCTCTGGCGTTGTCATGAGCACGCTTCAGGATCTCAACCACACCTGGGCAAATTTAGACCACATGGTAACGTTTCTTGTGGAGAGCTGCCTCCAAGACTGTGCTTGCCGTCTCATGTCCAAATGTGACATGGGTTTTGGTTTTCCTAAAATAAGTAAATAATCACGGAATCTACACAGCATCTGTTGGTAATGTTAAGTCCACTTTATTAACCTTCTTTTAAAGAGCCTAGCTTCGGATGTTTCCTATAATTAGCATTACTATGAACATGGCTTTTTAAATAATCTTATCCATTTCCATGTCCGTAGATACCATCTAGGCACAGATGGTTCTCAGATGTGTATCCTCAGACTGGATTTCTCACCTAAACTATAGACAGAGACAGACACAGAGGGAAGTCCTCTGTAGACATCTCCGCTTGCATGACCATTAGACATCTCAAACTTCCTGCCCAAACCAACTCCCAATCTTTTTCTTTTTTTAAATTTTATTTATTTATTTTTGCTGTGTTGGGTCTTCATTTCTGTGCACAGGCTTTCTCTAGTTGCTGCAAGCGGAGGCCACTCTTCATCGCGGTGCGTGGGCCTCTCACGGTCGCAGCCTCTCTTGTTGCGGAGCACAGGCTCCAGACGCGCAGGCTCAGTCGTTGTGACTCACGGGCCCAGTTGCTCTGCAGCATGTGGGATCCTCCCATACCAGGGCTCGAACCCGTGACCCCTGCATTGGCAGGCAGATTCTCAACCACTGTGCCACCAGGGAAGCCCCCAACTCCCATTCTTCCCCCAGAAGCCTACACTTTATGCCACCTCAGTTCATGACAGCTCTACCCATCCAGTTGCATGGGCTGAAACCTATGGAGTCATTCTTCACTCCTCTC
>NW_006786377.1:1613207-1628478 GCF_000442215.2 Lipotes vexillifer
TTTCCCTCAGACCCACGCAGAGTCCATCAACAATCTTGTCAGCCCTATTTTCAGGATAGATCTAGAATCCAGCCTCTGCCCCCGTCTGTGCAGCTAGCACCTAGGTCTAAGTCACCGTCACTGCTTGCTTTCATTATTTTCATGGCCTCCTAAATAGTCTCCGTGCCAGAGAAGTCCTGTTAAAATGGAAGTCAGATCACACCAGTCCTCTGCTCACAACCCCGCAATATCTTCCTGTCTCATTCAGAATGAGGCCAGTGCTTCCCTGGTGGCGCAGTGCTTGAGAGTCCGCCTGCCGATGCAGGGGACACGGGTTTGTGCCCCAGTCCGGGAAGATCCCACATGCCGCGGAGCGGCTGGGCCCGTGAGCCATGGCCGCTGGGCCTGCGCGTCCGGAGCCTGTGCTCCGCAACAGGAGAGGCCACAGCAGTGAGAGGCCCGCGTACCGCGAAAACAAACAAACAAAAAACAACAACAAGAAAACAGAATGAGGCCAAAACCATGCGGCTCCTGCTGCTAGCCCACAGGTTTCTTGTGATTCTGCTGTCCCCCTAGTCTGGAACCCAGTGGTGTGCTCCACACTCGGGGACTTTGTCCCGGCTTTTCCCTGTGCCCGGAGCCCCCTCTCCCTGATATCCACATGGCCACTCCCTCCCCTCAAAGCCCTTGTTTAAATTCGCCTCTCAGGGAGGGCTTTTCTGACCTCCTTGTTTCAAGTGACAGCCTTTGCATCCTCCCCTTACATGCCCTGACTCTCTTCTCCGCTTTGCTTTTATCTGTACTATTTATCAACTTCTAACATATGATATGGTCTGCTCGTTTATTTAAATTCTCTCACTAAAACATAAGCTCTGTGAAGATGTTTGACATTATGTGCTGAATAGAGGGTTAAGTCCCCCAGTAAGAAGAATACATGTAACAACGATTCCTGCTCTGCACACACCTGTGCCAGTGGTTCCTGCCCGCACTTTCCAGTGGTGAGGGCTGAGGCACCAGCAGGTTAAGTGACAGGGACCAAGGTGTCCAGCAAACCGCTCTCACGGTCCACATGATGGTCTCCGAGGGCAGCTTTCTAATTACCTTATCTTTAACCCGATTTTAAATCTAGTTCATTTTATTTTATGCACTTTTATAAACCATCACAATTCTTTGGAAACAATTTACCATCTAAACAAATTGAGTGGTTCTTTCACAGAAACATCTTCTCAGGAAAAACAAACAAAAATAACACAAGGAAGAAATAGACGATTTAGAAATTCTCATTGATCTCTTGGCTTTACGTTCATGTTTGTTCCTGACTTTCCTAGGACAGGCCCCGGCACCTGCCTGTACGTGGGAGTGTTGCCTCGTTTCTGCGGCAGCATTTTCTTAGGCCTTTGGCCCATGTGATAGTACCTCGATTGGTTTCAACATTTTTGGTTATGCTAAGAAAAAAAGCAGAGAATTCAGGTGCAAGTTAATTTATATGATCTCTTGTCTTAATCATGGCCATGCTTACTCCATATTCAAAAGATTAGGAGTGAAATCCAGGAAGTCCAAAGCGGATATCTTTCTAAATGATACAGATCAAACTAAAACCTTTTCTGTTGCAGATAAGTACAGGAAAGAATGTTCTTGGATGTTTTATCTTAAGATATTCATTTGAGTGTGTGTTTGTGTGTGTGTGTGTGTGTGAGAGAGAGAGAGAGAGAGCTTGCACATACCTGGGATGGATCGATAGGTAAATAGATAGATAAATATAGATAGGTAGGTAAGTAGATGGACAGATGATAGATAGGTTTCATTTCTTGGGACCAGTCTGCCTAGATTTACATCTAGATCTTTCACACTCTAACAGTATGATCTCAGGTGATTTTTATAACTTCTTTGTCCCTCAGTTTCCTTAATATAAGATGAGCATAATGATCCCATCTACCTCATAAGGTTGTTATGAGGATAAAGTGGGTTAATGCATTTAAAACACTCATTTAATATGTTTCCTAAACTGTGGTATTAAATACACTGACCTTTTATCACTTTTATATTATAATACATATAAATAATATATACTACAGGTAAAGGTTATATATATATAACCTTTTTAAGCGTTTCAATTTAGACTGTGTGATCAAAAGTATGAAAGGCTTAAATTTCAACATTGCTACATTTTACTTTTCAAATCTTTCTTTTTTAATTTGAGTTTATTTATAATGCCTGAAATCCCAATGAAGTTCTTAAATGTTAATATTTTTCCCATCACTGCAATGTATATTTTATCACTTAAAATATTTTGCGATTATAAGAAGCCTCTGTCTCTTTCACAAGGTTGGGCAACTAAAGGTCCTGCTGCAGTCTGTGCTTGACCAGTGGAGCCGCCACAAGGTGGCCTTGGATGAGATAAACAGTTACCTCATGGAGGCCAGATACTCTCTCTCCCGATTCCGTCTGCTGACTGGATCTTTAGAAGCTGTGCAGGTTCAGGTGGACAATCTTCAGGTAAGGGATGAATTGAACCCATCCTTAACATCCTTTTGAATTTGAGAAAAATTTTTAAAAAGTGAGCAAATGCAAACATCATCCTGGAATAATTGGTGTATATTGTTTACATTTAATTATTTTTAAAATATTTAAAATTAATTTTACCTGCTTTATTTGTTATATAACCAAACTTGCCTGTGGATACCAAATTCTGGAATAACTGGTATATAACTAAATGATTTTTTAATTATACAGATATCCCCATGAATGTATTTTATAAAATGATTTTATACGCACATCAGTCTCCTGGATCCATTATTGCTGCCTTTTATATCTTCCCTTTCTCTTTGTTATCCTGCTTTTCTAAACCCATTCTACAGGATTAAAAAGAAAACAAAAAGAAAAATAGCAAACGTCATAAAATTTTAAACCATTAAGTTGTTTTCTTTGCGTTCAGCAGAATGTCAATGGTGTGTACATGTAATCCTCCTTTTCTAGCACTTGCTGCTTGGTTTCCTGTGTGTCCGTCATCACTGTATTCATCCAGGAGGACATTGCTGCTGTTTGACTTAAACAGCACACTGTCCTCTCTTAGGTCACTGCTCTCAATCAGCTACTGCCCTCACTCGCCTGCACACCTGGGCGCTCTCACCTGCCATTGCCCTTTCTCCCTGGCTAAATAACGCAGCCTATGTGATGGGCAAGTCAGGCCCTAAGGGATGGGATGACAGCCTCGCATGTCCCTCCTTACATGGGTCCACGTCCCTGGCTTGGCAATCAAAGTTTATATGTTGCTGACATGATATGCATACTTTCTGAAGGGAATGCCCTTTTTTTGGGTGAGGCAGGAGGGAGGAAGGATAAAATGAGCATATCCAGTTTCCTTCTTTTGAGTGTGTGCATGTGCGTGTGTGTGTGTCTGCGCCGCACAGCATGTGGGATCTTAGTTCCCCACCAGGGATCGAACCTGTGCCCCCTCCATCGGAAGTGAAGAGTCTTAACCACTGGGGCGCCAGGGAAGTCAAAGTACATACAAAGTATGTACTTTGTAACCTTGTACGTACAAAGTACAAGGTTAAATGTCTTTAAACCTTAAAATAGTTGTTGCAGATACTAAGAATCATTAAAATTTATTTTGAGAATAATAAGTTTAAAAAGACATTTTATAACTTTGAGGAGGTTAGAAGTACTTTTTAATTGAGCTTACTCTGTGTTTCTCATGTTCTGTCTTAAGATATGAAAGGACTCAGGGTCTGTTCCTTATATATTTTGATTTGATGGCAACCATATATCAGTGGTAAGTGGGGACTGGATTTTTGCAGCCTGCTTCACGTATGGAGTTTTACTAAGAACTGAGTCTGTCACTTCAGCAACATTTCCAGGGAAATATCTTTCTTCACTGGTTCTTGGTAGACACCTCCACCAAGCATATATCCTGCCTAATAAATATTCTTTGCAAAGAAGAACATCAGAGACAGAACTTAGAGCTGGTACTCAGAAAAGCTATGACTTCTTAAAGTCTGACTATCAGGAATCTCTGATAGAGCAACTTTGGGTAAGTAATAAAGCAGAGATCTGGACTTTGACCTTGAGCAGCAAAGAGAACCGCAGTATAATAGATCGCACACCCAGCAGCCCCACACCTTCCTCCTCGATGGTGGACAGGGGCTCCCCGTGTGAGCTTTCCCAGCAGAATTCCAGCTCCCACTCCAAGAAGTCTCAATTGTTAAGAACCCTCCTCACACCCATAAGAACAAACTCATAAAAAAGAAAAAAATGGTTATCTAAAGAAAGCTCATAAAGCATTGGGGCAAGGTCATGGTTTTTGTACTTGGATGTTCATATTTATGAAAACAGCTATAAATTACTCTTAAACTTGATCATTAGAATTTTTAGATCCTGTTATGTCATCTGTGGCACATTTCCTTTGGGCAGAATCTTCAAGATGATCTAGAAAAACAGGAAAAGAGCTTACAGAAATTTGGCTCCGTCACCAACCAACTGTTAAAAGAGAGTCACCCGCCTGTGACAGAAACTCTCACCAATACACTAAAAGAAGTCAACATGAGGTATGGAACGTGCCGGTTTTACACTTGCTCATTATTCGTATCACGATCTTATTATAAAACAATACAATTAAAACACTGGCATTTTGAATTTGAGCTTTATAGGTTCTATTCTATTAATGTTTTAATTTTCACAAAATGAACTCAAGGATAAGTAAATGTAGTGGAGATATTTAGAAAGGAATTAGAACTGCAGTATACCCCAAGATTGACCTCATTTCTACTACCTACCCTTGAAATATGAGAGTGAAATGTTACTTTTTATTACGTTCAATAGAAATGAGACATCTGCATTATTTCCATATTCACATGAACCAGGATCATGAAAAATAAAATAGTAAATAACAGCATTTGGTGAGAGGTGGGAATCAGCCCATGAGTGTTGGCTATCGTTTCCAGATGGAATCACTTGCTGGAAGAGATTGCAGAGCAGCTGCACGCCAGCAAGGCCCTACTTCAGCTTTGGCAGAGATACAAGGACTACTCCAAACAGTGTGCTGCTACAGTTCAACAGCAGGAGGGTCGAACCAATGAGCTCTTGAAGGCAGCCACTGACAAGGACATCGCGGACGACGAAGTTGCCACATGGATTCAAGATTGCAACGTATGTTCGGGAACTATCGCGTGTTACCAACTTGTCAAGCTTAGACTTCTCAAGTTTAGCAGGGCTGGTGCTGCTGTATTTAAGCTTTTGTTATGTCTCTATGTGAGACAACTATCCAAAAATAATTGTTTCAAGTATGAGAGAGGCTGCTGGGTTTTCAGAACACAGTTGCACATGTAACAGAGTTAAGAGATCCCCTCCCGTTGTTTTATTTTTAAAGAGTTGTTTTCCTGTTTTTCCTAATGGAATACAGTCCATGTGAAAGACTTAGGCTATCTGTTTTTACAGAGATGGTCAATATAAGAAATGACCGTATGAAGAGTAATGTTACGTCTTTTAAAATTCCACTGTTCCAAGGTATTGTCCAGTGAGGTCCATTATCTCTTATGTAAGCATCAACATAATAATTTCTTCTAAGAACTTAATGGTAGGAAGAGGTCTTTCTTTCCTGATTTATGGGTATGCTTCTTTTTAATAGCTTTTTAATATTTCTCTTTTTCACTGCAGCTGCCAATAACCTACTTAAGGTTTTCAAGAGCAATTCTTCTCTCGTTTCACCTATCACATGCCTCTTACTGTTTGTCCTTATTTGTCTCTATTTTAATGAATTTATTTCAAAGACCTTCTTATAAACTTTCCCAAATCAGTTATTAGAATTAGGCAAGTTATAGAAAGCACATAAATAAAAGTTTAACCCATTCTAAGACCTTCATATAAAGAATGAATAATCACTGTAGAGCTAAAGTTTAAGATTTACAGTAAATTCTGTGCTTTTTGTTTTCTCTTTCCACATAGTTTATCTTTATGAAATTTGGCATTTTCAATTTTCAGTCCTCCTTCGTTGAGATATGCCTGTTCTAGAGCCTAGTGCTCGAGATGATTGCTGTGAATTTTCTCATCTGTCAGGGTTAAAGTTGCCCTTTGTTTTTCCCCTTCTCTCTGTAGCCCCTGCACGGGTGTAGCAGGCTCTGCTCTCTCTGTATCTGGTGGGGCACCAGCAACAGGTGGAAGAATCAGTCAGTTGTCATCCCTCAGAGGTAGATGGAAACCAGAAACAGGGAATTTCCACCAGCTTATTAATTTGGAGCATATAAAAGGGTCCCACAAAAAATGGAGGCAAGAGATATCACAGAAAAGAACGGAGATAGAGTCTACCCTTCCTGCCGCTCACCAGGGCCATAGCTAGGCTTCTGCACCCACCAAGAGGGGAGGGTGTACTGTAACCACTAAAATGTGACCACGCATATAGTTCCTCTCTTGTGTGTATAATATTAAGTCAAAAAAGGTAAAATGTAGCACTGGGTTTTCAATTTGATATCAATTACATGAAGAGGCAGGAAAAAACTGCCCAAATGTTTTCAGTTATTGGCTCTACTTGTAGATAATGTTTTTTCTTGTTTATATAAGTTTTTCTGCATTTCCCCAATGTCCTACAATGAACCTATGTAGCTTTTATAATCAGAATAGTACATTTTTTTTAATGTTCATCCACATACATGTTTTTAAAAATGGAATTCAGTTCTTGATTTTTTTCCTGCAGGTGAAGGTTGTTTAGTGTAATAATTTGACAAATAAGAATGGAGTGTTTCTAATTGTTTATAATAAGGAGTACACTTAACATGTTTTTTCATGATGGGCATGTTTTCATCTTCTGTAGGACCTCCTTAAAGGACTGGGGACAGTTAAGGATTCCCTTTTCGTTCTCCATGAGCTGGGAGAGCAACTCAAGCAACAAGTAGATGCCTCGGCAGCATCAGCCATTCAATCTGATCAACTCTGTTTGAGTCAACACTTATGTGCCCTAGAACAGGCTCTTTGCAAACAGCAGACTATGTTACAGGTACAGAGCTCACATTGAGCAGGTGTTATAAATTGGGCATTCTATAAAACCTGGGCATAAACACAGGAAAAGAAAAATTTTTCATCATCGAGACAATGCCTCCTTCAAGACGAGAAAGTTAAAAAATAAACAAACTTGCAAGTTCCAGTGGGGTCAAGGGGACGTGGGAGTCTTGCACTTTTCTCTACAATGTACTTTTGCCCCCAAATCAGTGCTTCCTTCCACGGTAAAATATGACATTAAGTGGCTTTAATGTTAACAGTCATGTTTACCTGACAAGTTTTTGCAAGAATCAGAATATATTTCTGTTTGATAGTGTATGTAAAAAATAATTTTAATTGATTAATTAATGGTACGTAGAAGTAATTCTAAGTGTTAAGCAAACTATATAAATAAAAAAGAAAATTTAAATTATTGTAGCCTTGTCTTTTTAGGAATGGCATCTTGAGAATGGCAATTTGGCACAAGAATATGAAAAATAATTTTAATATCCACTTGCCCTTTCACTAGATTTCTAAATACCAATTTTCTTTTGTGAACAAAAGGCTGGAGTTCTTGACTATGAAACCTTTACCAAGAGTTTAGAAGCTTTGGAAGCCTGGATAGTAGAAGCTGAAGAAATACTACAAGGGCAGGACCCTAGCCACTCGTCTGACCTCTCGACCATCCAGGAAAGGATGGAGGAACTTAAGGTGAGCGTGTTCAAATCCTCGTCCCAGATCGTCTATCTTCAAAATCCTAAAGAAAACTCAAAACTCCTGACATACGCCTACTTTCTGTTCCCAAGGAAACTCTTGCCAGCTCTGCTTTCCTCTTCTCTTGAGAGGAGTGATGGCACTGAGCTCAAGCTGATCTCGTGGTCCGTGATGGGAGACCCCCAGGAGCAGAGCTAGGATCCACCTCACTCCTCCTCCTGCCTCTGGTCCCTCCCTGCGCCCAATCCGTCACCTCCTTCATAGCTCTTGAACCTCCCATCTCCATCACTACCATCATCCACTCCTACTTTACGCTGTCTGACCTTGCTCAGGGGCCAAGGCCACAGCCTCAGCCTCTGTGGGCCTCTTTGCAGCGACCTCTGTCCCTCCAACCTATAGCTGCCAGAATGATCTTTTTCTTTTTTCTTTTTTTTTTTTTTTGCTTTACGGGGGCCTCTCACCGTCGTGGCCTCTCCCGCTGCGGAGCACAGGCTCCAGACGCACAGGCTCAGCGGCCATGGCTCACGGGCCCAGCCGCTCCGCAGCATGTGGGATCTTCCTGGATGGGGGCACGAACCCGCGTCCCCCGCATCGGCAGGTGGACTCTCAACCACTGCGCCACCAGGGAAGCCCGATCTTTTTCTTTTAAAAGGTTTTACTTAATCATGGACGACTTTACAGTAAATAAAATAACACGGTAGACATGCACATTTTATTACTATTATTCCTCTGCTTAAAACCCTCCATGGCTTCCCACTGCTCTCAGGATAAAGATCTGTGTAAAGTATCAAGACCAGCAATAATAGCTGGCTTCCACCTCCCTAAGGGTCTCGCCTTCACCACCGTCTGTCTCCTTCTCCAGGCACTTGGGAGCTGCAGTGCTTCCTGGTGTCTGTGTGTAAGATGCCCATCCCCTGCTTTCTGGAATCCATTCCTTGTCCCCAAAAGGCATCAACTCCTGGTGATTTTATTCAGGGTCACTCTCAGAAAGCCTCCCCTTCTGTCCATGGTCAGGCCCCCCAGGGACACAGTTTCATAGCCCAGTGTTATTTTTCTTCAGACTTTCATCGTACCATACAAGGATGTTCATGTGATAGGTGACTGCTGTTCTCTCTGCTATTGGAATAGTGGCTTACTCTTTCTGAGCACCGTGATAGGGACGGTGGCATGTCAGTTTTGTTCACTGCTGATGTCCACCCGTGGAAATTCTGCCATCTAATAGTTTGCTTTTGGCTTCGACAGTTGGCAAGATTTATTCTCTCTTCAGGGTTATGAGCCTTTTGCAGAGCACGCCAAGTGGACACACACACAGCCAAAGGTGTCCTGACCTTTTCTCCTGCCTGTAGCCGATTTCCTAGATGGAGTTACGAATGCCCACAGAACCAGGACGGGCAGCTTTGTCCTGTGTGTGAAGGGAGGAAAGCGATCTGAAAGCATAGACTGCTTTCTCATTTGAGTCTCACCAGCTTTGGGGTTGGGGTCAAGGACCTAAGACTGAAGCTCTTAAGATAATGGTGGTGATTTTGGAGCTCAGGTGGGACTGTGTTCCATCCAAGGAGAACCCAACAAGTCGTGTTTACCTGGCTCTACCACTTACTAGCTGGGTGGCCTTGAGCAGTTTACTTAGTGTCTGTGCCTCTTCGTCCTCATTGTAAATTGGGAATAGTAGTGGTTCTTACCTTATGGGATTGTTTTGAGGATAAAATGAGTTATTACCTGTAAAGCTCTTATAACAATGCTTGGTTCATACGTGCTCAATAAATGTTAGTTAGCTATTACTATTATAACTAATATTATTATTAAATAATAAAGGAGCAGATTAACATGGATAAATGAAATATAAAGGGTAAGAAATAAGTCCTTTCAGTCATTAGAACAATTTTCATCCTTTATCAGTTCAAGCAAGAATTACTGGGCTTCCCTGGTGGTGCAGTGGTTGAGAGTCCGCCAGCCGATGCAGGGGACGCGGGTTCATGCCCCGGTCCGGGAAGATCCCACATGCCGCAGAGCGGCTGGGCCCGTGAGCCATGGCCGCTGAGCCTGTGCGACCGGAGCCTGTGCTCCACAACGGGAGAGGCCACAGCGGTGAGAGGCCTGCGTACCGCTAAAAAAGAAAGAAAAAAAAGCATTACTTATGAGTAAATAAATCAAGTAAATAATACACGTAAACTATTAAATGTTCAATAAGGGATAGTGGGTAGCTAGCTATAGCAGCAGCAGCAGCAGCAGCAGCAGTGGAAGCTGATAAGGAGATGCAGCTTTGCTTTCTTTGCAGCACTGGAGATGGCGAGGGGGTGGCCTAGAAATGCAGAGGAGATCAAAGACCAGCTTCTTCCTGAAATCAGAAGATCGCGGTGCACTTTTGAAAGAGCTCTGCCTTTTCTGACCGTGGTGCTAAATCTAGTTTTGCATCTTGCTTTCAGGGACAGATGCTAAAATTCAGCAGCATGGTCCCAGATTTAGACCGGCTAAATGAGCTTGGATACAGGTTACCCCTAAATGATAAAGAAATCAAAAGGATGCAGAATCTGAACCGGCACTGGTCTCTGATCTCCACCCAGACTACAGAAAGATTCAGGTAGAGTAACCCAGAGATGTTTTGGCCACTCTGAAATATCAGTAGAAATAAGTTCATGATTTGTGTATATTTATAAATTCTAGATCTTTCCAACGTTATTCACACAATTTGAACTAAAAGTGAGAAACTCAAAATGTGAAGTGATTTCCCATGTTTAATGTACTGAATATTGTTTTAATCAAAAAATAAAACTTTTATATAAGAATATATTAAAGATACATAATTTTGTCATTTAAATTTCTTTTCTTCAATTTTCTTTTTATTTTTCACAAAATTTTACTACCTAACATGAAAGCTTTGTGGAGGTCAAATTAGAATTGGAACAGAGAATATTTAATCTAGTTTTATATGCTGAAGGTATAAGAAAAAAGCAAGAGCATCACCATTATTCATTTTCCTTCCTCTGTCAGTAAGTTACAGTCATTTTTGCTACAACATCAAACTTTCTTGGAAAAATGTGAAACGTGGATGGAATTCCTAGTTCAAACAGAACAGAAGTTAGCAGTAGAGATTTCAGGCAATTATCAGCATCTTTTGGAGCAGCAGAGAGCACATGAGGTAAGTTATGCCAGTACATTTTTGGGTGATAAAATTGTTTTAGGCCTTTGGAAGATGCTGCAAAATGCCATGTGGAAGAATGAAAGTCCTATAATGTGTGCTGAATCTGCTCAAATGCATGCGATGTTTTTGCCTTCTTTCTTAAGCTTGAAGTTTCGATATCTTAATCACAAAAATGCAATCCAGTCTTTATTCCAGAGTTGGTTATAAGCATGGGGCAGGCTTCAGTACACTGCAAGGTATGGTGCCAGAATTGTGGTAAGATAATTTCCCAGTTGAATTACAGACTGCACTAATATTGTCAAGGCTACTTGCTTAGGAGATTATGCTTTGATCAAAAGTCTTTGATAAATAAAAATTGTGAGTTTTTTAAAAAACAGATACATATTTTATACTAGGAAATCAAACTACCAAATATCTCCAGGTGTGCCTCATGATCAAATTGCATTATAATCATTTCTCAAGAAACATCGAGAAAGAATTAGATACAAAAACAAATTAATTGGGCTTCCCTGGTGGCGCAGTGGTTGAGAGTCTGCCTGCCGATGCAGGGGACGCGGGTTCGTGCCCCAGTCCGGGAAGATCCCACATGCCATGGAGCAGCTGGCCCCGTGAGCCATGGCCGCTGAGCCTGCTCATCCGGGGCCTGTGCTCCGCAACGGGAGAGGCCACAACAGTGAGAGGCCCGCGGACCACAAAAAAAAAAAAAAAAAAAAAAAAAAGTTAATCAATTTGCAATTAGTCTCTATTTTGCTATTTACTGGTGTAACTAAGTTGCCCCTGTGTTTATGAAATATACACAAATGGAGAGATAGGATGCAGCTAAAGCAGAGAAAAGCTTAATGCTGGCCTTTAAAGAGAATGCAATTAATTTGAAGACATTTTGCTTAAATTTTTAAAAATAGAGAATTTAAATATGTGTAAGGGATTTTTAAGTCCAGTTTTATAGAGTTGACCAACAATGAAGTAATATGCAATGAATCAAAACTAAAATGAGATAGTACCTCACACACACTAGCTTGGCTACAATGAAAAAGAAAACAAGTGTTGATGAGGGAATAGAGAAGTTGGAATCCTCATACATTGCTGGTGGGAATGTAAAATGGTGAAGCTACTTTGGAAAACAGTTTGGCAGCTTCTTAAAGTGTTAAACATAGAATTACCATGTGACCCAGTAATTCCACTCCTAGGTATACACCCAAGAGAAAGGAAAATATATGTCCATACAAAAGCTTGTACCAGAATTTTGTTCACTGCAGCATTATTCATAATAGCCCAAAAGTGGAGGTGACCCAGATACCCACTAACTGATGATGAATACAATAAAATGTGGTATATCCATTTAATGGAATACTATCCAGCAATACTATGTATCCATTTAATGGAATACATACTGCAGCATGGATCAACCTTGAAAACATTATGCTAAGAGGAAAGAAGCCAGTCACAAAAGACAGTAAATTACCTGATCTCATTTATATGAAACATCCAGAGTAGGTAAATCCATAGAGACAGAAAATAGATCAGTGGCTACCTAGGGCTGGGGGGATTGAAAGGAGATGGGGAGTGATTGCTAATAAGTATGGAGCTTTTGGGGGGAGTTATGGCAATAGTCTAAAATTGATTGTGGTGATGGTTGTATAACTCTGGAAATATAATAAAAATCATTAAATTGTAAATAGGTGAATTGTATGATATAGAATTCTATCTCAATAAAGCTGTTTAAAAAACAGTGAAAATCTGAAAGACTTTCTCTTGAGCTTTTTTAGTAGTGAAACAATTTTTTTTTTTTTTTTTTTTTGCGGTACGCGGGCCTCTCACTGTCGTGGGCCTCTCCCGTTGCGGAGCACAGGCTCCGGACGTGCAGACTCAGCAGCCATGGCTCATGGGCCCAGACTCTCCGCAGCACGTGGGATCTTCCCGGACCGGGGCACGAACCCGCGTCCCCTGCATCGGCAGGCGGACTCTCAACCACTGCGCCACCAGGGAAGCCCTAGTAGTGAAACAATTTTATTAACTGAGTTAAATTGAAAAACAGTGAGTTTATAAAAAGGGTGGATTTTTTTCCATTCTTCAACTTTTTAAAAGGTCTTAAGTGATTCTCTGTCTGAAAATGGACCATATTCTGCATATTAAAAAAAAAACAGAATACAAATTATGTGTTAACTAAACTTTATCAGGTGATTTTGAAAGGAAGAAGGGAAACATAATTCTACTTTGAGTCACTTAGTTTTAGTAAACAAAAACTAAACTGTATCTTTAAGTTTATCTTAATTGATGGTTTAAAAATCTTCTTACATTGCAGGTTTTCATATACAACCTAATTCAGCTGGAAATATTTTTCATAGTCTCGCTTGAACCAGAATTTCTGGAAAGTTATTGGAGAACTGGTCACTAAAATTAGGAACTCTAAATTATGTTTTTCTTTTTTAAAAATAACAGTTGTTTCAAGCAGAGATGTTCAGTCGTCAGCAGATTTTACACTCGATCATTGTTGATGGACAGCATCTTCTAGAACAAGGTCAAGTTGA
Source organism: Lipotes vexillifer (assembly GCF_000442215.2). NCBI lineage: Eukaryota > Metazoa > Chordata > Mammalia > Artiodactyla > Lipotidae > Lipotes > Lipotes vexillifer. The sequence goes on from NW_006786377.1 coordinate 1,626,537, forward strand.
TGACAGGTAGGATCTTCGATATATTATTATGAAGAAAGGTTCCAGTAAATTAGCCATTTTCTTTTGAATGAGCAGGTTAGAGGGCATAGAGCCAATCTTCCTAAGGCAATTGTACTGGAGAGGAGCCTCAGAAATTGGAGGAAAGACTTGTCTGAATCTCTGAAGTGACTAAGTATTGAATCTTTTTAAAGAAGTGCTATTATATTACATGAAGGACATAGAGTAATTGGAAATCACCTAGCCAACCTTCACTAGTCGTCTGTAGGGGACCAGAATTAGTGAATAGATCAGAATGAATTGTGTCAGTCATGTATCAGTGGTTTGTCAACAGATGCTTCTAATATTCTCATATGATTACAGAAATTTTATTCCTCAGAGGAGCATAGAGATCACTAGACCATCTCTCTTGTTTACAAATGAAAACTTGAGGCCCAGAAATGTGAACTGATTTGACCAAGGTCGCATGACCAAGTAGCAATAGAATCAAGCCTACCGCTCGTGTACCTTGTCTTTAGTCAGGACCAGCCAGGTTTCCTGTACCATGATAACACCTCCACATTTGAAAATGGTTTGCTAACTTAAGTCAGATTACACTCAACCTGAAACCCTGCTTCCTCTTTATTACTTAGCAGATTATCTCTGTATTAAAGATGCGGAGGTAAAATCTAGCTCCTCTTTATATTTATGGCCTATGAATTGGCAATTTCGTCCTATATTTACATTTCCTAGTAACAATGTTTACCCCGTTACTTTCTGTGGTGATATTTGGCATACAAACCTCATTTATTTTATCGCATATGTATGTCTTTTCCATATTTAGAACAGTAGTTGTGATTATAATTAACTTAGGTTTTTTTCCAAAAAAATAGAAAATAAGTCTTTTTCTTAAAGTTTGGAAACAGTTTCAGTTTTAAGTGGATATTTCTTTGGAAGTACATGAAAGATTTTCATGATTAAGCTTGGAACAACAAAATGTGATGCCATATTTATTCTATTCTAAGGAAGCCAAACTTAAATGTGAGCTTTACGAAGAATTTAAGGCCTTCAAAATAAGCCACATTCAAGTGCAATTAACTTATCTTTAGCTTTATCCTCCCTACTCTGTAACAATATTATAAAAGCTTGAGTCATTAAGTAAAATAAAATTTAAAATTCATGCTCAAGCCAACATCTATTAAATTTTAAATGTTAGCAGGGGAAAACACCAAAGAGATGAAAATGGGAGGATGGGAACCAAGGATAATTTTGAAAGTTGCAAGTGAAAAAAATTACAGATGAGAGCCTGTTGACAAATAGGAAGGTCCTAGATTACAAATGTATTGCGTTTTAAAAGTTCGTTGATACGTTTGGTTTTTGAGAGTTCAAGTTCAGCATTGAGCCCAGTGTCATGTTTTGAGTAGTTCCTCATGCTGACAGATAGCTCAGAGCAGCTTGGTTCTACAAAGTGAGGACGGAGGCTCCAAAGAGACCCTGGATGGCTAGCTGATAGTGAAAATATATAGGGTTCTCTTCTCCAAGGCCTGGAGTTAGATGTTTTCAGAGATGATGGATGCTTGTAACTTTTAGGGAAGTCTCATGAACCTAATTCATCATATTTGGTTCTACTGAAATTAGATTATAAATATCAGAATTTCCTCTCAAAACCAGAAGCACTTAATGACACATTTGGTTACAAAATCAAAGTTTATAGTGGCCCTTGATAATAAGAGGTATCAAGAATATAGGAGCCCAGGACAGTAAACCCAACTTAGAGCAGAAGCCCCCCACAGGAGGGGAGAAAAGCAAGTAATGTTAAACTTTAGTACTAAAATGTGTGAATAACACTGTAATCTACAAAGAAACTCATTCTATTTGATACTGGACAAACCAGTTCTAAAGCCACAGTTGGATGTTAACGAAAACATAATAAAAAACTACCAACATTTTTTTTTTTTTTTTTTTT
>NW_006786377.1:1628707-1629299 GCF_000442215.2 Lipotes vexillifer
CATGTGGGATCCTCCCAGACCGGGGCACGAACCCGTATCCCCCGCATCAGCAGGCGGGACTCCCAACACTGCGCCACCAGGGAAGCCCTACCAACATTTTTTAAAGGTAGTAAACAGAGGTAGGAAGAACCAGCTATAAGATCTGAGATGAGTTAGCCTGAAATTGAGAAAGCGTAAATAAAATTTAATATCTCTAAGTATATGCACAACCTTTATTCAGAAAATGATGACTAGATAGTTTCCATTTTGCTAAGAACAAGTGAAGTGGGCTTAAAACGTTAGAAGGGATGATTTAGATGAGTATGTGAAATAATCTGCTAAAGATTAGGACTGTCTACTATGAGGGAATACTGAGAGTTTATGGAGGACAGTTTTTAAAAATATTTTACGTAACATAATTTTATTTAAATGGTTTATGATTCTAGCTAAAGTAACCCAGTTTTGTTCATCCAAAGTGACTTATAATTGTAGCTGAAGACAGAGGTTGTAAATAAGCTGGGCCCCTCACTTCCTGCTGTTGCATACACAGGATGCTGCCACGTGCTGCATACATTGCTACAGGCACGTTCAGGGGGCCGTTCGCATTGTAGCT
>NW_006786377.1:1629309-1642998 GCF_000442215.2 Lipotes vexillifer
CTCTTTCCCCTCTCATGCACTCTGAGAGAGGGTAAATGACAGTTGACCTTACAGATATGTCTTCCACCTGTGCTAAGATGTGAACACACTCACCATTTGTAAACACTGATAGCTTAACTGTTATGAATTTTTTAAATTACTTTCAGTAGACCTGATAACAGATCATGGCATGATATATGAAAACCTCTGCCCTAGATCACGTCTTAGGGCTTAGGGTCATCAAGTATGTATGTATGTATGTATGTATGTATGTGTGTGTCGGTTGATTATGTAACTACATCCAGGATAACGGTGGTTTTCCTTATGTAATTATTTCTTCACCAGGGATGAGTTCAACCTCAAATTGACGCTTCTCAGTAATCAGTGGCAGGGGGTGATACGCAGGGCCCAGCAGAGGCGGGGCATCATTGACAGCCAGATCCGCCAGTGGCAGCGCTATCAGGAGATGGCAGAAAAGCTTCGTAAATGGTTGGTTGAAGTGTCCTATCTCCCCGTGAGTGGCCTCGGAAGTGTCCCAATACCACTGCAGCAAGCAAGGACCCTCTTTGATGAACTGCAGGTAAGGTGCCAAACAGGTGGTTTTTAAACGTCTTCTGCATTCCCACTGCACACTTTACCCTGGCCTTGGTTCTTCAGAAGGATATTAGAGTGACACTGGAATGAGGACAAGCATTGTTCTCAAATGTCAACAGAAATATATAAAATGATGGCATTACAAAGTCCATATTTAACAATGAAAGTAAGGCGAGTCCCAGCCTCTCACAAAGACTGACTCCACTTCACCCACCAAGGCCTCCCAGCAGCTCAGTGAATCCCAGCGTGGATGGAAAGGCAGTGGCAAGGAAAGGAAAACTTTGCACTGATTATACGTATTTCACTCATGAGCAGTTTAACTGAAGTATTCCAGAAAAGATGAAAGTCTCAGTCCTGTGTGAGCTTTCTGTCCTTTCCCCTTACTTTCCCCAGCCTGGGAGTTTGGGAGTCCAGCCTCTTAGATGGAGACCACCACACCCTCTCATCAGTCCCTCCCAGTATATTTCATAGGCTCCTCTTGTTTTGAAGGTCACTGTTCTCTGCTTCCTTTCTCCTCCTTGCTTCTCTGGGAAACCTCATCTATACACGTGGCTTCCACTACTCCCTACCAGCAGAGAAGGGTCAAGTTGGTATCTTCTGGTCACATTCACCTCCTGAGCCTCCAACTCATGTATTCAACCCCCTTTTAGCTTTATATCTATGTGTATCACAGACATAATATACTCCATGGTTCCAGTAGAGCCTGTGATCTCTGGATCAACCATTCTCCACCAGTCCATTCCATGTGCCCAAACCGAGGAAATAATCACCTGCTATCTGGTCTATCAGTCAGCACCCCAGAGTCATTCTAGAGCTATACTCTCCATTTTATCTCCCTCCCCATATCTTTTTTTTTTTTTTTTTTTTTTTTTTTTTTTTTTTTTTTTATTTTTTTTGCGGTAGGCCGGCCTCTCACTGCTGCGGCCTCCCCCGTTGCGGAGCACAGGCTCCGGACGCACAGGCCCAGCGGCCATGGCTCACGGGCCCAGCCGCTCCGCGGCATGTGGGATCCTCCCGGACCGGGGAACGAACCCACGACCCCTGCATCGACAGGTAGACTCCCAACCACTGCGCCACCAGGGAAGCCCCCTCCCCATATCTTATATCCCTCAAGTCTCCATCCCTACTGCCTCTACCTTAGATTAGGTGCTCATGATTTCTTGCCTAGATAGACGATAGCTTCCTAACCTGTCTTAAAATATCCAATATATGGCCTTCCATTCCATTTTCTACCCGACTGCTTAATACTCTTCCATGAATCTCAGTCACTTTTACTATAAAAAGCAAATTCCTGTGCAAGGTGTGGTCTGGCGTCATCTTCGCCCACTCTCTTACGGGAATCCTATATTCCAGCCACTGGAAACTAAGTCCAGTGTCCTGAATTCGTCGTATTTATACGACGATATATAGCAGATTTGCCCATCCTGTTTCTCTGTGTGGAAGATGTCTTCTCCCTGAGTCCTGGCTCTCACCACAGCAGATCCTTCTTAATCTGGTTGTGTTCCTGTGTCTTTCAAGACTCATGAAGGCTTCACCATTTGAAGAAGCCTCCCTGTGCACCCAGCGTGGGTCAGATGTCCCTCTGTGCCCCTGTGCATCAGTCTCATAGAGCAGTTTTCCTATTGCGTCGTGATTGCGTTTAACTTGGGAGCAGAAGCTAAGCTTTCTGTGTGGAATTCTCATTTATTTATACATTGCTTCACTCAGGCCCAAAGTACTGGGTCAGTAAAGCTTTTTGGAAAAAAGAGGGCATGTTATGTATGCAAAATTTTAGGATTATTTAAAAATACTTAAAATGGGGAAATGGTAAAGAGAAGGATGAGAAAGTAAAAATCTACGGTTTCTTTCAGTTCAAAGAAAAGGTGTTCCTGCGACAGCAAGGCAGCTACATCCTCACCGTGGAGGCTGGCAAGCAGCTCCTGCTTTCTGCCGACGGTGCAGCTGAGGCTGCCTTGCAGGCTGAACTCGCTGAAATCCAAGAGAGATGGAGATCAACCAGTGTGCATCTGGAGGAGCAGAAGAAAAAACTGGCCTTCTTGTTGCAGGTAAGTTCGGCTCTTTCCTCCTGTAGGCCTAACGCAGTTTAAAAAGCCCTTTATTACTCAGCCATAAAAAGAAACAAAATTGAGTTATTTGCAGTGAGGTGGATGGACCTAGAGTCTGTCATACAGAGTGAAGTAAGTCAGAAAGAGAAAACCAAATACCGTATGCTAACACATATATATGGAATCTAAAAAAAAAATGGTCTGAAGAACCTAGGGGCAGGACAAGAATAAAGACGCAGATGTAGAGAATGGACTTGAGGACACGGGGAGAGGGAAGGGTAAGGTGGGACTAAGTGAGAGAGAGGCATGGACATATATACACTACCAAACGTAAAATAGATAGCTAGTGGGAAGCAGCCGCATAGCACAGGGAGATCAGCTGGGTGCTTTGTGACCACCTAGAGGGGTGGGATAGGGAGGGTGGGAGGGAGACGCAAGAGGGAGGAGATATGGGGATATATGTATACGTTTAGCCGATTCACTTTGTTATACAGCAGAAACTAACACACCATTGTAAGGCACTTATACTCCAATAAAGATGTTAAAAAAAAAAAAGCCCTTTTACTAGTTGTGCTGCTTCCTCCACGTTGTTATCCTGCGAATCAAGTAATGCAGATCATTACGTCGGACCCTGCAGTATTTTGATCCCCTGTGTCCTGTTTAGGACGTTGTCCTGTCTTGCATGAACTAGAAAAGTTTCCCAATTTTCAGCAGGTGATCTTTCAGGAAAATCCCCCAACAAAGTAGTTTGAAGTCTAGTAAGACCATCCAAGCAATGAATTCTGATTCATGGCCAGTGCTAAGCCAGAAACCATGAGATGACTTTATAAATCTAGACAAGAATGCAAAGAGTAGTTTCCACTCCCTAATCTAAGACTCTAAAGTGGTTTTCAAGATTGATGTCTCTTCTTTTATAGCAGGGAAAAACCTATCCAAGAAGATACTCTTGATTTGATCTTAGCTTATCCAAGCAAGTTGCTATGAGATAAAATCTCCAGGAGGTATATTAAACCTTTAGTTGGATACAGATAGCAGGCTGATCACACAGCAAGTTTAGGGAAATGTAGATTTAGCAGACCTCCCACAATATGCTTTTCTCCCTCACTTTCCAATTCCTTGCATAAGACACGATTAAAGCAGCAGTTGAATTAAGGCATAGACTCTAAACTCAAATAAACCCAAGTTAAAACCGTTAAGAAACCAAGTAACCTGGTTAACTCAACCTATCAAAGCCTCAATTTCCTCATCTGTAGAGTGGGTATGACTACATCTCTTTCATAGGGCATTGTGAGGTTTAAATGAAATAATGGAAGTAAATCATGTATCAAAGTACCTGGTACATACTGAGTACTCAATAAATGATGGTAATTATTATTGTTCATATTATTATCATTTTGAAATTGAACATGACTAAATACTGAAGTTTTATATATGTTGATAATCACCAACACTTCAATAAGATTATTAAATTTGGACTGTCACTTTTTGGATCAAAGGTAATAACTAAAGCTAATGAAACACATTTTTCTTTTTTTAATGCTTAAAGTATGCACATTCATTGGGTTATTCTACTGAATTTTATTTAATAATATATGGAGATATATGTATACATGTGGCTGATTCACTTTGTTGTACGGTGGAAACTAGCACAGCATTGTAAGGCAATTATACTCCAATAAAGATGTTAAAAAAATAAAAATAAAATGCTGAAAAAAAAATAATATATCACCTTCTATGTAGGAAGCAATCAATCAGAAATGCCACCCAACATATGTTAGAGAACCGTTTTTTGCACACAGCACAACTCATCAGTGATACAACATGCCTGATTCTTCTTTCTTCTTTTTTTGCTTTCAGGAAGGGATTAAAAACATTGTAAATCGTTCTGCAGAGAACATGTTAATCATATCTTTTTCTTCATTTGTGATTGATTTTTGGACACGTTTCTAAGACTTAATAAGGCGAGATGGCTGAGTCACTACATGTTGCTTTTCTTGTTAGTCTATTTGTTGGTGTATAAAACATCCACTTTGATAGATGTTTGCAGACCATAACATTTAGTTATTTCCTTATAATTCATGTAGTAAAAAAGACTTGGTTATAGCTTCAGAATCTAAGCCATCCTTGGAAAGGGGAATCCCTATTCTCTTGTTAAAGTTTTATTTTCTTTTGGATCATACACTAGATCCTGTTTGCCTAAAAAGGAATTTATGGAGCTAAATTCTAATGTTTATACAGCCTCATTTTACTGTATCTTTTCACCGTAGCTATAAAGCTTACGTATTTTTAGCTTTTAATTAAATGCTGAGTAAATATGCCAAAAATAGTCATTATAATTCTATGCCTTGCATGTTTACCCACTTCACTATTGCCTCTTACTTTGGTTAGGAAGAATAAAAAGCTGACCTTTTCTCTTTTAGATCAATGAACATTTCTTGCCTGCGTGTTCAGAGATTTCAGTGTGTGATGATTTAATTGAGAATGTTGTTCAGTTTAAGCAAAAGAGGATCTTTTGTCTACCCTCACTATGCTTAGCGTTGATGAACTAAGTGTAGCCTGGGAACACCGAGATCTTTTTTTTTGCTTTTTGTTGTTTTTGTTTTTGTTTTTGCGGTACGCGGGCCTCTCACTGTTGTGGCCTCTCACGTTGCGGAGCACAGGCTCCGGACGCGCAGGCCCAGCGGCCGTGGCTCACGGGCCCAGCCGCTCTGCGGCATGTGGGATCTTCCCGGACCGGGGCATGAACCCGTGTCCCCTGCATCGGCAGGCAGACTCTCAACCACTGCGCCACCAGGGAACCCCCCGAGATCTTTTACTAAAGCAGAATTGGAGCAAATCTGTCCAAAATAGACATTTGGGGCTTTTGTTTTGGGGGGTCTTGTTTTTCTTTCTGGTGAATGGGAAGAGGGAATGAGGTTATGTACTCTAGGAAGTTCCTCGAAGGAATTTTAAAGAGAAATGAGAACTTTGGGCCAAACTCTCAGTTTATTTAGAAACCAAAAGACATTATGAGCAGGGAGGCACTATAGCCAACCCTTCTTAAAGAAGACAGTTGTAATAGCATCGTGCATTGCTGTGCTGAAAATAAAGCATCGGGAGAGAAGACAGGAAGAACCTAGACAGGAAAAGACCGGTGACGAAAGATGATGAAAGGGAAAATGTGAAGGGAAATGCAGCAGGATTTGGCTCCAGGCTAACTACTAAAAGCAACTCAAGTTGTCTCTCTTTGGAGCTCAGTAATTTAAGTTGAGGGGAGGGTTACTGGGGACGGGGAGGCCAGAAATGGGAGGTATTGGACAAAATGAAGGAGATTTGTTTAGTTGAATTTAATTGGCACTGAGACACCAGATGTGGGCTAATTTGTAGATAGGGTGCTGTAAAGAATAAAGTCTCCATCATGGTTCCTCTCATTTTTTTCTTTTCTTTTTTAATTACATAAGAAATACATGTGTCTGAAAAAGATGTAGATAATAATTGAAGCATAGAGAGTGAAAAATGAAATTTCCCCTACACCACCACCCAAATCCTAGAATCTTCCCCAGAGGGAACTCTTGTTACCTTTGGTGTGTAATCTTCCAAAACACAAGCACATCACGTATCTTTTCTTTTGTCAGTACATAGGGATCTCCACATTCCACACCACCATTCTGTCCTTCAGAACACTTACCAGTAGCTGGCATATAAGATGTACATTTAAAAAATTGTGCATTATTTTTCTTCCTCTACTTTTTTCTTTGGATAGGTTCTTTTTATGTTTTACACATTTAGCCCTTTGTTACATATGTTTCAGTACCATCAAGAGAAAGCCAGTCAAATGCCATCCTTTTTAGAGTTATATGTTTCTACTTCTGTAACAATTCAAATCTAAGTGGCTCATACTATTTATATATTGAATTGAATCAGAGTCAGGGTTATATTATTTTTACATGTCATGTCACTCTCTTACCTATATGTATTTTCACCCTGAAAGAGATTTCATATCCTCTTTCTATCCTTTAGAGTGCATTGAGATAGTGTAGACATTAGTGCCATTATGGGTGGAGTTAGGAAAGAGGCAAAGTACTGTGTTCATACTCTCACCTCTGCAGATAGATTTGGATTCAGGTAACATTTCTGAGTACCCATAATATTCTGGGTGTCTTGGCACCCATCGTTTCCTTTAATCCTTTAATACAATTATAGAGAGTTTGTGTATCATTTCAGTTTTCATAAGCAACACGTAGTGCATTACCTGCTTGCAGTCACCCAGATGATGAGAACCGTCCAGTTTAGAGCTCAGCTCTTCCCATGCTTCCCCCTATAGCGTGGGTGTGGGCGCTTTCACAGTATTCATCAGTGTAACTTTAATTCTTTCTCTGGGAATTGAGAAGAGAGTTTTTCTTGTTTTCCAACTTCCTGCTCCTTAAAAATCCATGAAATTTCTTTTGCTTCCCATTATAGGACTGGGAAAAATGTGAGAACGGAATAGCTGATTCTCTGGAGAAACTACGAACCTTCAAAAAGAGGCTTTCCCCACCTCTGCCAGATCACCACGAAGGGCTCCACGCAGAGCAGATGCGTGGCAAGGTAAATCGCTGGACTGAGCTTTTAACTGTCAACTACCTGTGCTTCCAGTGTAATAAAGCCTTTGAAAGCATACTTCAGTCAAGCTCCTATGAATGTCTGCATGTAGGTGCAAGTTTCTGGTATTTTGCATTAGGGCAGACAACTCTGGTGAAACTTGGTTGTTGATTTATTGCAGTCGATGAAATTATAGACTAGTTTATGGATTACCTTAAGTAAGCAAATGAAAATGTAAAACACAACATTAAAAGGTATTTAAAAACTAGGTTAAGAGCAATAAAGACAATCTTTTTAAAGTGTCCACACTGGAGAGTCATTCTAGAAGAGTCTAGTTCACAGAAAGAAGAGTGAGGCTCAGCAACCTGGAAATCCTGCAGACGATGGCCCTTGGAGAAATACACGCTGCCCTCCAGGCTCTTTCCTGTAAGAAAAGTAGGAACTATAAGTAGCTGCTTTCAGTTACTGCATGGAGACACACAATCCTTCAGATACTCAGGGCCCTGACTATTTAAAGGTTATGATCAACACTTCAAATGGCATTTGGAAGCAAATCAGAAACTAATACAGACCCCTCCCTGCATGGGGAGCTCACTGAGACCAACATGATTTAGTGTCCGTAGGATTTGTTCCATTCAGTCCTGTGTAGGCAAGTGGAGTGCCTGAATAGCAGTTCTCTGCTGAGCAGTATGCAGACAAAAATCACAACTACCCTTAAAAATGCTTTTTTCCCCCCCAAATGACATGTCCTCGTGTTCTCCAAGTCATTTGCAAATTACTGCACTGGAGTAATTCTGTTTAAAACTTCACACAGACTTAAATGATTTGGATTTTGATCAGAAGTTCTCTGCTTTTTGGCTAAGAAGTTGTAAGCCTTTAAGAAAGATTAATTTTTAAAGAAATCTGGAAATCATGAAAAGGGTGGATATAAGAAATTTTCTTCTCTATTAAAGTGTAAGGATGATCTTTGAAATTTGAAAGAAGCAGATTCAGGAAAATGAAAAGGTAGTATTCTTTATGTCATGGATGGCAAGGGAGAGAAATACTGTCTTGAGGTGTAAATTCAGTAGTATGAAAAGATTAAAAAGAATTTGTTTTAAGTCTGTGCCTGTGAATTTATGACAAATGATTAAAGGAAACTTTCAACAAGCAAGAATGGGAATTTACTGGGGTCCTCCCATATGCCAGTGACTAACCAGTGTTATCTTAGTTGGCATGAACGTAAGCTCATGAGGACAGTCTGCTATTTCCCTTCTACAGATGTGAAAAGTGAGGCAGCTAGAAGTTCAGTAACTTTTCAAACTTAGTAAATATTAGGGTTTCCTGAACCCAAAGGCTATATTTTTACTACACAGATTCATCTAAAATAGAGTCTGTGAGTCTGAAACAGTTGGTTTCTGAAGGTGGTGTTTCTCTTTTAACTCATACACCAAATCTGATGTTTGAGTTGGGGGGCTGGGAGTTGAAAAATTGGTATAAAAAGAGGAAAATCTTTACATTGATATGACAATTTAATATGTCTATGGTTATAAGCAGAAATGCTGCATATTTAATACACCCGGATAGTTTGGTCTTTCAGCCAAATACTGTTACCATGGGACCTCATTTCCCAAAATACACAACAGTTACAAACACACCTGCTATTAAGTTTGGAGATTAGAAGGATGCATTTTGGTCCAGCTCTCTGCTACTCTTCCGCAAACCACCTTAGCAGCAAAACAAAGCAATTACCTAGAAAATTCAGGCTATAACCTAGTTTGCTTAAATTGCCTGAGAAGTTAGCCTCAGACAGTACCATTAATTTGCCTTTGCCTTTGGAAACTTGTCTCCTGTATGAAGAGACAAAAAGAGAGGGAAAAAGCCATGTGAAATGCTCTATTCATGTACAAAATTAGCTGGAATCTAAAAACATCAACAGCTGGCAAAAAGCAAGAGCTGTACAAATTGTAAAACTAGTCATCTGTTCAAAGCATTGCAAAAACTATTGTCAACTCATTCAAATATTGGATTCTTTCCTTAAATCGTTCCCCAAAAGGAGAAAGTACATATTTTTTTCCAGTAACTTAAAGAAATCTCTTCTCCTGCAGAAAACATATTCAGTCCATTCTTTTAAATTGAGTAATAACAGCAACTGATCCTTTCAGCTACTACATTGTAAACCTGTATCACAGAATGTAGCAACTGATGGTCTTGGAACATGGAAGTTAAATCTAGTGGTTTGGGTTTTTTTTTTAATATTTCATTAACATGATCAGTCACTTGGGACAAAGGTAATGTTGGTTTAAAACTAAGGAAGATCAATGCAATGATGAAACTTGAACTAGAAAAGACGATCAGAAAAGATCAGTGAAATGGGAAATAGATTTCCATTTCCCATTAGGAAAGATTCTGCAAGCAACCTGGTATTATAAGAAGAACTTGGCAAATTATCAGATTATGTAGGAAGCAAATAAAGTAGCTACCAAGTTGGATGTTCAGATAGAATGGGATGGAAATGTAATGACATCAAGAGGGGATTCCGAATACACTTCAGAAACTGTTGATGATAGATGCCCATGGGTACTCAAGTTTTGTGGTTTTTTTTAAATCTAGGAATTGGAAAATGCAGTTGGGAGCTGGACAGATGACTTGGCACGGCTGACGGTGCTGAAGGATGCTGTCTGTGCCTACATCAGTGCAGACGATATCTCCATCCTTAACGAACGCATGGAACTTCTGCAAAGGCAGTGGGAAGAGCTATGCCACCAGGTGAGACAAACTCTGGACTCAGTATCTGCTCAGAAAGGCAGAGAACTGGAAGATGATTTGGAATGTCTGTGGCTATGTCCACATTTGGGTAGAGGAAGACACCGTGCTTATTATAAGAATGCTTCAGATTAAGACAATTATATCTTAACATTGTATTTTAAATGCATCCAAACTGGATTCTCTTGCCCTTTCTTTTACTGGCTGTGAAAATATTTTAAAGAGGAAATACAGTTTTGTGGTTCATAGATGTGGTTTTGCTAGGTAGATATTGGTGGTCTCTTTCTTTCTTTAAATGTGAAAAAACAAGGTTTTATTTGCAGTCGTAGCTAATGCTGTGAGTGGTTTGTACATTTAACATTTATTATTGCTGTTGATCTACCATAGTTGTTTCTTCATAATTCATGTGTGTATGGCACTTTTAGCCATACTTTATTTATGTAGTAAGTACGTTCTGTGTGCACAATACCTTAAAAGAGATCCCAGATTGGGTTTTGATTTGGAAATGAAAAGGAAAGATTGCTGGAGTAGCAAGGAGAGGACATTTGAGGCAAAGAGGAATAACAGATAGGCCCGCAAGTGAATAGCTCCGACTCATAGCCTCCGATCATACCCTCCAGGAAGCAGGAACCGTGTTCCTGCTGTCGTGTTCCTTCCTGTACCTCGATTGCCTTGCCTGGCACAAAATAGGTTATGATGCATATTTGTTAAGTGAATCATTCACATTAATTATTGTGAATTTCACAAGCTACAATAGATGTCCCTACAAGCTAAGGGCATTGTGGATTGCAGAGAATAAAGGAAATGCTTGCTGAACTGAATAAATCTTGAATTGAGTGCGGAGATCAGAGTGGAAGGGACAGCTTGGTGTAGAGGGAGAAAGTGGATGTGTTAGACAAGGTTGCAGCTTGAAAAAGGCACAGGAATAGAGCAGAGAGAGGACCTGGCTGGGGAAAAGCAGGTGTTGGAAGGATGAACTAGAGGAAAACTCTGGAGCACACTTGGTAAATGTGTGAACAGTTTCGTGTGTGTGTGTGTGTGTGTGTATTTGTGTGTGTGTGTGCTTTTTAAAAAAAATAATTGTAAGATGATTTTCATAAATATGTTAATGATTTGCATTCAAAATTAATTTAGCCACTTTCCCCAGGGTTCTATATTCTCAGTGAACAGTAAGAAACTTACATGGAGTGTGATCATGCTCATCACACTTTATTCTTTTCTGAGTTCTACAATCCAAAATCAATACTATACAGTAAATTAGTGTGCACTTTTTGATGTAAAGACATTATCATAGCATATATAAATGAAAGATATTTGGTGGGTACAGATACTGGAAAATGCCCACAGCAATGTTCAGTTACCCTTGTGAGCCTTATTCATCTGTTTTTCTTAAAATTGGGAAAAGTCTAGCACTACTTGCTGACTCAGTACTTCTTAGCATATTCTGTGAAATGAATTAGACTAGATCCATTTCTCTAGCTAATTGATGTCTCTAAAGCCTTCAGAGAGATAACGATTTAGATATTGGCTTCCATCTCCTTCCCAAACCTACCGTGAACTTCTCTATGCCAAGACCTTGCTCAGGCCATTGTTCCTGTCTAGGCTTCCTGCCTAGACTATTCCTTCCTTTCTGATTTTCTAAACTATCCTCTTCTGTTGAATTCCAGTAGTCTTGTGATGTCATTGTTTGAAATGCTCAGACCGCTGTTCCTCTGAACGCCCATCTCGCTTTTGGTCTCTGCCATCGCGTGGCAGGGCTTTGTTCCTTTTTTCCCCTCTTCCTCCTCCTCCTCCTCCTCCCTTTTTCTCCTCCTTCCTCTTCTTTTTTAATGCCTGTGACTTGAGTTCAAGACCATGAAGCCCTTGAGGACAAACCCTTTCTTTGCATCTCCAGTGCCTAAAACAGCTGAGTGTTTCTACCGTTGATTGTTAAGAAAAGACTTTAGGATATTATTTTATATCTTATGTTCCTCTAAATGTCAAATAACGACAAGGTTTCTGAATAGTTAGGAGGGTAAGAAGATTATAATTATGTAATACTTTTTGATTTAGGGAAACTGGTACTATGTAAGAATGCCACCAGGTACAAAGGATACAAACTTCCAGTTACAAGATGAGTAAGTTCCAGGGAACCAATATACAGCATGGGGACTATTGTTAACAGACTGGATTATATATTTGAAAGTTGCTAAGAGAGTAGATCTTAAATGTTCTCACCACACAACATACAATGGTAATTATGTGAGGTGATAGAGATGTTAATTAACCTTGCGGTAATCATTTCACCATATATATGAATATCAAATCATCGTGTTTTACATCTTAAACTTACACAGTGTTATACGTCACTTATATCTCACTAAAGCTAGAAAAGGTGAAAAGCAAAGTTTATATGTTGTAAAATTGCTTACCAGACTTAAACATATCTAGGCGACAGTCTGTTTAGAAATACATTTTGAAAGCTTCTGTTGATCATATGACATGCTGTAAAGAGGTTAATACCTTGCACCTGTGAGTAGACTAGACAAGTTAAAAGAAAAAGAGGAAGCAGAAACATAGTGTTTCTAGAAACTTTCTGTATTGAGTGTGTTAAGGCATGAAGCTAAAGCATACTTGTCTCACATTACTTCAGTCTAAACAGCATTATTTAAACCAGTGAGAGTTTAGTCATGTGACTCATACCAGAGGTGTCAGGGTATAATTGTAAGCAGAAATATAGACAAGTTACTACTTATTGAGTTAGTGTTTCCGGAGAACTTCTGTCAAGTATGAAACCGCAAAAGGAAACGAGCTTGTGCCTATGTCTCATTTTCAGAGTTAAAAACTTTAGAGAAACATGGCATAATCCCTCTGTTAAAGACCAAGTAGTGCGTTCATATTCCAATAGAAGCAATCGGTCAGAGGTCTGGATTGATTGGGGCTGCAGGCAAGGAGGAGGCGGCCGCCCTGTTCATAAGCATCACAGACTAGAGGTAATGGAGAAAGCATCCTGTCTTCAAATAGACTCACCAAATGGTTTGTTGTGCCTGTGTGCAGCCGTGGCTTGTATTTGCTTTTAATTCCTGTTTTGGTTTGTAGAGCTGTGTGTAATTCCAGTTGAGATATAAATATATCATCACTGTAATTGCTCGGTGTTCTTTCAAATTGTCACGGTAAAAATATTTGAAGCAGAAGAGGATGTGTTTCCTGTTCAGCTGCCTCAGGCTCTGGAGGTTTTAGCTGGTGTTTGTCAGCTGTTGGCAGTGCAGCGTGTTTATACCCTTGAGAAAACGTAAATATGTGCTAAACTGATAAGTAATTTAAGGGTTTCCACTGAACTCAAAGACAGTGATGGTAAAGTTCACTTATCGTACAGCCTAAATATTAGTTTCACAAACCAAAAGGAAAATTCGGTCCCCGTATTCATTTAAATCTTTTGAAAAGATTGGGGCGCCAGTTTGTAACCAGAGCTTGTGGCCTACCTGTTTCTTCCTTCAACTGTTGCTCTACATAAGCAAATGAAATGAAAGCAACACTTGCATGGTATGTGAGAAAGACTAGAAATATATATTTACGCTGCTTATCGAATACATGAGTGTCAGGAGAAAAAAATATTAAAAACTCAAATGATGGGGCTTCCCTGGTGGCGCAGTGCTTGGGAGTCCACCTGCCGATGCAGGGGACGCGGATTCGTGCCCCGGTCCGGGAAGATCCCACATGCCGCAGAGCGGCTGGGCCCGTGAGCCATGGCCGCTGAGCCTGCGCGTCCGGAGCCTGTGCTCCGCGA
>NW_006786377.1:1643008-1649164 GCF_000442215.2 Lipotes vexillifer
AAAAAAAAAAAAAAAAAAAAAGTCAAACGTTGCCCTGTTGTCATATATAGTTAAGTAGACTGAACTTTTGTTAAGTCTTTAGGATATACTAGTCACTTTCTAAATTTATTTTCCTGTTTGAAGAATATATTCTGTTATGAGCTTACAGTATTCCGGTGCATAAGACAGTGCATGGCACATAGTAGACACATGTATACTGCAAACCATAAACATTTGTTTAATGAATTTTGGAACAAATGAAAGATTAATTTACAAATGACAAAAGTAAAGCTTAAGAAAGATGAGTAACCTTGCCCTGGTCATATCATTAGTAAGTGATGGAGATTGTTCTTGAACCTCATCTGCCTCTGGATGTTTGATCATAATGTTATATTGCAAAAACCTGTATCAAAGATTCAAGCTTTGCTGCTGCTGGTCCTTTTTTTTTTTTTTTTTTTGGCCATGCCATGCAGCTTGCAGGATCTTAGTTCCCCAACCAGGGATTGAACCCCGGCCCTCGGCAGTGAAAGCGTGGCGTCTTTCCAGTCTAACCACTGGACCGCCAGGGAATCCCTTTGCTGGTTCTATTTTGTATTGATATAAACAAATGCCTCAAATTTGTCTGACCTCCTCTGTCCCTGTCTCTGAAATCAGAGTAATACCTACCCCTTAAAGTAAGAATATTTTTCTGTTATGTAGTCATCTTCCCTGCAGATGTTGTTGAGAAAAGCCCTAGAATTTATTCTTGCTGATGGCCAAGATTTGGGGGAAGAGGCAGAGAGGCGATGCACATAGCAAGACTTGTTAGTCTGAAGTCTGAAAGGCAGGGGTTTCTAACCTATGCATGGAAAATAGTTGCT
Organism: Lipotes vexillifer; assembly: GCF_000442215.2. Lineage (NCBI taxonomy): Eukaryota > Metazoa > Chordata > Mammalia > Artiodactyla > Lipotidae > Lipotes > Lipotes vexillifer. The sequence goes on from NW_006786377.1 coordinate 1,643,848, forward strand.
TCAGGCAGTTTCAACTGTGAAAATATAGTTTCAACTTGGACATCAGTCGAAGCAGAATTTTAATACCAGCCTGACTCTGCTGCTCTGTGAATGAAAAAGAAAGTCATATCCACGAGAAAGTTCAAAATCTTAGCAGATCAGATGACACTCTGCTGTCAGAGATTGAGAGGAAAATGGTGCTGGACGGATTGTGCTCTTCAGTGCTGTCTCGGTAGAGCTTAATGTAGGTGAAATTTGTCTCCAAAACTTTTAATCTTGTTTTCTTGGGTTTTCTCATTCCTATCAATACCCACATCAAGTAAATGCACTGTTGTTCTGTATTTTTCTGCCTCAAAGAAAAATTCATGGTAAACTGAATTATACTAATGGGGAAATACTTAATGGATTAATCAGTGTCACTCTACCCAGAGAAATTTTTATTTTAAAAGATCATATTAACTCAAAAGCGAGAATTTCTAATGGTGGCATTTCAAAAATTATGGCAGGTTATGGGGTTCACCATCTAAGCAGCTCACTAAGTTTGGCCCTGGTATAGGTATCCTGGGCTCATAGTCTAATTCCCAACATTTTTTTAATTTTTTTGAGATAACTTCTTCAGTATTTTTTTAACCATTTTTTAAATTGAAGTGTAGTTAATTTACAATGTTGCATTAGTTTCAGGTGTACAGCAAAGTGATTCAGTTATTTATATATATATATATATATATAATGTATAATTTTTCAGATTCTTTTCCATTATGGCTTATTACAGGATATTGAGTAGAGTTCCCTGTGCTCCACAGTAGGTCCTTGTTGGTTATCTATTTTATATATAATAGTGTGTATATGTTAATCCCAACCTCCTACTTTATCCCGCGCCCCCACCCGCTGTCCCCTTTGGTAACCATAAGCTTGTTTTCTATGTCTGTGAGTCTATTTCTGTTTTGTAAACAAGTTCATTTGTATCATTTTTTTAGATTCCACATATAAGTGATATCATATGATATTTGTCTTTCTCTGTCTGACTTCACTTAATATGATCATCTCTAGATCCATCCATGTTGCTGCAGATGGCATTATTTCATTATTTTTTATGGCTGAGTAATATTCCTGTGTGTGTGTGTGTGTGTGTGTGTGTGTGTATACACACACCACATCTTCTTTATTCGTTCATCTGTTGATGGACACCTAGGTTGCATCCATGTCTTAGCTATTGTAAATAGTGCTGCTATGAACATAGGGGTGCATTTATCTTTTCAAATTAGAGGGTTCTCCAGATGTATGCCCAGGAGCGGGGTTGCAGGATCATATAGTAACTCCATTTTTATTTTTTTAAGGAACCTCCGTACTGTTCTCCATAGTGGCTTCACCAATTTACAGTCCCACCAACAGTGTAGGAGGGTTCCTTTTTCTCTACGCCCTCTCAAACACTTATTATTTATAGACTTTTTGATGATGGCCATTCTGACCGGTGTCAGGTGATACCTCGTTGTAGCTTTGATTTTCCTATCTCTAATAATTAGTGATGTTGAGCACTTTTTCATTGCCTGTTAGCCATCTGTATGTCTTCTTTGGAGAAATGTCTATTTAGATCTTCTGCCCTTTTTTTGATTGGGTTGTTTGTTTGTTTCATATTGAGCTGTATGAGCTATTTGTATATTTTGGAAACTAATCCCTTGTCGGTCGCATCGTTTGCAAATATTTTCTCCCATTCTGTAGGTTGTCTTTTCATTTTGTTTATGGTTTCGTTTGCCGTGCAAAAGCTTTTAAGTTTAATTAGGTCCCATCTGTTTATTTTTGTTTTTATTTCCATTACTCCAGGATATGGATCCAAAAAGATATTGCTGTGATTTATGTCAAAAAGTGTTCTGCCTATGTTTTCCTCTAGGTGTTTTTTAGTATCCAGTCTTCTCTTTAGGTCTTTAATCCATTTTGAGTTTATTTTTGTGTATGGTGTTAGAGAATGTTCTAATTTCATTCTTTTACATGTAGCTGTCCAGTTTTCCCAGCATCATTTATTGAAGAGACTGTCTTTTCTCCATTATATATTCTTGCCTTCTTTGTTGCAGTAGTTGGCCATAGGTGCATGGGTTTATTTCTGGGCTTTCTATCCTGTTCCATTGATCTGTGCGTCTCTTTTTTGTGCTAGTGCCATACTGTTTTGGTAACTGTGGCTTTGTAATATAGTCTGAAGTCTGGGCTCCTGATTCCTCCAGCTCCCTTTTTCTTTTTCAAGATTGCTTTGGCTATTCAGAGTCTTCTGTGTTTCCATACACATTAAAAATTATTTTATTCTAGTTCTGTGAAAAATGCCATTGGTAATTTGATAGAGATTGCATTGAATCTGTAGATTGCCTTGGGTAGTATGGTCATTTTAACAATATAGATTCTTCCAGTCCAAGACTATGGTATTTCTTTTCATCTGTTTGTGTGGTCTTCAGTTTCTTTCATCAGCATCTTATAGTTTTCAGAGTATAGGTCTTTTGCCTGCTTAGGTAGGTTTATTCCTAGGTATTTTATTCTTTTTCATGTGATTAATTCCCGCTCTTTTCTAGGATGTAGAATCACAGACATTTGGGGCTGTGAGGGACCTTGAATATTATTTACCTAATCATTAACAGAGCCAACCCTAGGCAGAATTGCTAACTAGGAAGTGTATAACACCTTAGAAATATTTTCATTTTCATTTAAAAAAAGGAAATTCATTCAAAATGCATTGAAGAGTAAAATAGATCCATGGAAAAAGGAATATATGTGTTAAAGCAAAATGTAGCAAAATGTTAACAATTTTAGAGTCTAGGGAGTATATCATAGCTGTTTACCATACAATTCCTTCAACTTTTCTGTATGTCTGACGTTTTTCATAATAAAGTATCGCCAGAAAAAGGAAATTTGAAAGGTAGGTGTTTAATGTGGTGGGGTGAATGGCAGAATGTCTAGCATTATCAACATGACTGTTTAGAATGTCTGCAAAAGTGGATCATCTTCTTACCACTCAGATCACATTTTATTTTGCTAACGTGCAGTTTAGCTCAACTAGAAACATTCCTTAGTATCTCAACCAGCACTGCAAAGACAAGAGTATTTTGATGTCAGAAAGTTTTAGAATTCTGGAAAGGATCATTCTAGGCCTAGAGATAAGAAAACGGGTGTATTGTATCTATATTGTATAAAGAACTATTAAAACTCAATAATAAAAAACAATCCAAGTAAGAAATGGGCAAGAAATTTGACCAGATAGTTCTCCAAAGAAGACATACAAATGGCCAAGAATATGAAAAGATTCTCAACATCATTAGCCATCAGGGAAATGCAAATCAAAACCACAATGAGATAGCACTTTATATCCAGTAGGATGACTGCAATCCAGAAGACAGATAATAACAGGTGTTGGTGAGGATGTGGAGAAATTGGAACCCTACTACTGGTGGGAATGTAAAATGTCACAGGCACTTCACAAAACAATCTGTACTGTTGCCATATAACCCAGCAAGTCTACTCCTGGGAATGTGCCCCAAGAGAAATGCAACATATGTCCACACAAACACTTGTACTCACATGTTCATAGCAGCATTATTCATAATAGCTAAAAAGTGGACACAACTCAAATGTCCATCAATAGATGAATTGATAAATAAAATGTGGTATATCTGTATGGAAACATATGTTCAGCAATAAAAAGGAATGAACTACTGATGCATGCTCCAACATTGATGAACCTTAAAAGCATTATGCTAAGTGAAAGGAGCCCATCACAAAAGATAACACATCGAATGATTCCATTTATGTGAAATGTCCAGAATAGACAAATCCACAGAGATAGAGTAGGTTAAGGTTGGGAGGAGGGTGCAGGGGTAGGCAAAGGTGTGAGTACTGATGGGTACAGGGGGTTTTGGGGGTGTTTTATATTGATGAACACGTTATAGCATTGATGGTGGTGGTGGCTTTGGAACTGTGAACGTGCTGAAAACAGCTGAGTCGCACACTTTAAACAGGAAATGGTGTGGAAACTACATCTCAGCAAAGCTGTTACAGGGAAAAGAAAAGAAACAAAGATACAAAAATCAAAATAGAAAGCAGGCAGGGAAATAAAAGAACTTGCTCAAAGTAACGTGATCATGATAGAGCTGATCAGGGATTGTGCCTCTTCCACTGACACTCCACTCTCTCCTGACACCTGACGCTCAATTAATTCTTCCCTCCTTCCCTATTTTTCTTTCATTTTTTTTCTTTCCCTTTTCCCTTTCCTTCCTTCTTTTGTATTTCTTTCCTTCTTTTCTTTCCTATTTCTTTCCTTTTTAGTAAAAGTACATTCCATGATCCTGTATCATAGCTGCACAGAACCAACTGTAGTGAGAAGCTAGATTTTTTTAAAATAAATTTATTTATTTATTTATTTTTGGCTGTGTTGGGTCTTCATTGCCGTGCACGGGCTTTCTCTAGTTGCAGCGATTGGGGGCTACTCTTCGTTGCGGTGCGCAGGCTTCTCATTGCAGTGGCTTCTCTTGTTGCAGAGCACGGGCTCTAGGCGTGTGGGCTTCAGTAGTTGTGGCTCGTGGGCTCAGCTGCTCCACGGCATGTGGGATCTTCCAGGACCAGGGTTCAAACCCATGTCCCCCTGCACTGGCAGGTGGATTCTTAACCACTGCACCACCGGGGAAGTCCCGAGAAGCTAGACTGTTCAGAACCTTTAATAAGTGAATGTGCATGTGGCTCTTCGGGAGGGAAGCAGCGGATTCAGTGTCTCCCGCTTGTGAAACTCGCTAGGCTGGAGCAGAGCTCCTGGAACTGGGCCTCAGGGAACAGTAGCCTAAAGAGATGCACAACTACTGCTCATCTTAGTCGATCCAACAGAGTTTATTTGCTCTTTTCCTCAGGGTATGAGTTCCACTCTGATTATGCTTTTGCATTTTCTCCCATTTTAAACTTTTCAGCTCTCTTTAAGGCAGCAGCAAGTAAGTGAGAGACTGAATGAATGGGCCGTCTTCAGTGAAAAGAACAAGGAGCTTTGCGAATGGTTGACTCAGATGGAAAGCAAAATTTCTCAGAATGGAGACATTCTCATTGAAGAAATGATTGAGAAGCTCAGGAAGGTATGGGATGTGTGGCTACATGTGCTTAGATGCTCTTTTAATGGGTACAGAAGACAACCTTACTCCTAGTTACTTTCCTGAGAAAGGAGCACTCTATTATAAACATTTTATCTTTTTAATATAAAATAAACTTGACTGAAAAGACCTCCTTTACATACAGAATATATAGAATATTTTCAATTCGTGATGAAATAGATTATCTGCTGATAGATATGTTCAGTATTTTTAGATTTTATCTACCAGTT